>NC_084736.1:16804713-16942213 GCF_033978785.1 Entelurus aequoreus | reverse complement strand
TGAGTGTGAATGTTGTCTGTCTATCTGTGTTGGCCCTGCGATGAGGTGGTGACTTGTCCAGGGTGTACCCCGCCTTCCGCCCGATTGTAGCTGAGATAGGCTCCAGCGCCCCCCGCGACCCCGAAGGGAATAAGCGGTAGAAAATGGATGGATGGATGGAGTTTATCTAAAACAACTTAAATTCCTCCAAAAAAGACAATAGTTCAAGGGCTTTTGCAATGTTTTTCCTATTTTCCAAGTTTGTATAAATTAATTGAAATCAATAATCAAATGGGAGGATTTGGATTTCACTTTCATAAATCTGACTTTTATGAATAAAAAATGTATCTTGCAGCATAATAATATTAATAATCATTTTTAGATTGCTATCTTTCATTATTATCCCGAAATGAATCTCTTCTATAATAAATGGGGACATCTCTATACGTTTGTCTTTCAGCCAATCTCTGATCTCCTCCCAAAATAAATGTACAGTATCACATTCCAAAAATAAATGATTTACATATTCTACAGAATTACATATCAGATGTCAGCTATAAGGTTGAATTTTTGCAGATGGTGACATCATTTATAATTGACATTAAACCTCAACTATGTCCGCCATCTTGGCTCAAAGTGGCGTCATCGCCTTCTTTTGTTTACATTTTTTGTTTACTTCCGGCTGCGTTTTCAGGCATTTTGATTGACATTAAAGACACAAAAAGCAGACATATGTTGACATAGAAGCTGCTGGTTATGTATTTTACCTGTTAATGTAAAAAAAAATTTTAAAAAAGCCAACCAAATGGTAATTTGTAGCGATAAATGCTTTAAAATGTAATATCGGAAATTATCGGTATCGTTTTTTTAAATTATCGGTATCGTTTTTTTGGTTTTGTTTTTTTTTATTAAATCAACATAAAAAACACAACATACATTTACAATTAGTGCACCAACCCAAAAAACCTCCCTCCCCCATTTACACTCATTCACACAAAAGGGTGGTTTCTTTCTGTTATTAATATTGTGGTTCCTACATTATATATAAATATATATCAATACAGTCTGCAAGAGATACAGTCCGTAAGCACACATGATTGTGCGTGCTGCTGGTCCACTAATAGTACTAACCTTTAACAGTTAATTTTACTCATTTTCATGAATTACTAGTTTCTATGTAACTGTTTTTATATTGTTTTACTTTCTTTTTTATTCAAGAAAATGTTTTTAATTTATTTATCTTATTTTATTTTACTTTTTTTTTTTTTTTAAAGGACCTTATCTTCACCATACCTGGTTGTCCAAATTAGGCATAATAATGTGTTAATTCCACGACTGTATATATCGGTATCGGTTGATATCGGTATTGGTAATTAAGAGTTGGACAATATCGGATATCGGCAAACATCCTTAGTAATTTGTTATGTTTTATTGTTATGAGAATGCTGCGAGGCTCCTATAGTGCTCATGTGTTGTAAAACAAGTGAAGCCCAAAACGTGTGTATAAAATATAATGATTGAAATGGATGTTCAGGTGATATCAGCCGCTGGGGGGGACGGTGTAATAATATAATGCTTCATAAATGTTCCACTTGAGGTTTTCTCATCATCTTGCATTAACCTTTGCAGTCACCGCGCGTTCACGTGCGGAACATGAACATCGTTTTTCTCTGCGTCAACGTCTCTGACCTTGTCTGATGGCCTCTTATTCCCAGCAGGCCTTTAAATGGCGTAACAATGCCATCATTCATGTTGTTTTTTGGACAATAAAAATAACTATCATAATATTCAACCGTCCAGAATCAACATTGTCATTTTTGGACCCTTCAATCTTGGTCGCTATGGCGATATTTCTGGGTGTACTTGAAAGTAGCTGGCCGGGTGTTAAAATTCCGAGGTGCACTTGAAGTGACCTAGCTACCACAACAAAGGCTTGGAGGCATTTCTAATGCGGGAGCGCTCTCTTGTGGACAAACTACGCAACAGCAACATTAGAGTGAACTAATTGGAGTACATGCGATGAAGAGGGATATAGCTGGGGGTAGGCTCCAGCACCCCCCGCGACCCCGAGAGGGACAAGCGGTAGAAAATAGATGGATAATTGCAATAAAGCAATGAACTTTATCAATATATAATAATTGTATATATTTTTTTATCTATGATTGATACGAATAGAAATATAATTATTTTAATGAAATTTAAAGACAAAGCTTTGTGATTTTAATTATTAGTATAAACATTTGTTTTTTTTCTCTGAATGTTGTGCTTTTTAAAATAATACATATTTTTTATTTATATATATGTACACATAAATACATACATATACACATATGCACGTATGTATGTATATACATATATGTTTATAACACATTAATGTGTTTAAATACAGATGTTTGGGAATGTAGTTTCTCAAAAATAATATAATAATCGTACTATTATGTTAGTGTTGTGCACATATGAATACAATATAAAGAGGATTAGACACATATAATTTATTCCTTTTACTGTACAT
This sequence comes from Entelurus aequoreus, assembly GCF_033978785.1. Classification (NCBI taxonomy): domain Eukaryota; kingdom Metazoa; phylum Chordata; class Actinopteri; order Syngnathiformes; family Syngnathidae; genus Entelurus; species Entelurus aequoreus. Next base: position 16,939,722 of record NC_084736.1, on the reverse strand, counting down.
GCCAACAAATACTGGTTGAACGATATTAAGACATAAATTCAATTTGACAGATTATATTTAAGACAATATCAACAAAATCACACTTTTCCAAGGAAATAAAAAAAAAAAACAGGAGGTGCTTAAATTTGGTCCCATTCAGCAATATTCTCAGAATAAGGCTTGTTGTGAATCCAATATTTGAAACGTTTATAACAGCCAACGACCATACAGTGTAACACATCTCCATGCTTATTGTTGGCACATCTACAGGTGTACATAGTTTGCCTGTATCATATACATACATCTTGAAATACATGCAAATGCATCCGCAGTAGTTTAATCTGCGGGATCAGAATGTCATTGTTTATGTGGAAAGTCATCCATTGAGATGCTGACATGATCCCAACTGTGCTCACATACCTCGGTGTGAGTTGCAATGCAAAGAAGCTGTGCATAAATCAAACATATGATACTGTACATACGAACGTGTCCGCCTGTTCAGCCGTCTGTCGGCCCGCTGCCCTTGTTCTTGTTCCTGCTGAGGGGGAAGGTGGACTTGCTCTGCGGCTGCGTCATTTTGCTGGCCAGGTACACAAAAGGCTCGATGAGCGTGCGGCGGTCCGCCACCGACAGCTCCCACAGGCGCACCTTCTCGTTCTTGGCCCAGTTCTGCGCCATGTTGGCGTCCACCCTCCTCTCGTCCTGCTTGTCCAGCTTGTTGCCTAGCACCACGATGGTCACCTGAGTGTGGCGTCAAAGGGAAAACATCAATACTTTGGAATGTAAACAAAAGTGAGGAAAAGGCGCATAGTTTTGTTTTGTTGTTAGTGAGCGCCCGTGGTCATCCCCTCACCTCCTTCTTGTCCCTGTGCCGATCGATGTCCTTCTTGAGCGCCTCCATGCGCTTGAAGGACTCCTTGCTGTCGATGCTGTAGACCAGCACAAAGCCGTCGGCGAAGCTGTAGTAGTGGCGAGGGAACTCCACGCCGTCCCGGAGGCCACGGGTGTCGTAGAAGCGCACCTGCTCCCTGGTGCCTCGGTCGGTCTCAATGGAGCCGATGTAAATGTCCTCCAGGGTCTCCATGGGCTCTGAACCTGAGAGCAAAGTCAGGATAGGCAGTATAATAACTAGAGCTGGGACGATAAAACAATATCAATATATATCACGATAGACACGTACTTATTATTAAATGCGTTCCATAAAACGTTTTGTATACCGTATTTTTCGGAGTAAAAGTCGCTCCGGAGTATAAGTCGCACCGGCCGAAAATACATAATAAAGAAGGGACAAAACATATATAAGTCGCACTAGAGTATAAGTCGCATTTTTTGGGAACATTTATTTGATAAAACCCAATACCAACAATAGACATTGGAAAGGCAATTTAAAATAAATAAAGAATAGTGAACAACAGGCTGAATAAGTGTACGTTATATGAGGCATAAATAACCAACTGAGAACGTGCCTGGTATGTTAACGTAACATATTATGGTAAGAGTCATTCAAATAACTATAACATATAGAACATGTTATACATTTACCAAACAATCTGTCACTCCTAATCGCTAAATCCCATGAAATCTTAAACGTCTAGTCTCTTACGTGAATGAGCTAAATAATATTATTTGATATTTTACGCTAATGTGTTAATCATTTCACACATAAGTCGCTCCTGAGTATAAGTCGCACCCACGGCCAAACTATGAAAAAAACTGCGACTTATAGTCTGAAAAATACGGTACACCTCACGGGATGATACAAAACAAATATAAAACCAGACAAAAAAATAAGTAAAATAATAAATATAAAGCAAAATGTAAACACTTATGGCTGTCCATATGATCTTATTGTCCATGTTCAAACTGCTCCCACAGTGGAGTGTTTTAAGTCCCGTCTGACCCACTTTTATTCTCTGGCTTTTAACACTACGTGAGTTGTGTGGTCCTCTGTGGGGTTTTTTAATACATTTTGATTTATATTTACTGTTTTAATTGGTTTTTCCCTTCAAAATCGTTTTTGATCATATTTATTTTTATATTGTTTTTATATTTATTTATTTTTTGTTTTTATTCAGTCATTGGTGGAGCTAAGGATAATATTTGAACATTGTTTTTAATATTGCTGTGCAGCACTTTAGAAACATTTTTGTTGTTTAAATGTGCTATATAAATAAAGTGGATTGGATTAGTGTGTTCTAGATTGTGGTTTGGTAACATTAAAAGTGACTAATCGTGTAATCGATCGGGGTGTATTGAAATGCTTACCTGCAACATGGTTGGCGTAGAGGAGTTGCTCCAGGACGGCGGTTTTACCGACTGCAGCCTGGCCGCACACCACCACTTTGCAGCTTTTGCCCATGACGACGCTTTTCTGTGCATCCACACGCAAAACGGACATAAATATATTGGTAAACAACTGTAAAGGCAGAGCTACGTCGCTTGTTTTGTCAGCTAACAGTGCACGATCACTGCTATTATTATAGTGGAAGCAGGAAGTAAACCACAAACTAGCTTAGCATTAGCATTCGACAAACAAATGGCCCAATGTGAAAAATACGAAACATCAAGCCAGTTTTCTTCCTTCTAAAAACAAAAGTATGTGTTAGCAGAAGTCATACATGTACATTATATTTTCACAAATATGTGCAAATTCGTTTACTTGCCGTGTGCTGCCGCTTTCCTGCTCCCCCAGAATCCGGAAGTGGGCGTTGCGATGACGTCACATCGTCATACTCTTTCATTGGCCTCTGTATAATTTTATATGGAGCAAATACATCAGCTTTGTAATTTTGCGCATCTAAATGGCTGTTTCTCGTCCCGCTCGCAATGCCTTCATTGTGTTGTTGCTCCTGGAGCTGCAGATATGCGCTGGAAGAATCTGATAACCGCGGTGGCGAAATACACACTCGGTGGCCACAACAATAGGTACACTTGCACATTCTGATTCATACAATTAGGCAAACAAAGCTATACGTATAACGAGGCGGTTATCTGTTACACTAAACCGTCGATTCAATACATTATATTTGTGTAACCTATTTTTATGGGCTTGCCTCTTTATGATGTTAAGTTCCTGTTATAAGCTGTTATACAGTATATGCCTTGAGCTCTTATTTTGAAGGCGCCAAGAGCGGAAGTGATGACACGTTTTAGTGGAGCGGAGGTTTTTGAAAGAAAGAAAATAAAGTGGTCCTCGTCTAAAACAGGAGCCTCCGTGTTTGTTTTTGCACTTATTATGACATGGTGTTGAAACGAGGACGTTTCTTTTTGTAGGAGGGGAGGAATGTAACCTATTTTTATATAAGTCGCCTATACTGTATGAAACTATAAAATAACATCATCACTTCTGCTCTTGGCGCCTTCAAAATAAGAGCTCAAGGCATATACCGTATAACAGCTTATAACAGGAACTTAACATCATAAAGAAGCAAGCCCATAAAAATAGGTTACATTTGTAATGATAGTAACGTTCGAATAACAAAATCGAAGCGCAACACTGATATTAACATTCCTACCTTCTTTTGTTGTTTTGTGTAGTAAAAAAAACAACTCGGGTGTTTTCTTTATAGCGATATTAAAAATATGACTTTAACCTGGGCGAGGGGACGACTTCCGGTTCTTGGTGACGTCACGACTGCAGCACATAGCCCCGCCCCCTCCACGGTCAAGGCAAAATGGCGAGCAAGCATTGCGATGCCGCGAACATGGACCCCGACATAGAGCTGCTCAGCGACGAGGAAGTGGAACGGTAGGATGCTCTGTCAGCGGTGGAGACAGAACCTGTCCGAATCATTCAAACTCGGTGTAAAACATGGACTATTCTTCTTTGTTCTGTGATGTTGTCACGTCGCTACCAACGCTAATTGGCGTGAGACGGCTGTGTGCTAATTTGGCTACATTTGGGAAATGTTGTTTAGTATGTGTCTGCTTTGGAATGAAACCTTGGGGAGAAGTCCGTTCTCGAAAGTTCGAACGGCCGTAAGTCGACGCACAACAAGGACATGCTTGCTTAAAAAAAAAAAAAAAAAGTCCTGGCAGTTGTCCAGTGCCAAAGCGTGGATGGTGTCATATGTTCCTGGCCACGTTAGGTTCCTTCTATGTTTAGCCAGCCTCTCCTACTAACACACTTCACACATTTACTCTTGTAGATTTCCAATTACATGCCTTTTGTAACACACGGTCATCTTTAGTTTTGTATTTGTATTATGTATGTAAAACATTATTGGACACATGGTAAGTCATGTACTTGCTGCATGTCAACATGGGAAATATGGTATGTGCTTCCAGTCTGATGAACTGTATGACCTTATTTGTCAAAGCTGCAGTTCACCTTTGTAGCCACTAGGTGAATTGATTGATTTTAAACTTTTATTAGTAGATTGCACAGTACAGTACATATTCCGTACAATTGACCACTAAATGGTAACACCCGAATAAGTTTTTTAATTTGTTTAAGTCGGGGTCCACGTAAATCAATTCAAGGTATAAATATATACTATCCGCATAATACAGTCATCACACAAGTTAATCATCAGAGTATATACATTGAATTATTTACAATATTTACAATCCGGGGGTGTTAGGTTTGGTTGATATCAGCACGTCAGTCATCAACAATTGCATCATCTGAGAAATGGACATTGAAACAGTGTAGGACTGACTTGGTAGGATAAGTACAGTGAGCTCAGAAAGCATAAGATTTATTGTCAATTCTTAGCATGCACAAGACACATAAGAACTGAAAAGTAAATTTTCGGCGCAGTCCCACTAAGAGCAGACATACGTTACAGGGAGACAAGACGAGACCGCCAACTGAGCAGCCATTTTTACGGCGCTCCTTAAAAAAAGGTGACATTGGGATAGGGGGGAAGAGTAAAAAAAAACAGTCAAAGGCTGGACCCACGGGATGGGGTCCAGACTGAGTCCAAGGGTAAAAACGTCATTTGCAATGCACACATAAACACGTTACATTTAATCACGACAAACTCGCAACAGAGGGAGGGGGAGTTGGAGCAAACAAGCGGTGGTGAAGGCGTGGGGTGGGGGAGTGGAGGGTGCGTGCATGTATGCCCAATTTTCTTGGGCATACATGCATAAGAACACGTATATACATTTGATTATTTACATTTCATTATTTACAATCCAGGGAGGTGGGATGGGGAGGGTGTTAGTCTAGAGTTGTAGTTGCCTGGAGGTGTTTTTTTAGTGCGGTTTTAAAGGAGGGGTGAGATGCACTTTCTTTTACACCTGTTGGGAGTGCATTCCATATTCATGTGGCATAGAAGGAGAATGAGTTAAGACCTTTGTTAGATCGGAATCTGGGTTTAACGTGGTTAGTGGAGCTCCCCCTGGTGTTGTGGCGGTCATTTACGATATGGAAGTAGTTTGACATGTACGTCGGTATCAGGGAGGTGTAGTGGATTTTATAGACTAGGCTCAGTGCAAGTTGTTTTACTCTGTCCTCCACCCTGAGCCAGCCCACTTTGGAGAAGTGGGTAGGAGTGAGGTGTGATCTGGGGTGGAGGTTGAGAAGTAACCTGACTAGCTTGTTCTGGGATGTTTGGAGTCTAGATTTGAGGGTTTTGGAGGTGCTGGGGTACCAGGAGGTGAAGCAACTGTAGTACTGTATACCATCCATCCATTTACTACCGCTTGTCCCATTCGGGGTCGCGGGGGTGCTGAAGCCTATCTCAGCTGCATTCGGGTGGAAGGCGGGGTACACCCTGGACAAGTCGCCACCTCATCGCAGGCCCAACACAAATAGACAACATTCACACTCACATTCACACACTAGGGTCAATTTAGTGTTGCCAATCAACCTATCCCCAGGTGCATGTCTTTGGAGGTGGGAGGAAACCGGAGTACCCGGAGGGAATCCACGCAGTCACGGGGAGAACATGCAAATAATGTCCTCAAGAGGGGGTCATGACAGGAAATAATGGGGGGGAAACTGGTCAAGGTTGTCTACAGCAGTGTTTTTCAACCTTTTTTAAGCCATGGCACATTTTTTTCATTGAAAAAATCCAGGGGGAGACTATCCCATCCTCGTCGCCATTATTGTGTGCCAAACTTGTCACTTATCAGTTCACTTATTAGCAGTCTAAGCTTATAGTGGGGGCCCTTAGGGAGATTTTAGGGTGTGTTCGTTCACTTTTGTCTAAAAGCGCCAAATTTGGCACAGGTGTAGCTCAGGGCATACTTAAATGATTTGGCTAGGGCGCCCGTGACCTTTGGGGTCGCCACAGCGTCTGATCCAATATGGCCACCACCTGAACACGCTTTTGCCTCTATATTTGAACCAGATGAGCTACAAATCCAAACTTGGTGTCTATATCATGTTTTTTGACCATTAGAAATATAATGGAAAAATAATCTTTATGATTGGGTGTGTCTGGACACCTAATTAGCATATTTCCAACATTGCGGCTGTGTAAAAATTAGGTGTACCTTAACTTTTAATACTTTTGGCAAACTATTTTAGGTTTTTTGAGCATCAGAAACATACTGGAATGATCAGATTTATGATCATTTATTTATTAGAGCACTTTAATTTCCATATTAACAACATAGCCATTATCTACCAAAATGTATTGCACATATATTTCAACACAGATAGAATGTAAAGCTACAGATATATTTCATTGTAACATTAGTAAAAGTAGAGAAAGTCAGTGTTACCCCCCCCCCAGCCTCCTGTAATATAGATTTCTGTTTCAACAGAAACAGAAACCTATCTTACAGAGAAGGCTCCGACACTGTTATCCACACAGTGTGATAATAGTTTGGTCCCTCGACAGGCTACTGTTGTGTCTCCTGACTTTTCCTGATGTGAAAATCATACTGAGCTTATCTATGTACAGTAATTCTACTGCCTAATCTAACACTGTGAAAATCATCAACTTTATTTTCATGTAATGCATTTTTCAGTGTAGCTATTATCAAACAATATGGCCTCCACATCATCTGATAGTAATAGTAGCAGCAGCAGCATAAATTGGGACTTATGTTGTCTCTGCCAATTACAGTCTGATGACCCCTTACAAACACCCAAAAGCGAAGGACTTTTGTCGCTAGAAAAGGATCTCAGAGATGTTATTGAAATTGCGAATGCTATACCTTCATGTATAAATGTCACAATTGATCAATTGACTGATGGTGCAGGTATCGCATCAACACTTGTATTAAATAAGACCAAACGCTGCAGAAGCTACTGTAGTAGTTCTCGTGTTAAAAGGGCTTGAGAGCACGAGGATCATGCTGTCCCCTCCTTATTAAGTCCTAAAAAGCTTCGATCAAGTCATCCCCAAACCAGTGGTATTCATTGTGTGATATGTGAAGGGGAGGATACGAAAGATCTGCACAAGGCATTAACAAATAATGTTGATTCCAAAATGAAAAGCTGGGCAGAATCTAGTAAAGATTTTAAACTTCTTGGGAGATAAGTTACTCAAGCGTCTGATGTGCATGCAGCAGATGTGTACTAGGATACCAAATGTTATCTGAACTTGAGATATGCAGCACAGGTTGCACAACATAAAACATCTTCCAGCATATCAGAAGAAGAAGCGTCTACCAGTGAATCCAGGGAAACCTCTGACCCACTGACTACAGCGCAAATTGTTGCCCTAGTTGAGGATTCAGATTGCTCCTTCACAATTTCAAATTCAAGGCAACTCTATAGAACCCTTATGAATGAACGTGGGCATGTTGTTATAATGAACCTCACACAACAAGATTCAAGACACATCTCTCTTTTCTGCCTGACTGGAGTGAACACCAGAAAGGGAGGGAGACGTACATTGCAAGCAAGCAAAAAGTAGCAGACAGATTGATCAAGATGAGGTACTTTTGTTGACAAGGGCTGCCTTAGTTTTACACAAGTATTGTTTACAACCAGGACACAAATTTGATGGCACCTTACCTTCCAATTGTCTTACGGTATCCGTTCCTGAACCTTTAAGAGTATTCAATGACATTGTCCTTCAAGGACCAGGACTCCTCAAAGCCTATGAGGATAATACAGAAGGGCACTGCTGCAGGCCAGTTTTTATTGGAGTCAGGCAACCTCCGTCAGACTGAATATTCCCAATTTTGGATTGTGGGGATAGAACAGCTCGACAACAAAGACTTGGGAACCATACTGGACCCATCTGCCAGATGCCAGTACAGCCTGTGCCATCCTTCTTCGCTGCGGGTGCAAGGAGTCTTGTAGCGGGCGCTGCAAGTGCTTTAAATCTGGGGTCTGTTGCACCTGATTGTGTGGATGTGAGGGTGCATGCACCAACAATGAAGGTCCAGCACACTAACCTGGATGCGCACACTTGGTGCAGCTTTTGTCAAGTAATTGGGGAACAAAAACAACAACCCCACCCCACCCAAAAAATAAATAAATAAAATAAAAAAGGGAGAGAAGAAGGCAGCCTACACGTGGCCTCCCCCGCAAGTAGCCAAAGAGTAGTTGCCCTTTAAGTGAAACCAATGTCTTCAAAATGTCACAACCACAGCAGACGCCCTCGACATTTCATATAAACATTAGAAAGAAATCATGCATGTTGCACCAGGTTTTACGCATAACAATGCCCAAGTTACATCCAATGTCTTCGGAATAGCAAAACGCCACTTGGAAATATGCAAATTAGGGGTCTAGACACACCCAAAAATAAAAATTAGCATTCCAACACATTTGTAATTGTCAAAACACATGAAATAGACACCAAGTTTACATTTGTAGCTCATATGTTTCAAATGTTAGAGAACAAAGCTATTACAAGTGGTGGCCATATTTGATTGGCCGCTGTGGCGACCCCAAAGGTCTCCGGCGCGACCTTAAATATAGAACTCCCTGAGCTACACCTGTGCCAAATTTGGCGTTTTAGACAAAAGTGAACGAAAATATCCCTAAGGGCCTCCACTATTAATAATACACCAAAAGATAGCTTATCATCTTTTTCTGCCTTTTATTTCCGCTCTTACTTCTTCCACTTCCAGGTGTCCAACACACAACACATGTCATCATATCCTGTGTCCCTCACCCTTAAGTTCCCCTTACAATGGTTCTGGTATTGTCCTGTGACCCGAATAACCAATACATCATACACCAGCAGAAAATGTAAAAAAAAACGAAACTCAATAGCCTATATTGACAATAAAAAGTCGTTCTCATAAAATACCTGACGCAATTGTTCAATATGACTTCAAACCATAACCATCATTAATTCTTTTGTCTCAAAGTAGGCTTATGAAGCAATTAGCTACCTGCTGCCACCTACTGGTACGGAAGAGTATTACATGGTTACTCTGCTGATCTCCAGACAGCACAGACACTCAACATCACAATATTTGCGGATTATAAATATTAGTTCCATCCATCCATCCATTTTCTACCGCTTGTTTCGCAAAAAATATTTTTCCGACCAATTAGGTGAAATTGCATAATTTCCCACGGCACACCGAACAATATCTTACGGTACACTAGTGTGCCGCGGCACAGTGGTTGAAAAACACTGGTCTAAAGTGTGTCCCGTAGCTGTGGTGAGGTTGGTAGTCTAATCATGTAGAAATAGAAATGTCATGGTTAATATAAGATGATTAAAATATTTGTTTAGTTTGTATAATAGAGTGCAAGGTATATCCTCAGTTGAGGCTGGACGACATGGCCAAGAATTGTACTGCGATATAAGTGTTTTATATCTGTCGATATCAGTAATTATTGATATTTTTTATGACCTATCAAAAAATTCGGATAAGGAGAAAAATACATTACATGTAAACATTTTTATTTCAAATGTAACCTTCCTCTGATTAAAATCCCCTAAGCTATCAAGGTAGAAAGGAAATGTCAACACAAGCATGGAAAACAATCGATGTAAACAAAATCCCAAAATCATATTGAAAACTTGATAAAGTGTAACAAAATAGTGTAAAAATGTAAACATAAAAAAAACCAGAGAAGAGCTATTTTCTGCAGGTTTAGTGTGAGGAAGTTACAGCTGTGCTCTTAAGGGTGAGCATGGCTAAGGCGGTGTGGTATTCCCTGTCTTGGTAGCGACGAGCGTCTTGCATCATTTATAGACCACATTTGTCTCATTACGGTCCATTTGAAAAAAATCCCAAAACTGCCAAACTGTAAAGGTGCCTATTCCTGTTTTATCCACAATTTATTCGCTCTTTGCAGCACTTATTTTTATTTTCTCTTTTCACTCCATGCAAATAATTAACCATGAGACAACAAGATGGCATAGCCAAACGTGATAATTGATACTGTTAGCATGTCACTCCCACTGATCAGTGCTCACTTCCTGCGTTGCTCGGTTACCAGAGAGCGAGTGCCTTTGTTCATGCAACCAACTTTGCTTCGCAACTTCTGGGTTCTTTCAAAAAAGAAGAAACAAATGTAACGTTTTATCAAACACATTTTTTATTGATATCAATTACGAGTCTATCGTATCGCGATATATATCGATATTATTTTATCTCCCATTTGACTGTTAGATAGCAGACAAAATGACGCACCGGCAACACGGCAAAGAAAACAACTTTTTTGTGTGTTTTGTCTTTAAAGCAAATGTGACAAAATTTAAGATGCTACCCAAGAATGTACAACAATTCTTCTCAACAATAGAGAAATATAACCTTAAAGATAAATCTAACTTGACACGTTTATATGTACGTACAACACTTAAAACCTTTAGTATATCAATATGTGGAAATTAATTCTGTAATATATTTAGCAAAGAAGTAAAAAATGTACTAATATGATCCTGTTTAGGAAAGTTTGCAAAATACAAAGAGGAAGAATTCAATTAGATATATTTATCTCATTAAGTGAATCATAACTGACTTAAAGGTGAACTGCACTTTTTGGGGAATTTTGCCTACCGTTCACAATCATGAGGGGCAAGACAATTTATTTTTTTCGCTTTCTAACATAAAGATCGGCTGGTTCTTCATAGCTAGCATTGTAGCTAATGGGAGCAATTCATTCTACCGCTAAATCACTTTAAAAATGCAGTATAAAACCGTCATCAACACTTAATTTCTGTTCCATAACCTGTGTAATAACCAAACCGTAGCAACATTGTTATTGTAAGAGCGAACACCAAGGAACTACTTAGGGTATTCAGGCTCTGTATACACTGCACACCAAATCTGATTTTTTTTGCCCTTAAGTGACACAGATCAGGTTTTTTGGCCAGTCTAAACGCTCCACAGTGCTTCAAATCGGACCTTTTGGCATCAAATACAGGCCACATCAGGAGGTAGTCCTTTTCAAATGTGACTTTGGTCCAAACGCAAAGCGACCCGACCCGTATGTGACCTTTTCATCAGCTTTGGGCGAGCTACGTCGCCGGAAGAGGATATTTCATCACAACATCCGGTTTCAGTGATCAAAGTCTATTTAAGACGATCAAATTATCCGTGCATCACTTGTCAATAGGCGGTATGTAATATATGAATATATATATTGATTCTGAAGGAATAGCCATTGTTGAAGGACAGGAATTGACGCTGTGGCGTATTTGTTTACATGCGAGTTGAAAAATAAAGCTCACGTCGATCCACGCTGATGTTCATATCTCCTCTTTTTAACTACCATTAAAAGATTAAAACCCTCTCAAATATATTACACTATATACATTAGGGCTGCAACTAACGATTAATTTGATAATAAATGAATCTGTCAATTATTACTTCGATTCATCGATTAATAATCGGATAAAAGATACCAACTACATTTCTATCCTTTCCAGTATTTTATTGAAAAAAAACAGCATACAGGCACCATACTTATTTTGATTATTGTTTCTCAGCTGTTTGTACATGTTGCAGTTTATAAATAAAGGTTTATAAAAAATAAAATTAAAATAAAAATTGATGACTAAATTAATCGGCAACTATTTTTATAATTTTAATCGATTAGTTGTTGCAGCCCTAATATACATCCATTCATAAATTGTAATTACTTTATTTTTATTTTCACGTAAAAACAAATTTTTAAGGTGTGGCGAATTATATTTAATTTTATAGTATTAGCGACTTTCCCCCAGTCAACTTCCTTTGTTATCACTTTATTGCACTGCGCATGCAAGTGACACTGATAAAAAATCAGCTGGAAAAAATCAGGGGCCGTACTTATCAAGCTTCTTAGAATTACTCCTAAGAAGTCTAAGAGTTGACTTAAGAGTAAATAAATTCTTCGCTTAAAGCTGCACTTAAAAGTTAGTTATCAAGCGTCTTACTCACACTTTCAGCGAAGTGTAGGACTGAATCTTAAGTGTCACACTCAGCTGAATTACGACATTACTATGTGCCGTAAACGGAATTTTAGGTGACGTAATTTCTGTGTCCATAGAAATGACCAATCACGGAAGGGAATCCCTTGTCTAAGCATAAAGAAATATCTTGGAAATATTTAAGTGGACAATGGGAGTGTATATTTTGACAATAAACTACAAAATAATACAAAACAAACACGTCCCCGCCGGCACTCACGCTACCGCTCCCTCTCTTCTCTCGCCCACACACTCACTGACGTCACTCACCTCACGGCCACACACATACGCTACTCTAATAACATTTTCTTTCCAATTCATTAATTAGGCAACTAATTTGAAACTGGTGTGGGTGGCTCTGTATATACTAGCCCACTGCAGCCACATGCAGAAATCAACAAGGAATCGAAAAGTATTAAATCTGTGACAAAAATAATGCCCGCTCTGTCTAAACGATACCGTTTGATCAGCTGCTCGTCATCAAACAAATCCAGGACATCGTTCCGCTCCCTGAACGTTCGCGCACGTCTCTCGCCTCAGTGCCATCCCCTGCTGGCAACTCCTAACCACTTAAGACACCTCTGAAGGTCTCTTAAATATCGTGGAGAGTAGGAGTGATTCTTAGACTTAAGAACGTTGATAAAAAGCTTTTATTCTTAAGTTTGAGAGTAGGATTAAATTCTCAGGACTTAAGTGTAAAATGGCACTCTAAGAAGCTTGATAAGTACGGCCCCAGATTTCAGGAAAATCTAATTTGGGCCACTTTGGCCTGCAGTGTAAACGTAGTTTTAGTTGTACTTTTTGATTTTCTTCAGTCTGCTTGTATTGGGGGCTGTTTATGAATGAAAGATGTCTGTCCACTGTCACGCAGGGAAGCAGATGGCTACAAAGAGCAAGGCAACGCCTACTACATCCAGAAGGATTATGCAGAAGCGTTCAATTTTTACAGCAAGGCCATCGGTATGTCATAATAATTGTTCATGTCCCCGCTCGGTGCTGGAGGTGATCATTTTGTTAGGTTGCATTTCCTCACCAGCTTTTTGCCTTTCACGCAGACGTGTGTCCAAAGAACGCCAGTTACTACGGAAACCGCGCAGCCACCTTGATGATGCTAAGTCGATACCGCGAGGCTCTGGAGGATTCCCAGCGAGCAGTGCGGCTGGATAACGCCTTCATGAAGGTGCCACGTCGTCAGTCCATGCGTGACTGTTACACGTGATCTGTAACCGTTCTGCTCTCAGGGTCACCTGCGAGAGGGGAGGTGCCACTTGTCCCTCGGCAACGCCATGGCCGCCACTCGCTGTTTCCAGAGAGTTCTGGAGCTGGAGCCTGACAACAGCAAAGCCCAACAGGAGGTGTACTTTTTTTTTTTTTTTTGACTAATGTCAAACTGGTTGTGTGAAGAGTTTATCAGTGATCTCTCTGCAAAAACATGTGCAGTCTTTCCCACACGAGTGCAATCTAATCCACTGGGTTGTTTTGGTAATTGTATTGAGACCCCCCCCTTTTTCAGGAAAGAGTCCTCCCAAATGATTTAGTTCTAAGACTGTCTAATTCAGGGGTGTCCAAAGTGCGGCCCGGGGGCCATTTGCGGCCCGCAGGTCATTTTTAACGGCCCACGGCACATTCTAAAAATACGATAAAAAAATAAATAATAAAAACATAAAAAGTGGTATAATATAGCAAACAGGTGAAATATAACAAGAACACGTTGCAATGTTTACTCTAATAACACAAAGCTGCCATGCAGGCCGTTTCTTTCTTTAAAAAAAAAGAATGAATCAAAATCAATGTCATTATGAATTATTGACCTATTCAAGGCCCCAATTACATCACATTAAATATTCTACTTTGAGATATTCTTTGTTTTTTTTTAAAGATGGGCCTAAAACGAACCAACAAAAATCATTAACAACAATAAAACTTATAATTGACGGATAGATCTGAAGCTGATCTCAAGATGATTGTGTAAAAGTAAACAGTAAAAATAATTTATTTTGTAACACTTTAATGAGTAGGACCCTTTTGGATCCCCCGATAATTTTAGTGGGATTTTTTTTGTGTGTGTCATTGCTCAAAAAAGAATAATGAATTAAAATGTTATGAGTTATTGACATTTTTAGGGCTCCAATTATTTTATAATCTCAAATATTCCACTTTAAAATTTCATCGGGGGGAAATATTGCATATTTGGTGTTTTTTCCATAAAAAAACAGGGTTTTATCTGACAAAAAGAGCATACAACCTAAATGTTTAAAAACGTTATATTGACAGGTAGACCTAATGTTGATCTAGAGATTCAAACTTTGAATAATAATAATAATAATACTAAATAATGACACATTTTTTATATTTTTTGGACCAAAACCCTTTGGGTTCACCGGGATCAAGCCTGAGTGGAGGCCTAAATGTATATATTTTTTATACATTTATTGAATTGGTTTTTAAAATAAAAAATATCAAAATGGCCCCCGCTTGCTTTGATTTTTCAGTGTGCGGCCCTCGGTGGAAAAAGTTTGGACACCCCTGGTCTAATTAATGAGACGTTACTAGAATTGAAGATTAACAATTATTTCTATACAAAGAAGTACCGTATTTTTCGGACCATAGGGCGCACTGAATTAAAAGGCGCACTGCCGATAAGCGGGTCTATTCAGGTTTTTTTCATACAAAAGGCGCACCGGATTGTAAGGCACATTAAAGGGGTCATATTATGATTTTTTTCTAAATTGAAAACCCTATCTTGTGGTCTACATAACATGTAATGGTGGTTCTTTGGACAAAATGTTGCATAGAATATGTTTTACAGATCATCTTCAAGTAGCTTTCTGAGCGTCTCTTCAGGATGCGCCGTTTAGTGGCCGGTCTTTTTTACGTGGCTCACCTTCGACAGCGTCTTCTCCCCGTCATCTTTGTTGTAGCGGTGTAGCGTGCAAGGACCGGAGTGGAAGAAGTGTCAAAAGATGGAGCTAACTGTTTCAATGACATTCAGACTTTACTTCAATCAATAAGGAAGCAGCATCTTCTCATCCATGGCTCAATAATGCAACATCAACGCCAGAAATGTGTCCCGTGGAAAAACGTTTGACCGGAACCCTCTAATAACTAAAGTTCCTTGGGTGAATTATGTAAACCCACTACAGTTTTTAGCACTTTGATAAATAGTGTACTGGCAGATATAAGTACGAACTTTACGCTACTTTATTTTAGAAATGGCAACAACGGAGGATGAATGCCACATGAGAAGGTAGAGAAAAAGAAGAAGCTTATGACTACGGTGTTAACACAGATTACAATTGCGGACTCGCGCACATTTTCAGGACATGTGCAGATCCCAAATACACATCAGCAGGTACCACAAGGTAAGAAAAGTGGGTTTTGCATAATGCGAAACAAAACGGCAGGTAATATGTCTGCTAATAGGTGCCATTTTGCGGTCCTTGTAAACACACCATAATAATACTTGTATGTTTAATGCGCCGACAATCCATCAAGCGGTGCGGCTTCATAGCTTACCGAAGACGTACTTAAAACATTTTGACAGATTTTTGAGCGCCGTGTGTAATGTTCTATATTCTCAATGGAACATTTAAAGTTTTGATGGTGTTTACTGCCTTCATAATGCAGTCATCACGTATCTCTTATGTATGACTGCCATCTACTGGTCATACTTATTACACCATGTACCAAATAAAATTGCTTTGAAGTGAGTAGGGCTGCAACTAACAACTAATTTGATAATCGATTAATCTGTCGATTATTCCTTCGATTAATAATCGGGTAAAAGAGACAAACTACATTTCTATCCTTTCCAGTATTTTATTGAAAAAAACAGCATACTGGCACTATACTTATTTTGATTATTGTTTCTCAGCTGTTTGTAAATGTTGCAGTTTATAAATAAAAGTTTATAAAAAAAGAAAAAGTATCCTCTGCAAATGCGCATAGCATAGATCCAACGAACCGATGACTAAATTAATCGCCAACTATTTTTATAATCGATTTAATCGATTAGTTGTTGCAGCCCTAGAAGTGAGTAAGCACAACCAGAATTAGGCGCACTGGGTTATAAGGCACACTGTCGATTTTTGAGAAAATGAAAGGATTTTAAGGGTGCCTTATAGTCCGAAAAATACGGTAAGTACAAACAATAGCAAAATCAGCAGTGGAAAGGAGACTGAGTTGTTTAGAGTCTGTAGCCTTTTCTAAAATATGCTTTTGTCCATCTTGCTGCGCCACCTTGGCGAGATCGAAACCAAAAGTTAACACACACCTCTGTCCACTCTCTCTTTGTCTTGTTCCTGGTGTGTCTGCCTCCGCAACCTCCATGAGTTACAATGTGTGCGTATTTTCAAAGATAAAAAAAAAACACGGAGCATTTATTGTTTATCATCTACGAGCAAAACCAAGGCCAAATCTAGTAACTTCTAAGGTGTCCTGTTTTGCTCAAAGGTGGGAAAATATTCCCCTAAAAATAACATCATTGTCTAATTTGCATAATTGGCCGTGACCCACGTGCATATCATTTTCAGTTATTTGGCTGCTTGAGAAGGACAAAATATTGCTGTAAGTTTGGTTGGCTAAAATCTGTCCCATTTTTTTTCTCAGCTGAAGAAAGCTGAATCGGTCTTGGAGTACGAGAAAATGGCGGAGATCGGGTTCGACAAGAGAGACTACCGCATGGTAAGCGCCTTCTCGGCAAAGGATTGTGACAGCCTCGTCATCTTGTTTCTGTTGTGTCTCCAGGTGGTCTTCTGCATGGACCGAGCCTTGGAGTCAGCATCTGCCTGCCATCGCTTTAAAATACTGAAGTCTGAGTGCTTAGCCCTGCTGGGACGCTACCCAGAGGCTCAGTCTGTGGCCAGGTCTGTATGTACATCCAAGAACAGTTCACCATTACTAAATAACATTTTCACTTCCGATGCAATATTGATCTGATACAGCAGGAGTCATACATGCTTTTATTATTTTGTAGTATAGACTGTTAGAAAAGGTTTGATCAGGTGAAATTTAGGGATTTCCGATAATATCGGACTGCCGATATTATCAGCCGATAAATGCTTTAAAATGTAATATTGTAAATTATCGGTATCGGTTTCAAAATTATCGGTATCGGTTTCAAAAAGTAAAATTTATGACTTTAAAACGCCGCTGTGTACACGGACGTAGGGAGAAGAACAAAGCGCCAATAAACCTTAAAGGCACTTCTTTTGCGTGCCGGCCTAATCACATAACATCTACGGCTTTTCGCACACACAAGTGAATGCAAGCATACTTAGTCAACAGCCATACAGGTCACACTGAGGGTGACCGTATAAACAACTTTAACACTGTTACAAATATGCGCCACAGTGTGAACCCACACCAAACAAGAATGACAAACACATTTCGAGAGAACATCCGCACCGTAACACAACATAAACACAACAGAACAATTACCCAGAACCCCTTGCAGCACTAACTCTTCCGGGACGCTACAATCTCCACCCCCCGGAACCCCCTACCCCACCCACCCCCCCACCTCAACCCCGCCCACCTCAACCTCCTCATGCTCTCTCATGGACAGCATGTCCCAAATTCCAAGCTGCTGTTTTGAGGCATGTTAAAAAAAATAATGCACTTTGTGACTTCAATAATAAATATAGCAGTGCCATGTTGGCATTTTTTTCCATAACTTGAGTTGATTTATTTTGGAAAACCTTGTTACATTGTTTAATGCATCCAGCGGGGCATCACAACAAAATTAGGCACAATAATGTGTTAATTCCACGACTGTATATATCGGTATCAGTTGATATCGGAATCGGTAATTAAGAGTTGGACAATATGGGATATCGGCAAAAAAGCCATTATCGGACATTTCTAGTGAAATCAGTCAATGTTAAAAAAAGGTTTGATCAGGTGAAATTAGTCAATGATAGAAAAGGTTTGATCAGGTGAAAGTAGTCCAACAGGTGACAATGATTGGTATGAAAAACTATTAATAATGGACTTGTGCTTGAAGTTGAAGTGGAGTGGTAATTGTTTTCCTGGAGACACTGGTCACAATAATTCAAGAAGTTAAGCTCATGACAGAGTAAGTTTAATGATGCGGACACTTGTGTTACTAGATACTTTATAATACGCTTCTGCCTCAGAGACTTTGTATGTGTAACTAATATGCAATTATAATTATTTGATACTTGTTTGTATTGTCTAAGGCGGTGTTTCCTAACCTCAGGGCCTGGGCCCATTGTTCGGCTCTGCCACTTTTGGGCCGCGAGCGCCTCCTAGAGCAGTGTTTTTCAACCACTGTGCCGCGGCACACGGCACACAAGTGTGCCGTGAGATACAGTCTGGTGTGCCGTGGGAGATTATCTAATTTCACATATTTGGGTTAAAAACATTTTTTGCAAACCAGTAATTATAGTCTCCAAATTATGTGTTGTTGTTGTTGAGTGTCGGTGCTGTCTAGAGCTCGGCAGAGTAACCGTGTAATACTCTTCCATATCAGTAGGTGGCAGCCGGTAGCTAATTGCTTTGTAAATGCAGGTAAAAAGGTGTCTTATGCTTAAACCAAAAATAAACAAAAGGTGAGTGCCCTTAAGAAAAGGCATTGAAGCTTATAGGGAAGGCTATGCAGAACGAAACTAAAACTGAACTGGCTAGAAAGTAAACAAAAATAGAATGCTGGACAACAGCAAAAACTTACTGTGGAGCAAAGAGGGTGTCCACAATGTACATCCGAACATGACATGACAATCAACAATGTCCCTACAAAGAAGGATAAAAACAACTGAAATATTATTGATTGCTAAAACAAAGTAGATGCTGGAAATATCGCTCAAAGGAAGACATGAAGCTGCTACAGGAAAATACCAAAACAAAACAAAAAAGCCACCAAAATAGGAGCGCAAGACAAGAACTAAAACACTACACACAGGAAAACAGCAAAAAAAAACCTCCAAATAAGTCATGGCATGATGTGACAGGTCGTGAGAGTACACCTACTTTGGGACAAGAGCTATGGATGCATGCTTGGTTATGGTTTAAAGTCATATCCAACAATTGCGACAATGACTTTTAACTGTCAACTGAGTTTATGATTTCTGCTGGTGGTGTGCCTCCGGATTTTTTTAACGCAAAAGATGTGCCTTGGCTCAAAAAAGGTTGAAAAACACTGTCCTAGAGGACCGCCAAAAAATACCTGTTCTTCAGCTGTGGTCTGTATTGGCTGCAGCTCAGTTGTACTACACTTTTTCACCACTTGTGGCAGTAATGACAATATCAAACAAACAGAAGAAGTCTGCAGCTAAAGTCATAGAGGAGTTTCTTAAGCACAAAAATTATGACTTAAGCGGTCAAGCTGTATTTTCATTTGCACTTGAATTTTACTGACAGTTTTAAAAAAAAAAGCATATTCATTATTAAATATATTTATTTTAGCACAACATAATTGAATATAAATGTATTATCAGCAGTTATTTGAGTCCCTTCTTATGCAAAATGTTTGGTTAATATTTAAGTTTCTAATCAGTGTTTTTATAACAATATACAAGGACTATCCTGTTAAACTTTAAGTAGGTTAATACTATATAATGATTGAATACGATTCAACTCGAGAGTAAGATTAATAATAGAAAATGGATGAATGGACTGTTAATATGACCAATGTGGTGTTTTAGACTGAAATGTTCAATTAAGTTATTTCTGTGTGCAATAACTTGCATTCTTTTTTCTAATAATGCACATTATCAACCATGAAATTGTACTTTTAACATAAAAGAATCAAAATCAAGTTAAAAAAAACAAAAAAAAACCTGACTGTTAGCTGCCACACAGATAGACAATGGCGCCGACGCATCACCGCTCTCACGTGCGCTCTATTGCAGTGGCCGTGCAAAAACTACTCACTCCATGCGTTTATAGATGTTTATTAGTTACACACATTAAACAATCAAAGCAACAGAATATGAATCAAAGCCTTTTTCAATTTGATTAATCAAATATGCGATTAATTACGTGTCTGGCTTGAGTGCTTAGCTGTTGTGTAGCTGCTATCTTCTTGTAGCCCAGGGATAGGGAACCTGTGGCTCTTTTGCTGACTGCATCTGGCTCTCAGATAAATCTTAGCTGACATTGCTTAACACGCTAAGTAATGAATAATTCCGCTGGTAATCACAGTGGAAAAAATAACGTTCAAAATATAAAACATTCTCATGCATTTTAATCCATCCATCCGTTTTCTACCGCACCTGTTCAAGAAGTCTCATTAATGGTAAGAAATATTTTCTTTATTATTGGTTAGCTTCAGAATAACAATGTTATTAAAAAGAATAAGAGACTTAATATACTCTAAAAATGTTGGTCTTACTTAAAAATGCACGCATTTAGTTGTATTCAGTGTTAAAATATATTATATGGCTCTCACGGAAATACATTTGAAAATATTTTGCTTCCATGGCTCTTTCAGCCAAAAAGGTTCCCAACTCCTGTAGTAGCCTCTAGCCCTGCATGTTCACATTTTGTAAATGACTTGACTAAAATAGAAAAAGAGAGCAACTTTATGTGCTTTTTGGAGGACATTTAGATGTTCACTGGCTGTCCAGCTTTGCACAAATAAGCACTCTGCAGGACTGCCTGTATCGGGCATGATATCACACATGTTACATGCAAGCCTGTATCATCCAATTAATACCCTTATGAAATAAACTAGAGATGTCCGATAATGGCTTTTTTGCCGATATTCCGATATTGTCCAACTCTTAACTACCGATTCTGATATCAACCGATACCGATATATACAGTCGTGGAATTAACACATTATTATGCCTAATTTTGTTGTGGCGTCCCGCTGGATGCATTAAACAATGTAACAAGGTTTTCCAAAATAAATCAACTCAAGTTATGGAAAAAAATGCCAACATGGCACTGCCATATTTATTATTGAAGTCACAAAGTGCTTTTTTTTTTTTTACATGCCTCAAAACAGCAGCTTGGAATTTGGCACATGCTCTCCCTGAGAGAGCATGAGGAGGTTGAGGTGGGCGGGGTTGAGGTGGGTGGGGTAGGGGTTTCCGGGGGGTGTATATTGTAGCGTCCCGGAAGAGTTAATGCTGCAAGGGGTTCTGGGTATTTGTTCTGTTGTGTTACGGTGCGGATGTTCTCTCGAAATGTGTTTGTCATTCTTGTTTGGTGTGGGTTCACAGTGTGGCGCATATTTGTAAGTGTTAAAATTGTTTATACGGCGACCCTCAGTGTGACCTGTATGGCTGTTGACCAAGTATGCCTTGCATTCACTTGTGTGTGTGAAAAGCCGTAGATATTATGTGACTGGGCCGGAACGCAAAGGAAGTGCCTTTAAAGTTTATTGGCGCTCTGTACTTCTCCCTACGTCCGTGTACCACTCCATACAGCGGCGTTTTAAAAAGTCATAAATTTTACTTTTTAAAACCGATACCCATAATTTCCGATATTACATTTTTAAAGCATTTATCGACATCTCAAAAATAAACTGCATTTTTGTATTTCACCACGACATTTTTGTCAAAGAACTCTTAATCTGTATGATGAAAAACTGAAGGTATAATTCCAACCTTCGCCATGTTAATGGTAGATTTGGATTTTTCCCCCCCCTTTTCTCAGTGACATTCTACGGGTGGACGCCACCAACGCAGACGCGCTGTACGTGCGCGGTCTGTGTCTGTACTACGAGGACTGCATTGACAAAGCGGTCCAGTTCTTCGTTCAGGCCCTACGAATGGCGCCGGACCACGAGAAAGCCCGGCTTGCTTGCAGAGTCCGTATGAACACTCACGCCTCTTTTGTTTGAATTGTCTTTTTTACACGTCCTCTTGGGTTTTTGCCATCAGAACGCCAAGGCGCTGAAAGCCAAGAAGGAGGAAGGCAACAAGGCCTTCAAAGAGGGCGCCTTTGATGCGGCCTATAATCTTTACTCTGAAGCCCTCACAATAGACCCCAATAATATCAAGACTAACGCCAAGCTCTTCTGTAACCGAGCCACTGTTGGCTCCAAGGTAGGCAGCATTGCGTTAACTACATTTCCCACAATGCACCTTAATGTTGTGATTTGTTTTTGTACAATGATAGCATCCGTCTCCAAACTATGGTACATGTACCACTGGTGATACGCCCAAGAATCACTTCATTAAAGTAGTGTTTATTTCCCCTATATTCAAACACAGTGTTACTGTTCAAACTGTGTAATGTTACAGTGGTCAAAATATGAAATATACATGTTAAATAAAATCTCTGCCTTGCTTTTAATGAATACTTTGGCCTACTACGCAACTGCATTTTAATGTTAGTCATTATTGTGATACTTGGAGAGACATTTTTGTTTTTATGCTTTCTGATGGTACTTGGTAAAAAAGTGTGACAACCACTGCACTAGAGTATTTGACGGAAGATATTTTTGGACAACAAAGATCAAAATAAGTACAAGCTATATTAATATAATAAATATTTATAAAATATAGCAAATATATAATAAAACAAATACATTAATAATTAAATAATTGATATTTATAATAGAAAATGTTTAATGATAAAATTGGACCAAAAATAAAAGATAAAACATTGTAATATATAAACTGTTTATTAGCATATTATGTTATAGGTTAGTAACTGTTATGTTGTGGTAAGTTACCACCATCAGTGTCTCCCATACATTAATTTATTTGTGGCTACCTAATAAACACATTATTATGGGACTGTTTGTGAAAGTACATCAAATGTTTAATGGCTAAATGCTCATCTTTGAAGTGAATGCAGAGGCTTTCAGGCTCACATTTATCTCATCGCCTTCTTTTTTTGCCCTCTTGCAGCTGAAGAAAGTAGATCAGGCCATAGAAGACTGCACAAAGGCCATTCACCTAGATGGCAGCTACATTAAGGCCTACTTACGGAGAGCACAGTGGTAAGACATGACATCACTCTTCCACATTTACATATAATCATGCCAACATCCTGTAACTATTCTACATTTACATATAATCATGCTAACTCCCTTTAACTATTCTACATTTACATATAATCATGCTAAGTCCCTGTAACTGTTCCACATTCACATATAATCATGCTAACTCCCTGTAACTGTTCCACATTTACATATAATCATGGTAAGTCCCTGTAACTGTTGTACATTTACATATAATCATGCTAACTCCCTGTAACTATTCTACATTTACATATCATCATGCTAAGTCCCTGTAATTGTTCCACATTTACATATCATCATGCTAACTCCCTGTAACTGTTCCACATTTACATATCATCATGCTAACTCCCTGTAACTATTCTACATTTACATATCATCATGCTAAGTCCCTGTAATTGTTCCACATTTACATATCATCATGCTAACTCCCTGTAACTGTTCTACATTTACATATCATCATGCTAAGTCCCTGTAATTGTTCCACATTTACATATCATCATGCTAACTCCCTGTAACTGTTCCACATTTACATATAATCATGCTAAGTCCCTGTAACTATTCCACATTTACATATCATCATGCTAAGTCCCTGTAACTGTTCCACATTTACATATCATCATGCTAACTCCCTGTAACTGTTCCACATTTACATATAATCATGCTAAGTCCCTGTAACTCTTCTACATTTACATATCATCATGCTAACTCCCTGTAACTATTCTACATTTACATATCATCATGCTAACTCCCTGTAACTGTTCCACATTTACATATCATCATGCTAACTCCCTGTAACTGTTCCACATTTACATATCATCATGCTAACTCCCTGTAACTGTTCCACATTTACATATCATCATGCTAACTCCCTGTAACTGTTCCACATTTACATATCATCATGCTGACTCCCTGTAACTGTTCCACATTTACATATCATCATGCTAACTCCCTGTAACTATTCTACATTTACATATCATAATGCTAACTCCCTGTAACTATTCCACATTTACATATCATCATGCTGACTCCCTGTAACTATTCCACATGTACATATCATCATGCTAACTTCCTGTAACTATTCCACATTTACATATAATAATGCTAACTTCCTATAACTATTACACATTTACATATAATCATGCTAACTCCCTGTAACTATTCCACATTTACAAATAATCATGCTAACGTGCTGTAACTATTCCACATTTACATATCACCATGCTAAGTCCCTGTAACTATTCCATTTTTACATATCATCATGCTAACTTCCTGTAACTATTCCACATTTACATATCATCATGCTAACTTCCTGTAACTATTCCACATTTACATATCATCATGCTAACTTCCTGTAACTATTCCACATTTACATATCATCATGCTAAGCTTATGTAACTATTCTACATTTACATATAATAATGCTAACTTTCTGTAACTTCCACATTTACATATCATCATGCTAACTTCGCGTAACTCTTCCACATGTTCATATTATGCTAACGTCCTGTAACTATTCCTGCAGCTACTTGGACACAGAGCAGTATGAAGAGGCGGTTCGGGACTACGAGAAGGTTTATCAGACGGAGAAGACAAAAGGTAAAAAGCAGGTGTGTAGAAGACATAGTAGCACCTTGTAATTGCTGCTGTGGTGTGGTAGAGCACAAACAGCTGCTGAAACACGCTCAGATGGAGCTGAAGAAGAGCAAGAGAAAAGACTACTACAAAGTGCTCGGCGTGGATAAGAACGCCACGGAAGACGAGATCAAGAAGGCGTACCGCAAACGGGCTCTCTTGCATCATCCCGGTGCGTAAGGCCGACTCGCCGTCTTTTTCTCGCGCCAGCCCCGAATGACCGCCACTTCCTGTTTACGTCAGACCGCCACAGTGGCGCCAGCGCAGAGGTGCAGAAGGAAGAGGAGAAGAAGTTCAAGGAGGTCGGTGAGGCCTTCAGCGTGCTGTCGGACTCCAAGAAGAAGTCTCGCTATGACAGCGGTCAGGACCTGGAGGACGACCACATGAACATGGGCGGTAAGCACCAGTTCTCACACACTAGAGAGATGGGAGTGTTTTTTCTTCTACCATTATCGCTGACCCCACTGTGGACATTATTAACCATATCCATTCACCATCCATTGCACCTGTCACCCAAGGGTGGGGTCCCCACATCTGCGGTACCTTGCAAGGTTTCTCCTTGTTACCATTGGGTTGACTTTTTTGTTGCCCTGAAGTGGGATCTGAGCCGAGGATGTCGGCTTTGTTTGTGATTAGGGGCTATATAAGTCAACTTTGATTGATTGATTATTTACCGTATTTTCCAGACTACCGTATTTTTGGAGTATAAGTCGCTCCGGAGTATAAGTCGCACCGGCCGAAAATGCATAATAAAGAAGGAAAAAAACATACATAAGTCGCACTGAAGTATAAGTCGCATTTTTTGGGGAAATGTATTTGATAAAACCCAAGACCAAGAATAGACATTTGAAAGGCAATTTAAAATGAATAAAGAATAGTGAACAACAGGCTGAATAAGTGTACGTTATATGACGCATAAATAACCAACTGAGAACGTGCCTGGTATGTTAACGTAACATATTATGGTAAGAGACATTCAAATAACTATAACATATAGAACATGCTATACGTTTACCAAACAATCTGTCACTCCTAATTGCTAAATCACATGAAATCTTATACGTCTAGTCTCTTACGTGAATGAGCTAAATAATATTATTTGATATTTTACGGTAATGTGTTAATAATTTCACACCTAAGTCGCTCCTGAGTATAAGTCGCACCCCCGGCCAAACTATGAAAAAAACTGCGACTTATAGTCCGAAAAATACGGTATATAGCATACCAGTATTCAAGTAGCACCCACCAAATTTTAGAAGAAATAAATATGTTTACATGTATTAGCCGCACTGGACTATAAGCCGCAGATATATACCGGTATGAAAGATTTTGTGCATGTTTATTTACGTACCTTAATTCCAAACAGTGTCTCTAACACAGCAGTAAAACGGCTAATCAAACAAAACAGAAGTCATCGTCATGGACGCACTAGCTGCGAAAGGTAGTTCTCCAATTAGCTAAACAGACAATAACTTCACGGTGATGTTTTGGTGAAATTGAAACAATACAAAAACAAATGGCATTGTAAGTTAATAATACTAACAAAGACACTCGTAAACATGTTAGCATGTTGGCTTCATTACATTATGATAGCACATACAAATATGCATGAAAACACTCTTACATACATCACACATGGGATAAGTATGAATTGTTTTACTTGTATTTTAAAACTTACTAACGTTGCTTGGCGTGATGAATGAAGAATCCGTTCGAGTAGCAACACTTCGGACGGTCCGAAGACAGAACGGCAATTGTACTTCCGGTTGAAAGCTTTAGACAGTGAGCGAACTCGTCCAAAAGATTGCACCATAGCAAAAACAATAACACACCTTTTCAGTCTATTTGTTTGTTTTTTGTTTTTTAACCCATTTGCAATATGCCCATAGTGAAGAAAAATCTATAAATTAGCTGCATTGTTTTGTAAGCCGCAGGGGTGCAAAGGTAGGGAAAAAAAGTAGCAGCTTGTAGTTTGAAAAAAATTTCCTTAACTTATTTTTTTATTTTTTACTTTATACATATTGCATTTGCTGTAATTACTGTGTTGGCCCTGCGATGAGGTGGCGACTTGTCCAGGGTGTACCCCGCCTTCCGCCCGAATGCAGCTGATAGGCTCCTGCACCCAACAACCCCCCCCCCCCCCCCCTCCCCGCTACCCCAAAAGGGACAAGCAGTAGAAAATGGATGGATGGATATTTTTTATTTTTTTTTAAAGTTCAATGTTAAAGGACAATACATGATTTTGTGATATCATTGCAATGAAGTAATAATACAATTGAATGTCCTCACACATTCTTTGTTTCTGTCACCAACAGATTTCGACGCCAACAATATTTTCAAAGCATTCTTTGGCGGTCCAGGAGGTTTCAGTTTTGAAGGTAACGCCTTTCAAAATAAAAGATTGTCTCACCTTTACAGCGTTTTGATTAATTTTATGAAGAATGTTTGTTTTGTACAGGTCGACCGACTCAGACTGAAGGATGGCATAGAATGTAGTCAAATTTCAAAATAAAAGACTCCTCCTTTTCCCAGTCATCATGCAGGATCATCAATTTAAAGTGGGGAAATAACTATTAGACCTTTGAAGTAGTTGAGAATGTTAGTTTTGTATCAATAACTCAGAAGGATGGCATTAAAACTGGTTACATTTCAAAATAAAACAAGCTTTTTACACACTCAGTTTAACTTATTTTAAAAAATTAGGAGAATTTTCCCCACGGAAGTTCATCTTTACAGAAACTGAAACGTTTTTTTTTTTCTAAAAGTAAAAAAAAGTACGGTGGAACTTTGATTTATGAACTTAATTGGTCTTAACGGGGTTCGTAAATTGAAAAGTTTGTATAGTAAAGCAATTATTTCCTTTTTGAAACAATGTAAACATGAATAATTGGTTCCAGCCTTGACAAAAGTCCATATTTTAGTGAAGGTTTGTACACAATATAAACTGCTATACAGTGCTGTATATCAAACAAACATAACAAGGTGATGGATCCACTTTCTCTTTATTAACAAGCCAAAACAACGACGACAAGCTAAACTGTCCTGTATGCGCTGCTCTGCCAACACCTGCACACACACAGAAGTCGCTTTGCTGCCCTCACAAACGATCAGAAATCACAAAAATCCTTAACTTTAACAAGTATATTGCTCCAATAATAAACATGTTAAAAAGTAAAATCCACTTACATTAACATGGGCAAGGATCTGAAGAGACAAGAGGAGAGAAAAAGGGAGGGGCCGTGCGTGAAGTGTCTTTTCCTCCGCTGTGAAATAAATCTGCTCTGGCATCTTTTTCCAGAAAAGTCTGGTTTCATCACAATTAAAACTTGCTGCAGTACAAAGTCGATTCTTCCATACTTGTGAGCGCCATTATTGAACTCGCAAATAGTCTTTTTTTAAACTTCACAGTGATTCCCTCCTCCTTTCCACGCTGGTCTGTTGTCTTTTGGGACTCATATTGAGTTAGCAAAGTGAACAAAACTTGTCAGAAGGGTAAAAACTAGAGATGTCCGATAATGGCTTTTTTGCCGATATCCAATATTCTGATATTGTCAACTATTAATTACCGATACCAATATATACAGTCGTGGAATTAACACATTGTTATGCCTAATTTTGTTGTGATGCCCCGCTGGATGCATTAAACAATGTAACAAGGTTTTCCAAAATAAATCAACCCAAGTTATGGAAAAAAAATGCCAACATGGCACTGCCATATTTATTATTGAAGTCACAAAGTGCATTCTTTTTTTCAACATGCCTCAAAACAGCAGCTTGGAATTTGGGACATGCTCTCCCTGAGAGAGCATGAGGAGGTTGAGGTGGGGGGTGTATATTGTAGCGTCCCGGAAGAGTTAGTGCTGCAAGGGGTTCTGGGTATTTGTTCTGTTGTGTTTATGTTGTGTTACGGTGCGGATGTTCTCCTGAAATGTGTTTGTCATTCTTGTTTGGTGTGGGTTCACAGTGTGGCGCATATTTGTAACAGTGTTAAACTTGCGGCCACCCCCAGTGTGACCTGTATGGCTGTTGACCAAGTATGCATTGCATTCACTTGTGTGTGTGAAAAGCCGTAGATATTATGTGACTGGGCCGGCACGCAAAGGCAGTGCCTTTAAGGTTTATTGACGCTCTGTACTTCTCCCTACGTCCGTGTACACAGCGGCGTTTTAAAAAGTCATACATTTTACTTTTTGAAACCGATAATTTCCGATATTACATTTTAAAGCATTTATCGGCCGATAATATTGGTAGTCCGATATTATCGGACATCTCTAGTAAACACACACGCTGAGAAGTGACTAGTAGTGTGCTGCGCAGCAAGTGACGTGGAGGACTCCGCCTCCCAACAATACTGCGCCCTGCTTTTTGCCTGCAGGCTCAACACAACATGAATGACTGATTAAAGCGTTCTTACGCAGAGACATGGTTGGTATGTTTGGCTCCATCTGAAAGTTCATGAATCAAAAAGGTTGCAAAAAGAGGGGTTTGTAAATCGAGGTTCCACAGTAACTTAAACCACACATACAATCTCGTCACATTTCAAAATAAAACACCCAGCCTCCTCGTACTGAGAGCAATATATTATAGGTGTCCTAATAAGCACTGAAATGTTGGAAATGGATGCATAACAGTCCCTGTAACATAAAATTTGTAGTAAACTAGGAAGACATTTTTTTTGTGCTTTATTTTGAAATATTAATGACGTATACGTGTTTTTCATTTCAGCTTCCGGACCCGGCAATTTCTTCTTCCAGTTCGGTTAGTTGTGAGAATTCCCCTCGCCATCCGTCACTACATCAGGACTTCAACGCCACGCCCGCCCCCGACTCGCCATCTGCATCCCGCTGAGATGCAGACTCTCGTCCACGCCATCGACTCAATGCAACAATCGACCGCACGCAGCAACTATCGAAGGAGAACGCCGGGGGGCGGGGCCACGCTGAGGCCCTTGATGTATCTTAGCCTCACGTCGTGTGGTGCAGCTACTCTTTTTGAGGGGTGGGGTCCAGGCAGGAAGTGGGGATGCGGCAAAGCATAAAACTGCATGAAATCTGCAAGCAGGCGCCCTCTCATACCCCCCTCCTTTCTCACTGGTGTGAGCCCATGTGTGTTTGAAGTCAGCATCGGGGCGAAGAGAAAACAAAAATGGCGCCGGAGGCAGCAAACCCCGCCCCCTTTGTTGTGCGCACCGTTTTTTATATTTAATGTTGCCATCCACAGATTGCTGCGTTGCACATTTGACTGGAATTAATTTGTGATTATTTTTTTTTTGGATCACTTGTATTTATTGTTTGTTTTGTTTGTTTGTTTTTGCGAATGGACGACGCCACTGACAGCTTCTTATTGTCGCAAATAGAAGAATAGATGACTTTTCCCCCACTTGGCTGCTTATAGTGTTGACAAAGAGGATGAATGGTGCCCATTGAAATGTTGTCATATAAATATTTAAAAAACAATCCCACAGTGTTCTATAACAGGGTCCAAACATGATTGGGGGACTTTTGGGCAGCCTCACATTTACTGTCATTGTCGATCAGGTGAAACCTTCCTGTTTTTACCAGCCGTGTCAATAAAGTCCAGTACTCCCCTGCCTTTCCTGGAAATATTATTACAGGGTATTTTACATTTTATTTTTATTTCATCATGTATATGTATTTGTGTGTGTATGTATATATATATATATATATACATGAGTGTGTGTGTATATATATATATATACACACGTGTATACATATATACATGTGTGTATATATATATACATGTATATTGACATGTATATTATATGTAGGTGTAGATATATGGCAAAAAAAATCTAATGTTGGGGATAATTACTGCATCACATGATAGAAAAAAATCACTACAAGTATTTATATACATATACAGTACAGGCCAAAAGTTGGACACACCTCATTCAATGCGTTTTCTTAATTTTTTTGACTAGATTGTCACTGAAGGCATCAAAACTATGAATTAAAACATGTGGCGTTATGTACTTCACAAAAAAAGGTGAAATAACTGAAAACATGTTTTATATTCTAGTTTCTTCAAAATAGCCACCCTTTGCTCCGATTACTGCTTTGCACACTCTTGGCATTCTCTCGGTGAGCTTCAAGAGGTAGTCACCTGAAATGGTTTTCACTTCACAGGTGTGCTGGAAACTATCATTCTGTATTTGCTTTTGTTTTAAAGTTAAAAGTTGAAGTACCAATGGTTGTCACACACACACTAGGAGTGGTGAGATTATCCTCTGCATTTGACCTATCACCCTCACCCCCTGGGAGGTGAGGGGAGTAGTCATCAGCAGCGGTGGCTGCGCCCGTGAGTTATTTTGGTGATATTACCCCCAATTCCAACCCTTGATGCTGAGTGTCAAGCAGGGAGGTAATGGGTCCTATTTTTATAGTCTTTGGTATGACACGGCCGGGGTTTGAACTCACAACCTAACGATCTCAGGGCTCTGATTACCGCTTTGCACACTCTTAGCATTCTCTCGAAGTCACCTGAAATGGTTTTCACTTCACAGGTGTGCCTTATCAGGGCTGATTAGTGGAATTTCTTGCTTTATCAATGGGGTTGAGATCATCAGTTTGTGTTGTGAATGAGAAAGTGTGTCCAAACGTTTGGCCTGTACTGTATATTTAAATTTTAAAAAGTGCCAAATACCTTTTTTTTTCCCTACGATTTTAGTGGCAAATATCTGCATCGTACTATTTAGATGAACTAATTATCGTAAAACTAGTATATATGTATCATGTTGAAATTATATAAGTACTATACGATGATTAGTTCATTTAAAACCTGCGCATTCTTCTCCAATACGTTGAAAATAGCTATTATAGTGTCCCTCACTTGCTGTACCGCATATTGAACACAGGGGGGTGCTGTTGTCCCTGTTTGTTAGTGTGGTTGCCAGGTTACCGACCCAGAGGAGCGCCTCTTCAGCTCCACTTTTGTTCCTGTTCACTTTTTTCAATCAATTTAAAGCAACATTACCTGTGGGAAAATGTCTGAAAGTAGTTCCGAGTACAAAACCCAGAAGCCAAAAGGTGTTTTCTCCACTCTAATGGCGGATGGGGACTGGTTGCTCCTCAAGGGAGAGTGTGAGAAGGCTGTGGAGAGCTACACCACGGTGAGTCGCGACTCCTACACCAACATTTGTTTTTGTTATTTCATGTTTTGTTTTTTGTGAAGGCTCTCACTCTGAAGCCCGATGACAAGAACTGCTTTGTGGGTCGCTCCAAGTGTTACCTGAAGATGGGTCAGTATGACAAAGCCCTGAAGGACGCCGAGGCTTCACTGCAGGAAGACAAGGCCTTTTTTGAGGTGACTATTTTTTTGAGCATTATTTCCATTGTGGGAAACTTCTCACGCTTCATGGTCATGCCCAGGGTTTGTACCAGAAGGCTGAAGCCTTATACTGCATGGGAGAGTTTGAGTACGCTCTGGTCTTTTACCACCGAGGACTGAAGCTGCGTCCCCAAATCCAAGAGTTCCACGTCGGTGTCCAGAAGGCCCAGGAGGCCATAGAGAACTCAGTCAGTGGTGAGTAGGGGTGGGTATTCTCCACATTTCAAATGACACAATACCAAGATACCGGTACTCCACGGCAGTGGTTCTCAAATGGGGGTACGCGTACCCCTGGGGGTACTTGAAGGTATGCCAAGGGGTATGTGAGATTTTTTTTAAATATTCTAAAAATAGCAACAATTCAAAAATCCTTTATAAATATATTTATTGAATAATACTTCAACAAAATATGAATGAAAGTTCATAAACTGAACATCAAATCAAGTACATTCCATTCATTACCATAAACCCAGAGTTCCCCCCATGCCATGATGGTTTGACCCTCACTAAAATGTCTGTCAAAAAGAACTGTGAAAAGAAATGCAACAATGCAATATTCAGTGTTGACAGCTAGATTTTTTTTGGACATGTTCCATAAATATTGATGTTAAAGATTTATTTTTTTGTGAAGAAATGTTTAGAATGAAGTTCATGAATCCAGATGGATCTCTATTACAATCCCCAAAGAGGGCACTTTAAGTTGATGATTACTTCTATGTGTAGAAATCTTTATTTATAATTGAATCACTTGTTTATTTTTCAACAAGTTTTTAGTTATTTTTACATCTTTTTTTCCAAATAGTTCAAGAAAGACCACAACAAATGAGCAATATTTTGCACTGTTATACAATTTAATAAATCAGAAACTGATGACATAGTGCTGTATTTTACTTCTTTATCTCTTTTTTTCAACCAAAAATGCTTTGCTCTGATTAGGGGGTATTTGAATTTAAAAAATGTTCACAGGGGTACATCACTGAAAAAAGGTTGAGAACCACTGCTCCACGGTACCAATTTGCGGTACTTCTGTGTAAGTTAATATAAATAATTGTTTGATAATAACATTTTATTTTTAATGTAACGTTAAAAAAGAGCTTATTGTGATAACTGTGATGTCCAGTTGTTTTATCTTGTTTTATTATCACATCTCATTTTCAAAACACTTTCTATGGTATGTTGTCCAACTGGGAAGTACACTGCAAAAACTGAAATCTAAGTAAGATTAAATATCTCAAATAAGGGTGATATTTGCTTATTTTCTGTCTGCTAAGATCATTCTTCTCACTAAGCAGATTTTATGTGTTTTACTTGTTTTAAGGGTTTTGGTCCTAAATGATCTCAGTAAGATATCACAGCTTGTTGCTGAGATTTGATGACCTATATTGAGTAAAACATGCTTGAAACTAGAATATGAAGTGTTACAAAGCTGTGTCATCAACACTCACAAGTATAAAACTACTTTTTTAAAGTAATAATTTCTTATTTCAAGCATGAAAAAAAAATCATAACTTTTACACAATTTTGTCTGATAATTAAAACAGATGACAGCCAAATGGACTTTGCTGTTTTATTTTCAATGAAACAATAGAAAGCACGTACTCATATAGTAGTACAGTTGGCACAGTACAGTAAACTGACAGTTAATATTTAAACATTTAACATGTGACATTTCAAACTATTTTGAACAGAAATAGTTCATGCACATTCAGATGAATTCTTCAAAATTACAATTTACATTTTTTTTGGCCGGGCTGTATATATGCGCACTAATTGACTGAAAGAGCACACACTTGGCGTGATGATGTCATGTTATCGATGGGAAAATGCTTTTTAGACAATATGATTTGTCTGAGCGGCTAGGAGACCCCGAGAGTAACAAGCGGTTGCCTTGTTGCCTTTCCATTAAGGAAAATAAACTAGTTTTTAGTGTAAGTTTGCTGGTTTCAAGAAAGGTAATGCCGAGCGCATATCATTATGTCAAGATAATGGCACTAGCATTTACTTAATTTAAGAATATTTTTCAACATATTGAGCAAAAAGGTATCTTTTTTTTATACCAAGAAAAGTGCACTTGTTATTAGTGAGAATATACTTATATTAAGGTATTTTTGGGTTCATTGAAGTTAGCTAATTTTACTTGTTTTGGAAAGTCCGGACAAACCAAATTTTCTTGTTCTATTGGCAGATAATTTTGCTTGGTTCAAATAAAATACCCCTCATTTTTGTAATTTTTTTTTCTTGTTTTTGAACACTGACTTTTTGCAGTGTAGCTTTTTCCATGAAGCTGAATAGGGTATGTTGTGCCCTGCAAAGTGTTTGTACTGTAAGTATTGTACGTATTACACACCAGCTGTTTAATTGTAACATTCATTTTAGTTCTCGTTTTCATGATCAAATATGGAGGTGTTGAAATCGCCATGTGAAATCGCTAATGCTAATAGTAGCCTCTCTATGGCAAATCCAATGTAAATCAGCATCAAGCTAGTGCATATTGGAAGAGTTTGAGTTTGAGTTTATTTCGAACATGCAAGCATACAACATGATACATCACAATTTCCAGTTTCAACATGTTCGAAAAGGAGTAGGAAGAAGCAGAGCTTATTTAATCCTACCCCTTTTATTTTACATAACAGTTGCTAAAACTTTTGTTCACTTCCCGTTCTCAATTTATTCACAACATACTCCATAAGTAATCACAATGAAAATAAATAACAATTTTAGAAAATTGTGGAAGTAAAGAAACAGGTCTATAATTTGTAAATTGGTGTTTGTCTCCAGTCTTATAAATTGGTGCAACTTTAGCTAATTTCATTTTGTTTGGAAATGTACCTGTTTGAAATGATAGGTTACTAATATACTTTAATGGTCCTGAGATCTCTTCAATAACCTTTTTTATCGTTTCCATATCAATTCCATTACAATCAGTTGAAGTCTTAGATGTGCATTTTTTCACGATTATAACTATTTCCTCCTGTGTCACATTACTGAGGAACATGGAGTTGGGATTTCGCTCTATGGTATCATTATAGTCCTCAATCGAAACTGGGTCTGGAATCCTTTCTTCCAATTTTGGTCCAATTATTTTACATTTGAGCCATTTCTTCCAAGCATACTTGCTTTGCCTGAGTAGAACATTGTAACAAACATGCACAGAGGGAGTTTGGCTGCGTCCGCCCTGAGTAGGGATGCGTAACGAATCCGGTACATTTTTGGCACCGATTGAATCCCGTTGGCCATACCGGGCCCCGATTCATGTAAAATCCAACGATGCCATGTTACGGTGCCTGGGTTGCGAGTGACGTCACGCTGGCGATCACTCCAGCAGCACTGAGAGCGAAACAAAAGTACCTCTAGGCAATGTTGCAATTTTTAATCCCAACAAAGAAATTGACTTAAAAAAACGCTCCGACGTAAATTAAGTGAGGCCAAAAATTACAAATCTTTGCTATTGACATGCTAATGATTAGCATTAGCGATTTTACGTGGCGATTTCAACACCTCCAAAATGTGTTAATGAAAACTACAGCTAAGATGCACGTTACAATCAAACAGCTGGTGTGTAATAAGCGCAATACTAAGAGTATTAACACTTTTTAGGGTGCAACAGACAGCAAAGCCTGAGCTGACCAACACATCGTAACTATACACTACTGCCATCTAATGTTTTGGAGTTGCAATTGTAATGTCATACGTGCAAATGAGACAAGATATAACAACTGGACAGTGGGTGTCATTATCAAAAACAATTATTATTCATTAACACACAAAAGTACAGAAAATTGGCACCACTGAGTACTGGTACCACGTGCAACAAAGGTAGCGAAATATGGCACCGATTGATTTTACGTGACTTGATACCCGGTAGTACCAACGGAAATTGGTCGGTGCCTAGAAAAGTAACAAATTCAGTACCCATCCCGAGTGTGGTGAGTGGAGAACATGGGGCCTGCATGTGTGGACCTTTAGTGTGAACTGGGAACAAAAAATGGTCCAATTGTCCCAAATGCCTTCCTCACAGTCCCTGTCCACGTCATCAAACACAAGATTATTCATGGAGACTCCTCAAAGATCCAAAAAGATGAAGAGGTAAGTCTTTGTAATATTTGGACATACAGTATACATTCACTATTTATTTTTATTTATTTATTTAATTGTCTGTTTCTTTGTTTTTGTTTATTTATTTGTGTATTTATTTGTGCAATTATTTAGTGTATTATTTACTTAATATATTTATTATTAATGTATTAATTTTTTGTATTTATTTATTTATTTGTTTGTTTATTTATTTATTTATTTGTCTTTATTTAAGTATCTATTTGTTTATGTATTCATTTACTCATTAATTAATTCATGTGTTTATTTATGTAATTATTTCTTTCTTTATATATAGAAGGGCCATTATATAGAGTATATATATATATATACACACACACAATTATATATATATATATATATATATATATATATATATATATATATATATATATATATATATATATATATATATATATATATATATATATATATATATATATATATATATATACGTATATATATATATATATACGTATATATATATATGTATATATATGTATATATATATAACTGTGTGTGTATATATATATACTGTATAAATATATATATATACTGTATATATATATATATATATATATATATATATATATATATATATATACTGTATAAATATATATATATACTGTATAAATATATATATATATATATATATATATATATATATATATATATATATACTGTATAAATATATATATATACTGTATAAATATATATATATACTGTATAAATATATATATATACATACTGTAATTGTATATATATATATATACATACAGTATATGTAACTGTGCGTAATCGTATGTATATATATACATATATATATATATTTATAGAGTATATATATATATATACATATATACATATTTATACAGTATATATATATATATATATATATATACAGTATATATATCTATATATATATAGATATATATATATATATATATACATACCGTTACACACACATATGTATGGATTAGCAAATAAATCCACTCTCTGGTTGTTTAGAATACAACAACAGCAAAGCAACCTCAGACCTCCAAGATGAAAAAAGCAACAAAAAACTACCTGGGAGAGTTCTATGAGGACAGGAAATATCTGGAAAAGCTGCTGAAAGATGAAGGTATGTCCAGTTGTTGCTAGGCAGAAAGTCACGCACACTGCTCTGTTTCCTCAATAACTGACCTACGTGGAGGAAAAATGGACAGGGAGAGTTGGCAGGGACACAAAACACTGTAAAAGTTAGGGATGTCTCGTTTTGATATTGATATCGTATATCGGTCTGATATCAGCAAAAAACAACATGTGAACTGTCCGATACAAGCATTTCAATATAAGCAGTCCAGCAGCTCAATTTTTAGCTAAATGTCTTGTATTTTAGTCAAGTCATTCAAAAAACAAGGTAGGCCGAAGGCTACAAAGTGCTAGCAGCTACACAACAGCTAAGCACACTATAGCTCACAAGCTAGACTTACCTTAATAATTAATTGAACGATATTGCAGTGTAAAATAGCCCATTTGTCAATACAAACAAGTATCAAATAATTATAGTTGCTTATTACTACTTACACATACGAAGTCTGCAAAGCAGACGGGTATTAGAAAGTTTCCAGTAACAAACGTGTCCGCATCATTCAACTTATTGCGTCATAAGATATATTCAATCAAATATTTTGTTAAAAACTACTTACCACTCCATGTCCAGACTTGGTGAAGGGGAGGACGAGGAGAGGAGAACATCTGCAGGACGTCATCCAGAGCTGCCTCACCTACCTGGACGACTGCGCTGAGTTCTGGAACCAGCAGAAGCCCAGACCTTCTCCAGCTAAAGACCAAAGGCCAAAGCGGGACAAGTCTCGTCTCCGCGTCTCCTCCTCGCAACCGACAGACTTCCTGCTGAAGAGCATGGAGGACATAAACGCAGGTAAGGCAGGAGTCGAGGTGGGACGGATCAGCTCAGGGATCATCGCTGGATCGGTCTTGTTTGCAGATCTGGCATCGGGAAAGACCAGAAGGGGTCTTAAGAAGGCTCGGGAGGTCCTGCAGACGGTGCAGGGATGGTCGGAGAAGGACGTGCCGGACAGAGACGAGCTTCTGGGAAGCCTGCACAGCTGCATGGGGAATGCTCTGATGGACCTGGGGGAGACGGACAAAGCGCTGGAACACCACCAGAAAGACTTGGACCTGGCTGGAAAGTGGTGAGGAGATGTTTGCAGAAGATGCCGGACAAGAGAAAATGTTTTCAAAATGTCCTTCTCCGCTCGCAGCAACCTTCCTCATGCAAGGTCCAGAGCTCTGGAAAACTTGGGCTCCGTCCACGCCGCCATGGGGAACTTCACGCAGGCCATCCAGTGGTGAGGAACTCCTTTTTTTTTTTGGAGGGTTCAAACTACACTTGGGCACAATTTGTTTAGGACTCAGGTTAGTGTTGAAGTTGGAGATGTTCCGATCCTGAGGACCATGTTTGCCTTTTTTACCTGATGGGCTGATGCTCACAGACCATCTTTGTCAGGTTCAAACACTGATGACATCTATTAAACAAAACAGGAAGCAAAGAATCAAACAGAAACATAATTCAATTTGGCTCAGTGAGGAGAACCCTTGTACAGTGTCACTACGCTCTGGCGAAAGATTGTACGCCTCCTCTTTTATTTGAATTTTCCCTGATTACATGACAACAGCTGTTTCTAAGGGACGGGGGTCGTAAACAGTTCACAGAAAAGGTCGTAAAACAGTTCAAAGAAGAGGTCCCTGTAGGGGAGTCAGGTCCTGCTTCCTCTTCGCTTTGTAGATCTCGGGTCAAGACAATATCTTTCTGTTGATTACAATACATGAAAAAAACAGAACACCTTCATGTTGCTTCCCATCCTACACAGTGGAGTTTTACAAGCCTTCTGCTTGGTAGGATTAAAGACAGCTTTTGTCCTCTCGCCGGGAACTCATGGAAACACAAAGTTTTGTGATAACTTAGATACAATTATTCTGACAATCTTTATTGCAGCTGTGTCAGCGTTTACATGCTAAACATTGTACTCGCGTGTTAGATTCCTTCCAAAGAGACACAATTACATTTCCATATTTTGCCATACACACATGCAGCAGCTGCATGTATTGCGGGGGTGCATGTTTTGCCAGAACACCGGCTACAAGCTTCAATGGATGTGCCGTCTATCTTTTAAGATACCGATCCTCACCACTAAGCCGGAAAACAAACTATGATATGTTGAAAAAAATAAATCTAAAAATAGAAAACAAGTATCAAGCCACATTAAATTAATCGGCGGCATGTCACGTAAAATGACATGGCAGGCCACATCGTTTAATGTGGCATATCACAAAAAAAGAAGCAGCAGGCCACATAAAATGATACGGCCAGCCACTTAAAATGGTGAGGCAGGCCACATAAAAATAATGCAGCGGGCCACTTCAAATGGTGCAGTGGGCCATATAAAATGGTACGGCAGGCCCCATCAAATTATGCAGGCCACATCGATTAATGCGGCATATCACATAAAATGATATGGCGGTCCACATAGACTAGAGTGGCATATTGTCAGAATAATTGTATCTAAGTTATCACAAAACTTTGTGTTTCCATGAGTTCCCGGCGAGAGGACAAAAGCTGTCTTTGATCCTACCAATCAAAAGGTTTGTAAAACTCCACTGTGTAGGATGGGAAGCAACATGAAGGTGTTCTGTTTCTTTGATGTATTGTAATCAACAGAAAGATATTGTCTTGACCCGAGATCTACAAAGCGAAGAGGAAGCAGGACCTGATTCCCCTACAGGGACCTCTTCTTTGAACTGTTTTACGACCTTTTCTTTGAACTGTCTTGTAACCAAAGA
This sequence comes from Entelurus aequoreus, assembly GCF_033978785.1. Lineage (NCBI taxonomy): Eukaryota > Metazoa > Chordata > Actinopteri > Syngnathiformes > Syngnathidae > Entelurus > Entelurus aequoreus. The sequence continues at coordinate 16,899,615 of NC_084736.1, read as the reverse complement.
CAGCACCTGTTTACGACCCCCGTCCCTTAAAAACAGCTGTTGCCATGTAATCAGGGAAAGTCCAAATAAAAGAGGAGGCGTACAATCTTTCGCCAGAGCGTGGTGAGACTGTATAAGAGTACAGTCCAGACGTCTCTCCTCAATTGAGCCAAATTTCATTATGTCTCTGTTTAATTCCTTGCTTCTTGTCTTGTTTAATAGATGTCATCAGGGTTTGAACCTGACACATATCACATAAAAAAGAAGCAGCAGGCCACATAACATGGTGTGGCAAGCCACATAAAATGATGCGTTTGGCCACTTAAAATGGTGCGGCAGGCCACGTAAAATGATGCGTTTGGCCACTTAAAATGGTGCGGCAGGCCACGTAAAATGATGCGTTTGGCCACTTAAAATGGTGCGGCTGGCCACATGAAATAATGGGGCACATGAAATAGTGCAGTGAGCCATATAAAATGATGTGGTAGGCCCCATCAAATGATGCAGGCCACATCAATTAATGCTGTATCCATCCATCTAATTTCGACCGCTTGTCCCTTTCCTGGTCGCGGGGGGTGCTGGAGCCTATCTCAGCTGCATTCGGGTGGAAGGCGGGGTACACCCTGGACAAGTCGCCACCTCATGACAGGGCCAACACAGATAGACAGACAACATTCACACTCACATTCACACACTAGGCATATCACATAAAATGACATGGCAGTCCACATGGATTAAAGTGGCATATCACAAAAAAAGAAGCAGCAGGCCACGTAAAATGGTGTGGTAAGCCACGTAAAATGGTGCGTCGAGCCACATAAAATGTTGCAGCAAGCCACATAAATGGCGCGGCAGGCCACATTGAAATGGTGCAGTGGGCCATATAAAATGAAGCGGCAGGCCCCATCAAATGATGCAGCCCACATCGATTAAGGTGGCATTTCACATACAATGACAAGGCGGTCCACATAGATTAAAGTGGCATATCACAAAAGAAGAAGCAACAGGCCAAATAAAATGACACAGCCAGCCACATAAAATGAAGCGGCGGGACAACATAAAACAGTGCTGCAGGCCACATAAATTATGCTGAAAGCCGTATAAAATGATGCGGCGGGTCACTTAAAATAATATGGCCAGCCACATAAATAACGTGGCGGGTCACTTTAAAACATGAGACCGGACAGGTTTGGCCCCCGGGCCTTGAGTTTGACACCTGTGAGCTAGTGCATAAAAAAAAAACTTCTACATGTGTTTTGAGAGCTCTTGAGACAGGAAGTAAACACTCACATTGTCACCTTCACACTCAGAGTCTGGATGCTGCCTGAGGCTGAGCCAATCAGAGGCCACAATACTAAAACAGCATGTTCTGATTACTACTGAATACTACTGCAGTATTCATATTTGTAGTTCATTTTGCCATTTTTATGCTTGGAAATGCTCAATTTAGGCCAAGAATACATAGATTATGCTACTAAAAAAAAACAGAAAAACTTCAAGCGTGACTTGGCGATATCTTGTCTCCTCCGAAGCTGGGGGAAGAAGATTCCGTTGGTTCAAGGCGATGCGGAGAAGGCGTGGCTGTTCCACGAGATCGGTCGCTGTCACCTGGAGCTGGAAGACCACGAGGAGGCCCGAGACTTTGGCCTGCGTTCGGCTGCTGCGGCGCAGGAAAGCGGCGATGAAAAATGGCAGATCAACGCTCATGTTTTGGTGGCACGATCAGAAGGTAGACACTTTCCTTTATACCAGAGTTTCTTCACCATAGCACCGCCCCACGCCAAAAAAGATTTATTTGTCAGCTGTGGCTTGTTTGGGCCTCAGTTGTAATACACTTTTCCACCACTTGTGGCAGTAATGACAATATCAAACAAAAATAAAACAATAGAGAAGTTTTTTAAGTGCAAAAATTATGACTAAATTGGTGAAACTGTAATTTAATTTTCACTTAAATTTTACTGACAGTTTAGTAAAGAAACATGTGAATTAATATAATTCATTATTGATTTGGTGAGAATGTATCCACTTTAGCACTGTGTAATTGTATGTAAATGTGTTTGTCATCAGCTCTTAAGGCACTTCTTTTTTTAATTTTTATATTTGTATTAATTATTTTCCAAAAATAACACCGGCCAAAACATATAACAAACAGAGGAAAAACAAAACACACAAGACAAAGCAAATAAAATAAGTCCCTTCTGTTGATTATTACGTATTTTTGTAATCAGCATGGCCTTAACCTTGATAATAATCTTTGTAATAAATAATAAACACATGCTTTCATATTATGAGACAAGGTTTATCCTATTAAACTGTAAGTAGGTTAGATATAATTATTGAATATGACTAAAATCAGCCCTTTGAGACACTTGTGATTTAGGGCTATATAAATAAACATTGATTGATTGATTGATAAAATCAAGAGTAAGATGACTAATTCAGTGTAAACATTTAGGTGAGCCCCGGGCCCCTCTGTAGTGGAAAAGCTGTGCCCCGAGGTCAAAAAGGTTAATAACCCCTGCCTTAAACTGTATAACATATAGATATTAATCTTTCTATCTCATGCAGGAAAACTTGGGAACTTTGAGTCGTGCATGTCACACTACGAGCGAGCTCTGACGCACGCCAAGCTGCAAAAAAACGAGGACGCCGCAGTCGCCATTCAAAAGGTTTCTTCATAACCGCTATTAATTCTACATGGGCATCTTTTAATTGTGGTATTATTATCATCACAGGCTATTGATGGAACGAAGCAGCACCTGTCAAGATGAGGATATCTTCTGATTGATAATTAGACTGATCGATCTCTGATGGTCATGATATTTGTGAGTGAAGTTATTAATAGGGGAACATTACATACAATTTACAACACCTTCCCATATTTTCTGTAGAAATGTATGGATGAAAATTTACAGAATGTGTTTTGTTGTTGTGAATTGTGCATTTCTAACTGTCTGTAAAAATAAAAAGATATGTCAAATAACGATATGTTAAAGGAAATTTTCGAAATACATACAGTACAGGTCAAATATTTGGACACACCTTCTCATTCAATGCGTTTTCTTTATTTTCATGACTATTTACATTGTAGATTGTCACTGAAGGCATCACAACTATGAATACATGTGGAGTTATGTACTTAACAAAAAAAGGTGAAATAACTCAAAACATGTTTTATATTCTAGTTTCTTCATAATAGTCACCCTTTGCTCTGACTACTGCTTTGCACACTCTTGGCATCGAAACTATCATTTTGTATTTGCTTTTGTTTTAAAGTTAAAAGCTAAAGTACCAATGATTGTCACACACACACTAAGGGTTGTGAGATTATCCTCTGCATTTGACCCATCACCCTCACCTCCTAGGAGGTGAGGGGAGCAGCAGCGGTGGCCACGCCCGGAAATCATTTTGGTGATTTAACCCCCAATTCCAACCCTTGATGCTGAGTGCCAAGCAGGGAGGTAATGGGTCCCATTTTTATAGTCTTTGGTATGACTCTGCCGGGCTTTGAACTCACGACCTACCACTCTCAGGGCGGTCACTCTAACCACTAGGCCACTGAGCAGGTCAATAATTTCAGGTTATCAATCAAATCTCAGAGGATGATTAAGAATACAAAAACCCTTAAATTGATATCTTTGTTAAAAACATTTAAAGTGATTTAGGTAGCCCTCTTTGTCTTTTTTTTCATATTTTTTTTATTATTATTTATTATTATTATTTAATACTCTCTGTATTTGCTTTTGTTTTAAAGTTAACGTACCAATGATAGTCACACACACACTAGGTGTGGTGAGATTATAAGGTGCATTTGACCTATCACCCTCACCCCCTAGGAGGTGAGGGGAGCAGTGAGCAGCAGCGGTGGCCGCGCCCGGGAATCATTTTGGTGATTTAACCCCCAATTCCAACCCTTGATGTTGAGTGCCAAGCAGGGAGATAATGGGTCCCATTTTTATAGTCTTTGGTATGACTCGGGCGGAAAATCTAACCCAGGGGTGTCAAACTCTGTTTCTTTGAGGGCCACGTCGCAGTTATGGTTGCCCTCAGAGGGACGCATTTAACAATGAGTAAAATATGAATATACATGTACATACATATAATACATTAACAATATTTATTTTTACATAAGCTGCAAAAAAAATCTTAAAATTGTACTTTAAAAATTGGCAGCTCAGTCACCAGAATTTTACATTAAAAGCAGTGTTTTGTTTTTTTAAAGCATATAAAAAAAAGTGAACAAATGGAATGGAAAAACAATACCACTGTTTTTAGCAGTAAAATTCAAGCAACGAAGCTGCCAGTTTTTTGTGTTTTTTTTTACCATGAAATCTTGTTGTTTCAATGTTTTTTTGTTTGTTTTTTTTTTTAAAATGGTGTCTTACTGTATATGGAAAAAAAACAGTACCAAAGTTTATTTTACGGTAAAAAACGGAATTTAATCGTACAATCTATTGTCAATTTTACAGTGTACAATTTGATTGATAATTTGTTTTAAAATCATAAGTCAAGCAGATATTTAAGTACAGTATTTGTCTTTATTTGACCAAAAAATATTTTTGGAATACATGATGATATAATATTTTCATGTTGATAATATTGAATTTTAAAAGATATGCAACTGCATGCAGTACATGATTTGTTATGTCAAAAGGGAAATAAATAAGAATAAGAATAAAAAAATATGAAGCATTTTATATATCATCACTGATTACACACTGCTGACTTCATGACAGCAAACAAACATCACTTACTGTATAAGGTCTGCTAACATTAGGATGCCGACTGCTGGGATGTATTCCCATTTAGATGAAGAATGACCATAATCCTCACGAAGACACGGGTGGGGGCAGGGCCGTAACTAAGATTTGACAAAAGGCTGAAATCATGGGTAGCCCAGCACTACATACATAAAAAAAGTGGACTGTTACAAAATCATGCTGTCAAATATGTTAGATAATTTAACGTAATAGTTCTACCTCAATGAATGATTTTATTATTCATACTGTGTTGGCCCTGTGATGAGGTGGCGACTTGTCCAGGGTGTACCCCGCCTTCCGCCTGAATGCAGCTGAGATAGGCTCCAGCACCCACCGCCACCCCAAAAGGGACAAGCGGTAGAAAATGGATGGATGGATTAACGCATGTTATTTCTAGGCTTTCGCGGGCCACATAAAATTATATGTCGGGCCAGATTTGGCCCCCCGGGCCTTGAGTTTGACACCTGTGCTCTAACCACTAGGCCACTCAGCAGGTCATCAATTGCAGGTTATCAATCAAATCTTGGAGGATGATTAAGAGTACAAAAGCCCTTAAATAGATATCTTTGTTAAAAACATTTAAAGTGATTTAGGCATGCTTGCCAACCCTCTTGAATTTTCCGGGAGACTCACGAATTTCAGTGCCTCTCCCGAAAATCTCCCGGGACAACCATTCTCCTGAATTTCTCCCGATTTCCAGCCGGACAACAAGGCATGCCCCCTCCAGGTGCATGCGGACCTGAGTGAGGACAGCCTGTCGTCACGTCCGCTTTTCGTCCATATAAACAGCGTGCCGGCCCAGACACGTTATAACATCTACGGCTTTTGGAGAGTGCACAACTGCACACGCAACAAGAAGGAGACGAAGCAGAAGAACGAAGAAGAGACAGTCATGGCGACGACGAGTAAGAAGAAGAAGTACGCTTGCAAGTCATCAGAGAGGGTGATAGCATGGTTAGAAAGATAGTGACAGAGAATAGAACGAGGATGGACAATTCAACCCTAAACTCACTCCTTTCCTGCAAATTAAATTTCACAGATGCTGCCATACCTATGCTCCTTCAAAGGCTGTGCTACTGGCTGCAAAGCATTGCACTTTCAAATCCAACAATGAGTAGAGGAGTGTTATGTGTGTATATGTGTAAATAAATGAACACTGAAATTATATATATATATATATATATATATATATATATATATATATATATATATATATATATATATATATATATATATATATATATATATATATATATATATATATATATATATATATATATATATATATAAAATAAATATATATATATATATATATAATAAAATAAATATATATATATAATTCACTGGAAGTAAAGTATTTATTTTATATATATATATATATATATATATATATATATATATATATATATATATATATTAGGGGTGTGGGAAAAAATCGATTCGAATTCGAATCGCAATTCTCATTTTTAAAAAATCGATTTTTATTTTATTTTTATTATTTATTTAAAAAATATTTTTTTTATTTTATTTTTTTTGATTAATCAATCCAACAAAACAATACACAGCAATACCATAACAATGCAATCCAATTCCAAAACCAAACCCGACCCAGCAACACTCAGAAATGCAATAAACAGAGCAATTGAGAGGAGACACAAACACGACACAGAACAAACCAAAAGTAGTGAAACAAAAATTAATATTATCAACAATAGTATCAATATTAGTTACAATTTCAACATAGCAGTGATTAAAAATCCATCGTTGACATTATCATTAGACATTTAGTTTATGAGATGCGATGCAAGTGTAAGCCACTGTGACACTATTGTTCATTTTTTGTAATTTGTTTTTTAATTAATGTTTGTAATGATAATATCAATAAGGGATTTTTAATCACTGCTATGTTGAAATCGTTACTAATATTGATACTGTTGTTGATAATATTCATTTTTGTCTCTACTTTTAGATAGTTCCGTGTCATGTTTGTGTGTCCTTAATTGCTCTCAATTGCTCTGTTTATTGCTATTCTGAATGTTGCTGGGTCGGGTTTGGTTTTGAAATTGTATTGCATTATTATGGTATTGTTGTGTATTGTTTTCATTTAAAAAAATAAAATTAAAAAATCGTGTTGAATTGAAAAAAAAAAATCGATTTTGAATCGAATCGTGACCCCAAGAATCGATTTTGAATCGAATCGTGGGACACCCAAAGATTCACAGCCCTAATATATATACATCAGTGGCGTGCGGTGAGGTTAATGTCTGGTGAGGCACGACTGCATCATCACAGTCAGATTTACAAACATATGAACCTGCAGTGCAGGTGTACCTAATGTTGTGTCTCTGCGGTCGTTCGCGGCTCCTGCAGCGCGAGAATTGTTGTTTTTGCACTTTTTGGCTTCTTGTTAAGTGACTTTTTTGGGTGGATTCGGTCTTGCACGTGGAGGGTTTGGGTGTGGGCTTTGGTTGGTGTGGCCGCGGCGCTCACGTACGTCGGGGGTGGATTCTGCGGCGGAGGTGCTTGGCACCAGGAGGCGGGGTTATGATACGAGCCTCACACAGTGTGTCTTCGCAGCAGAGTTTTATGATCGCTCAGCACTAAAAATACGTTACACACATACAGTTGTTGACAAAATACACTGTACATTATACACCTCAGCTAACTAAACTATGGAAATGTAGAATATAATTCATATAGCAATACGGTCTCACTGCACAGCAGGCCAGCAGTTAGCCGAGTTATTGCGCACAATCCATGTTGAGCAGGGGTGTCAAAGTCAAATGGACGGAGGGCCAAATAAAAAATTTAGCTACAAGCCGAGGGCCGGACTGTTCGAATGTTCATTGAAAAATTTTTAAATGACGCATATAGTCTAGTGAACCTAATTGAACCTACTGAAAACCTAACAAATATATTCCAATATGATCAGATAAATAAAGCAATATTTTCTTATGGCTCTGTCAGTAATCTTTAATTTTCAACAGACACAAAAGACAAATTTCCTTTATATAAAAATCCCCATAACATGAACATTAAATGAAAGAAACCGGTATTCAAGGCACCATCAGTAGCCTATATTTTCTATTTTAGCAAAAGTGGGCTAAATTTACTTCAAAGAAAAAAACAATAATAGCAATTTTCTATCATCCACTCAACTGAAATATTTTAAAAATATAATTAAATTGAAATACAATAAAATAAAGTGCAAAAATCTATAAATCAAAAACAACACTTTGTTTAAGGAGAAGTAACATGCAGTGAAAACAAATATTAAACTTTAACTTTTAAACTTGAATTGAGTAAAAACTCTAAATATGTGATTGCACAGTAATGTTCACATTAAACCCCCCTCCTCCCTCCGTGGGAGGGAGGCGAGTTGGGTGCCCGAAACCCCCCGCTGGTTTCGGCCCGCCCCTTGGCGCGCGTGGCACGGCGGGCTCCGCGACCCGACGGCTGGCCCTCGTGGCTTGACGGCGGGCGCGTCCCGACGGGCCGCGCGTAGGGGTCAAACGCAGAAGTCTCAGGGCCTCGTGGTGAGGGGGTGGCCTGCGGGTTTCGGCCCGCTTGACCCCCCCGCTCCGCTTGGCGCGCGCGGCACATGACGGGTTCCGCCACCGACGCTCGGGCTGCAGCCCGACGGTGGTGCGGGCCCGGCGGTGACGCGCGGTTTGGGGAAACAAAGCAGAAGTCTCAGGGCCTCGGGGCCGGGTTTCGGCCCGCCCCCTTGGCGCGCGTGGCACGGCGGGCTCCGCGACTGACGGCCGGGCTGTAGCCCTTCGGCCGGCAGGCGCGTCCCGGCGGGCCGCTCGCCCCCTTTCGGAACCTTGGACCGGCATCCGCTTGGTGCGTGTAAAAGATCTGCGGTCTAAAAAAAAAAAAAAAAAAAAAAAAAAAAGATCTGCGGGCCGGTTCTAATAATAAATCAAGATCATCCCAAGGGCCGTAAAAAACCTTCTCGCGGGCCGGATATGGCCCGCGGGCCTTGACTCTGACATATGTGATGTTGAGGCACAACTGAGTGACGTGCCTCAACTGGCTGCTGATCACCGCACCGTCTCTTCTCAGTATTTGAACAGCAAATGTGAAAATAAAAATTTAAATAATCTAAAACTGGTGAAGTTAAATGGAAAATAACTTTAGTATAATCACTGGATACATATAACAATTTAATTATAGTTTTTTTCTTTTTACTTTTTTTTTTCTCTCCATGATGGCAGGTGAGGCCGTGCCTCCCCTGCCTCTAGTGACGGCACGCCACTGATATATATATATATAAGAAATACTTGAATTTCAGTTAATTCTAGCTATAAATATACTCCTCCCCCTTAACCCCGCCCCCCGCCCCGCCCCCGCCCACCTCAACAACCCCCCCCCCCCAACCTCCCGAATTCGGAGGTCTCAAGGTTGGCAAGTATGGATTTAGGTAGCCGTTTTTTGATTATTATGTATTATTATTCAATACTCTCTGTATGTGCTTTTGTTTTCTTTCCTTGACATGTTTCGCTGATGTTGAAAGTGCCTTGACTTTTGTGTGTGTGTTTGTTGTTCAATAAAAGAAAAAAAAAAAAAAAAAAGTCCTCCACACTTCCGGTCTGTGTAGGGCGCGGCATTTGCCCCGCCCCTTTGCGCGCCCCCAGCAGTATCGTGCAGGCCTTGAAGAGAGGCGCGTGAGCGTGCATGTGGCAGGTTAGCTTGTCATTGTACGCCGAGGCGAGGAACGCGTGGTCAGCCTCTCTGCTGCTAAGGTAAGCTGGCGTCTACAGCACACTAAACACGCCTAATGTCGCCTTTTACCTCTCACTTATGCTGCTTTTTACACTCCAGAAACCTCCCCAAGTAGTTGAAGTTGAGACGGCGGCTTGTGTTCTGGCACACAAATTAACAAGACTTGATTGTGCTAATTGTTTGTGTCCTGTGCTAGCGTCGCATTGTGCCAGGCTAGCACCTTGCATCGCCTTAAACAACTTTAAATATTTAATATTAGCATTTTTATAGCTTTCAGTTCTCTTTAAACGAAACACTTGGAGAATTTTTTTTTTTGCATTTATTGTTTTGCGTCTTAGTTTCACTATGGTCCGCTTTAGTCGACTGATTAACTTTTTGCGGTTGTTGTGTTCTAGAAGCTTCCTCTTTCTGACTCGTGACGACACGTTCGCACATCTGCTAAATGAAGCACAAATCGGGCGTTAAAAAAAACAACAGTAAAGGGTGTGCAGCATCTCGCCGATAGAGGGCGCTGTGCTGTGGCTGGCGCCATATGTCCGTTTGTTTGCCCCGTTTTTTGTCTTGCTGCCCTTTGTCTGCGTCTGCTGGCACTGTGTGGCACACTTAATTCTGCCATGTTTCTTTTGTCTGCCCCCTTAATATCGGCATTAACACTTAGTAGTTGTACTGAATTCCAATAAATGTACTCCATGTGCGAGCTACAACTGTTGGAAATTCTTCCACAATTAAAAAAAAAAAAAAAAAATTCTGCTTGCGTTTTTATGGACATGACCAGGGTTGTTAATTTTAAAATTCATTAAAATATATTCCTAAATACTCTATTTGTAAAGTGATTGATTACTTTGAGTATAGTTAAGTATTAGTTTATTTAATGTATATAATTATATGGTTTATCAGATATTTCCTATTTTGCATTTCAATTTATCCAAAAATGAGGAAGAAGCAGTTTATTTAATCTGGCCTTCTTTTCCATTTCTTAGCAATCAAGTGTTCACATCTTGAACTCAATCTATAACACAACTAGGGCTGCAACTAACAACTAATTTGATAATCGATTAATCTGTCGATTATTACTTTCGATTAATAATAGGATAAAAGAGACTCACTACATTTCTATCCTTTCCAGTATTTTATTGGGAAAAAAAACAGCATACTGGCACCATACTTATTTTGATTATTGTTTCTCAGCTGTTTGTAAATGTTGCAGTTTATAAAAAAAAAAAGTAGCCTCTGCGCATGCGCATAGCATAGATCCAACGAATCGATGACTAAATTAATCGGCAACTATTTTTATAGTCGATTTAATCGATTAGTTGTTGCAGCCCTAAACACAACCAATACATATAAATCAATACATATTTAATACTTTTAAATATGCAATTCTTGTTTGTCAAAATTCAAGATGTATATCAGAATTCTTCTTCCTTGTAATTAATGTTAAAGTATCAATGATTGTGACACACACACTAGGTGTGGTGAAATTATTCTCTGCATTTGACCCATCACCCTTGATCACCCCCTGGGAGGTGAGGGGAGCAGTGGGCAGCGGTGGCCACGCCCGGGAATAATTTTTGGTGATTTAACCCCCAATTCCAACCCTTGATGCTGAGTGCCAAGCAGGGAGGTAATGGGTCCCATTTTTATAGTCTTTGGTATGACTCGGCCGGGGTTTGAACTCACAACCTACCGATCTCAAGGCCTACACTCAAACCACTAATCAGAGTTTGAACAGTATTTAAACTGTTTTTTTTTGGCTACATGTGAGGGTCAAAATGAAACATCTGTTTTATGTTGGCATTTTAGCTAATTTTGTACTTTCTAACCTAATGTGTTTTGTTACTTGGCGCCATTGTAGAAGTACTGTATGCTAGCTGTTCTTGTTAGCATGCTAACATTTCAGGCGAGCATTTTAACTAACTCAATACGTTTTAACCTAATCCAGGCATGTGATTTTTTTTCCGTCTATAGTCGGAAATCCGTCTATGTAAAAAAAAAAAAATTCTGTTTATTTTTTTTGACCTACAATGTGTTCAAATCTTGATCCGTCTCTTTTCCATACGAGTATGGTTTTTGATCATCCGTTCCGGTTTACAGCTGCAGTGGTTAAAAACTATGGTTTTCCATTAAAAAAATGTCACTTAAAAATCCCAGCTGAGTAGCGAAGCAACTCCACGGGCAGGGGACAAAATATACAGGAAACATCAATGATTGGTTGGTCTACGTATAAGTAAATCCATGATTGGTTGGTGGGTTTACCATGATGAGTCACGATTGGTTAAGATTAGGGCAAAACATTAGGGACAGGCCAATCAGAGGCAAGATAGGGCGGGTCAATCAACCAGGAAGGGAAATCACAACAGACGCGGACATCTCAAATGACGAGAGTCGGAGAAGGGAAGAGGGGAGATTTAAGTGGGCGATTTATATATTAAAACATCTAGTGGAAGATGGCAGAGGGATTCTCTTCCTTAGATTTTTCTTTTAGTGATGTACACTTCCCGGAAACCCAAATTTGGACAAATGCATGCGTCTGGATAAAACAAAGGCCAACACATTAATTTTAGTTGTTTACCATGTAAGCCCAAATCAAAACTGCTCTGGACATGGAAGACGTGGAATACACATTTAAGAACACACATGATTGTGGCAGACATGTGATGACTTTGCTACAGTATAGCCTGTCTAAATGCTAAATTTAATTTTTATTGTTTTTAGAACAAGACAGTAGCTGACATTTTGTTCAATATTTCTACTTATATTTTGACATTGAATAGTTGAATCATTTTGAAACAAACATGACTGCAAGATATTTATTTCATGCTATAAATCACAAATGGCTATTCAGATAAAGGAAGTTAGCTAATAGAAAAAAACAGTGTTTGTACTCTTTATGGTTTTTGCATTTGGAGCAGTTAGAAGTGGAGAGGGAGTCACGCCAAATTTCTTCCCCCTACAAAAACCTTCCCCCCCCATTTACTTCCGTGGTCATGTTTCCTCTTACGTCATTGACAGCAAGCGATAGCACTTCGGCTTTGACTGCCCGTCGCTGGAAGGATACTTCGTCTTTGACAGCTGCTGGAATCTAAAGAAATCGATTTTTTTTTTTTTTACAGGCGCGAAACAGGACAGTCGCGTGCCGTTTAAGGACCCCCGGCAACTTTGTGATTTTATTGGACGCAGCCCCGGAAGTAAATGGGGGGGGGGGGGTAAGGTTTTTGTAGGGGGAAGACATTTGGCGTGACAGCTGCAGCAGTGCCTGATGAATAATTGCCTGCTGCTCGTTTTTCGTATGTGGGTAACAACATTTAACTATGTATATATATTTCCGAATTGGTTCAACCGCCACCCGGCCGAATCTATTTAAAATCTGTTTTTTTCGTCATGCATCCGCCCGACCCGCGGATTATCTGCGGACTCCGCGGTTGTGTCCGCAAACCGCGCATCTCTAATGTGAATACAAGTTGTAATTATTGTAGTGACTAAATAACATAGTGACTGAAACAGCCATAGTGATTCATTTGGATGAATAGGGCAGTGTTTTTCAACCTTTTTTGAGCCAACGCACATTTTTTGCATTGAAAAAATCTGGAGGCACACCACCAGCAGAAATCCTTAAACGAAACTCAGTTGACAGTAAAAAGTCGTCGTCGCAATTGTTGGATATGACTTTAAGCCATAACCAAGCATGTATCAATATAGCTCTTGTCTCAAAGTAGGTGTACTGTCACGACCTGTCACATCATGCCGTGACTTATTTTGAGTTTTTTGCTGTTTTCCTGTGTAGGGTTTTATTTCTTGTCTTGCACTCCTATTTTGGTGGCTTTTTCTCTTTTTTTGGTATTTTCGTGTAGCAGTTTCATGTCTTCCTTTGAGCGATATTTCCCGCATCTACTTTGTTTTAGTAATCAAGAATATTTCAGTTGTTGCTATCCTTCTTTGTGGGGACATTGTTGAATGTCATGTCATGTTCGGGTCTGCATTGTGGACGCCATCTTTGCTCCACAGTAAGTCTTTGCTGTCGTCCAGCATTCTGCTTTTGTTTACTTTGTAGCCAGTTCAGTTTTAGTTTCGTTCTGCATAGCCTTCCCTAAGCTTCAATGCCTTTTCTTAGGGGCACTCACCTTGTTTATTTTTGGTTTAAGCATTAGACACAATTTTACCTGCACACTGCCTCCCGCTGTTTCCGACATCTACAAAGCAATTAGCTACCTGCTGCCACCTACTGATATGGAAGAGTATTACACGGTTACTCTGCCAAGCTCTAGACAGCACCGACAATCAACAACACATTTGCAGACTAATTACTGGTTTGCAAAAAATATTGTTAACCCAAATAGGTGAAATTAGACAATCTCCCACGGCACACCAGACTGTATCCCGCGGCACGCGGCACAGTGGTTGAAAAACACTGGAATAGGGTATGTATTTATCTAAACCGTGGATAATTTTAAAATTATTTCAGAACTAAAACATCTTTAAATGGTGCTTTTCTTTGCAAATTTTTGCATGTTCAATTGCTGAAAAACCAGGAGCTTTGCCGCCCCTAGATCCCCGGCTTATTTTCAGTCTTTCATTAAGTTCAAATCACATGCTTGCTAATCATTGATTTTGTTCAAGGCCATCTTAGAAGTATGTTAGCTGTTTACCTCTTAGCACGCTAGTGCTAGCATTCTAACATTAGCATGTTCATATTTTATGCTGGCATTTAGGCTAATTATGTACGTTTTAACCTAATCATGCATTCTGTTACTTGCCGCCATCTTAGAAGTATGTTAGCTGTTCCCCTGTTAGCATGCTAATGTTAATGTGAACATGTTAACCTAATGCGAGCATGGTAACATTTTTTAAGCGGGGGTGTATATTGTAGCGTCCAGGAAGAGTTAGTGCTGCAAGGGGTTCTGGGTATTTGGTCTGTTGTGTTTATGTTGTGTTACGGTGCGGATGTTCTCCCGAAATGTGTTTGTCATTCTTGTTTGGTGTGGGTTCACAGTGTTAAAGTTGTTTATACGGCCACCCTCAGTGTGACCTGTATGGCTGTTGACAAAGTATGCCTTGCATTCACTTGTGTGTGAGAAAAGCCGTAGATATTATGTGATTGGGGCGGCACGCAAAGGAAGTGCCTTTAAGGTTTATTGGCGCTCTGTACCTCTCCCTACGTCCGTGTACACAGCGGCGTTTTAAAAAGTCATACATTTTACTTTTTGAAACAGATACCGATAATTTTGAAACCGATAATTTCCGATATTACATTTTAAAGCATTTATCGGCCGATATCGGCAGTCCGATATTATCGGACATCCCTACCACTAACCAATTAACAATAAATAAGGGTTAACTGTAATTGGCTCTCATTAGATTGAGTGCAGGTATACCAAATGTTGTGGTTAATAAATGAAGTAAAATAAATGTTTCTTAAATGGTTTGTCGTATTTTAGGTACATGTTGAAGTTGTGACCCATCAAGCCCAAACATGGACCCTGAGAACAACTGTGAGGTTTCGCCCGTGGTGGAGAGTCCGCAGCAGCAGGAAGAGGAAACCACAGTGGCGGCGACGTTGGTAATGGAGGAAGTGGTTACACAGCTGGAGCATTTCACAGAACCTGAGGAGCCAGCAGCTGACGAGGAGCACGTGGTGAACGGTACATTTACCTATGGCGACGCGGGGACGGACATGTCAGAGAAGAAGGAAGAAACTGAGGCTGAAGCTGTCGTGGTGCCGCAAGAAATGGCTGCATTGCCAGAGAGCAGCTCAGAGCTGGACCCTGATTCAGATGACTTGCCAGAATTGATTCCAGAAACGGAGCCAACAACCCAGGAAGTGATTACACGGGAGCTCCAAGCAGAGCCGCGGCTTCCCAGCCCGGAGGAGAAGACTCTGGAACAGGTGGAGGCTGTGATGGACGCCGTGGCAGAGGATGTTATCAAGGAGGCGCCGCAGGAAGATAATGGTGCACACGCAAAGGGAGACGCAAAGTTGGAAGTGTCCGCTGAAAAAGCAGTTGAAGTTGTGGTGCCGGACAAGGAGGCAACATCTTCTGAAGCGGTGCCACCTGCAGAGCCCCAGAAGGACGTGGAGCCAGAAAAAAGTGCTGAGTCAGTGGTTTCCACAGGAGCAGCGCCTGAAAAGGAGTCGCCAGCCCCCGCTGCTGGCTCCCTGGCGTTTGCCCTGCTGGATCAAGAGAAGACCAAAGATGCTCTGCGGGGCTCCCGCACCCTCGTCGTCCTCCGAGGTCTGCCCGGGTCGGGGAAAAGCTTCCTTGCCCGCGTCCTGGCCGACGCCTACAAGGACCGCTGCTCCATCTTCTGCGCAGACGACTATGGCGTGAAACCCGAGAACCAAGACACCAGCGCAGAGGGCCACAAGGCCTTGGACGCCGCCTTAGCGGCCTGCTGCGCCAACCCCTCGGCGCTCGTGGTGGTGGTGGACGACACTAACCACACGCAGGACCGGCTGGCCCGCCTGGGCGAGTTGGCCAGGGAGCACCGCCTGGTCGCTGTCTTCCTCGAGCCGCGCACGGAGTGGAGCAGAGACGCCGCTCGGCTTGCCAAGACCACCGCGCGCAAACTCAAGCCGGCGCAGATTACATCAATGAAGCGCCAACTGGAGGAAATGTCCCTTCCTCTCTTCTTTGCCTGGTTTTTGCTGACTCCTGTGCAGGACCAGCTAAGGTCCACAAACACGGACTTCCTGAAAGCACTGAGCACCTTGGACGCCTTCAAGAAACACACTATTGACTGTGAGTGTCTTCCTTAAAGCGCATGTCTTTGCCACGTCCACCTAAGACTTTTGATGCCACTTATTTTTCTTTGCAGTCACTGGGAATGAGGAAGAGCTGGATCTGACGCAGTACTTCAAAGCCAAAGGAAGCCTCCATTGTACCACCAAATTCTGCAATTATGGCAAAGAAGCAGGCGCCAAAGAATATGCGGAGAATCCAGTAAGACACCATTGTTTGCTGGCTTGTAAACATGTTTATACACAGCAGTGAAACCACCAAAGTTGTTTTCTACTGGGAGATCATGTAAAGTGAATTAATCTGTTCCAGGGTCAAACTATCATTACTTTAAGGCAGGAGTGGGCAAACTACGGGCCACATCCGTTGGTCCCTTTCAATCTGGCCCGCCAAATATTAAAACAGAATTGAGCAAAGATCTGTTTTGAGAAATGCCACAACAAAACTGGTACTAGACTTCAACTCACTGGTAAAAAAGGGTGCTCAACAACACTGCTCCCACTAAAAGAGAATGTGTTAACCCTTAGTGTTTTTTTGATGATATATTGTTGAAAGTAGATGTAGCCCATGTTTGAGAAGCCTACTCTTAGTTCCAACAGATGTATGCTTTGAAATGCATCGTGTGCTCGCCCGGCCCGTCTGTCAATTTTCAAAAGCCAAAGTAGCTTTACAGCTGCAAAGTTGGCTAAAAAAGTTAACTTGTGTCAAATACCAAGTTTTGTTGAAGTGTTAAGCTGCAAAGTGTGGTTTAAAAAAAAAAAAGTTAACATGCTAATGTTACTATCCTTACAAGTAGCATGTGCCAAAGACCCAAGTTGTATAACCTTGAGGTTAACGGCTGTAAATTGAGCTAAAGCAAGTTAGCATGCTGACAGTTGGCATATGTCAAGTACCAAGCAATATGACTTAGGTTAATGGCTGTATAATTAGCTGAAAACTTGCCATGCTAAAGTAAGCATGCTAACAGCATGTGTCATATACAAAGTTATAAGACCCTAAGGCAGGGGTGTCAAACTCATTTTAGATCGGGGCCACATGGAGAAAAATATTTTTCCAAGTGGGGCGGACTGGTAAAATCACGATAACTTCAAAATAAAGACTACTGCAGATTGTTTTCTTTGTTTAAAAATAGAACAAGCACATTCTGAAAATGTGCAAATCATGTTTTTTTTTTTACACTTACATGTTGCGGTTAATAGTTTTCTGCCTTTAGTTGTTGTTATTTATACTTACTGAATAAATGATGTGGTAATGTTCTCCAGCTAACTCATTGGTGTTAATTTTCAATCCATCAAGATAAAAAAAAAATCACAATCAATTTACAGTATGTTATTTATGTAGTTTGCTCATTTTCCTCGACTGGTGCACTAACATCTGGTTTATTTTTTTTTTTACATATGTAGCATCATCTACAAAGATACAAATAATTGCTATTGCGACATCTAGTGGACACATTTAGAACCGCGGTTTCTTTCGTTCAAAAATTTCGGCTCATTTTTATACTTAACAAACTCATCTGGGGCAGTACGTTTGACACCCCTGCCCTAAGGTTAACGGCTGTAAAATTAGTTCAAGTTACAATGCTATTGTTTGCATTCAAGCAGGCTCATGTTAGCATGCTAATTGTTAGCATGTGTCAAGTACCACGTTGTATTACTCTTAAGGTGTACAGCTGCAAAGTTAGCTTGTCAAATACCAAGTTATGTTTCTGAGGTGTTTGCAAAATTGGGTAAAACAATTAGCATGCTAACAGTTAGCATATGTCAAATACCAAGTTATATCTCCCTGAGGTTAAAGTCTTCAAATTTAGCTAAAAAGGTTGTCATGCTAACAGCACATGTCAAGTACCAAGTTACATGACCGAGGTTAACTACTATAAATTTAGCTTAAAGTTAGCATTAGGGCTGGGCGATAGGGCCTTTTTTAATATCTCTGTTTTTAGGCCATATTGCGATACACGATATATATCTTGATATTTTGCCTTAGCCTTGAATGAACACTTGATGCATGTAATCACAGCAGTATGATGATTCTATGTGTCTACATTAAAACATTCTTGTTCATACTGCATTAATATATGCTTATTTTAAACTTTCATGCAGAGAGGGAAATCACAACTAAGTCAATTGACCATAACTGTATTTATTAAACGGTTATTAAGCAGTGGCACAAACATTCATGTCATTTCCAAAAGAAAGAGCAAGATTGTCAGACATTTTAAAACAATCTATTAGTGCACTTTTGTGCTTGATGTCCTCAAGATGACAAATCAAAACACTAAATCAAAGTGCACTTTTTGTACAGAACGCCACTACAATAGTTTAAAACATATAAAGTGCACTTTTGTGCATGACGTCACACAAGATATTTCAATAAGTGTCAAATAAAAATAAGCTGCGTAATAGGAAATCAAATTGTGTACGTCCTTCGCTATGTGGTAGGTTCCGGCGGACGTTATCTCATGTCGTGGACTATTTTTTTCATACGGTGTTGATGTGGAAATAGTTGCCTCTGTATTTTGTTGTTGTGGCACCGAACGGAGATGTTGACATGTGGAGTAAGCACACTTCATTCTTGAGCTGGTGACTTTTTGTAGCAAGGCTTTTGCCCCACACTTGACAAATTACGGTTGTCTGTTCGACATATTCCCACTTGAAGCCAAACCACCGCCAGACGATGGACCCTGTGCTGTTTTTCTTAGAAATTAATTCTTCCTTCATTTGTTACCAAATTCGCACCTTCTTTCTCTCGTATTACCACTCGCACCACAGCTAACTTTAGCCATGCTGCTACCACTCTGCTCAGCGAGGGTGTATACGTATGTGACGTATGTAAGAAGGTGCGCTTGTTTAAGTCTCTGAGAAGGAGAGACGAAAGTGAGAAGAGCCTGTAGTGCAGTGGTTCTTAACCTGGGTTCGGTGAGTCGGCCTCAGGGGTTCGGCGGAGGTCAAAACACACCCGACTCATCGTGTAAATAAAAACTTCTCCCGATCGGTGTATTACGGATACGGCAACAGCAGAAGTCAGACTGATTTGCAGGTGTGTAATTTGTTGTGAGTTTATGCACTGTGTTGGTTTTGTTGTTTGAACAAGGTGATGTTCATGAACGGTTCATTTTGTGCACCAGTAAAAAAAACATGGTAACACTTTAGTATGGGGAACATATTCACCATTAATTAGTTGCTTAACACGCAAATTAGTAACATATTGGCTCTTAACTAGTCATTATTAAGTACTTACTAATGCCTTATTCTGCATGGCCTTATTATAACCCTAACCAAATAACTCTAAATTAAGTATTTGTTACTTAGAATATGTTCCCCATACTAAAGAGTTACCAAAAACATAACTTTGTCTTGAATTAAAAAAAAAAAAAAAATTTCTCTAAAGATGGGTTCGGTGAATGCGCATATGAAACTGGTGGGGTTCGGTACCTCCAACAAGGTTAAGAACCACTGCTGTAGTGTAATGCCAGCAGCTAAAAGCAGTTGCGTGAGAATGTATACTCGAATATCACGATATAGTAATTTTCTATATCGCACAGAGACAAACCCGCGATATATCGAGTATATCGATATATCGCCCAGCCCTAGTTAGCATGTTACTATTTGCATGCTAATATTAGCATATACGCACATACATTTTTTGTCTTATGCACCATCCCCTTTTCTGTCGCCTAAGTTCTATTTCTTGTCATTTGAGGCAAATTTAATCCAAATTGTACAACTTCGGAGGTTCCTCTGCACAATTGAAAGGTGACTGCTGTTCTAGTAGCGTGTATTTCCTTGTTTCCTGCCCAGGTCGTTGCAGACTCGTACGGTTCGGTCTTCGAGCTGTCCCTGGGTGCCCTTTTCGTCACCCCTCGCACCGCCGGCGCCCGAGTGCGCCTCACCGAGGAGCAGCTCCAGCTCTGGCCGTCTGACTCCGAAAAGGGGGGGCAGTCCACCATCCCCGCTGCCGATTCCTTGCCCGTCGGGAGCCGTGCCCACGTCACTCTTGGTTGCGCGCAGGGCGTGGAGGCGGTCCAGACGGGCCTGGACCTGCTGGAGATTCTGGTCTTGCAGAAGGAAGGCCAGCAGGGTGAGCTGGTGGCCGACATGGATCTGGGCCCGCTGCGCTACTACGGCAAAGGAAGGTGGATGCTGGAGCTCAAGGAGCCCATTTGCGTGCCGGTGTGCTTCTCCAGCTTCTACAAACGTGAAGGGCCCGATGGCGTGCAGGGCAAAAAAGACCCCAAGAAGAAGTGCACCATCTTGTAAATGTCATCCAGGAGGAAGATGGCTGGTAAATTCAAGATGTGCCTTTTTTTTCTTTTCTTTTTTTGCACCAGCACCCACAATGCCTTCTGTCTAGTGTAGCATGTCTGCCCACATGTCAGGACCTGTTGTAGGCTAGCATCCTAGCTAAAAAGTGGACATTTCTGCTTCTCCCGCTGTGAGTCAACCATGTACTTCCATAGCATGCATCCCTCAGTAGGACCTCCATCTTCACGTGTTGCCTTTTTTGTCTCGTCCAATCATTTCCCAGCAGACTAGAAAGTGGTTATGTTGGCAAAAGAGGCCAAAGCTGTCTGTCAGTGTATCGAGTGAATGTGCATTAGATCCTTCCTTGACATGTTTGCACTGTGCATTGTTTGAAAGGGAGATGGATGAATTTGGCATTCTCTTTTTGTTTTCATACGCTTGCACTTAAAAGAACGCTGTGAATTCAAATCGTGTTTTGCAACCTTTTTGTGCTCTGCAAGGCTGCGTGGCGTTGCTCTTTTTAGCCACTTTGAACAAGGCTTCATGAATTTCCATTTTGTAACATCTGACTTGGTCTGGAAGGGCAAGTTCTACTTTATGTAGCTCTTATGAATCACTATTTTTTGCACTTGTTTTGTACACATGATTAAAAAACATGATACTCCATCAATGTTGTCTGTCTTGTATTGACAATATGGAGGTTAATTTGCTTTAGAATTTCATCAACTATATTTTAAATATTGAAAAAATAGTGTTTAAAAGAAAATCCAGTTTGTTAAAATCGGGTTTTTAAATTCGGTGTAAATTATTTCACAGTGCAAGACTCACTTCTATATAGTTTAATTTGTCTAAAAATTCTACATGAAAAAAAAAACACATTTATTAAAATTAAATGTAAAAAATGTTAAAATTCAGAGTAAAAAAATTCACTGCAGAAAAATTTGGTGCTTCAAAATGCAAAACCCTTGTAGGGAGACTAGTTTGTTTCTATTACACAAGCTTTTTTGGACATAATCTATGGCTGAATATTTGCGTTTGAATTTTGTGGAAATATATATTTTTTACATCAAATTATGTTGACTATTTCATTGAATAAAGAATCTGAGTACATAGTGTTAAAAAGTCAGTGTATGGAAATTCAGTATAGAAAATTTTGTGCAAAAAATTTCAGTCACGTTCACAAAAATCTATTGCTTCAAAATTCAAGACCCACTTCTGATAACTTAAGACTAAAGAACCTCATTGGCTGGTTCTTAGACAGGATCGATTGCTTCAGCCTTAATTTACTGCAAGTGCGACTTGAGTTCCGAAGCAACAAATATTTCTGCAGTGAATTTTCTTGCATGGAATTTTTATACAAAGTTTGTACACTAATTCTAAAACATTGTATTTTAAACTATTTTATAAACACATTTTGCTCACAAATGTTTATTCCATGAAATTGTCAGCATAATTTGATGTAAAAAAAAATTAAGTTCACAAACTTTAAACATAAAACAGTGACATAAATTCAGTGTAAAAAAAAACAAAAATCGTTAGAGACAAATTAACCTCACACTTCCAGTAAATTAAGACTGAAGCATTTGATCTTGCCTCAGAACGAGTTTGAAGTCACGTGACACGGTTAGACTATTTCTGCACTGAATTATTTTACACTGAATTTTTATACACTGAATTTTTAAACACATTTAGCTCACAAATTTTTGTTCAATGAATCTGTCAGGGGTGTCAAACGTATGGCCCGAGGGCCGGATCAGTCCTGCGAACAGGATTTATCTGGCCCGCGGGATGAGTAAGTATAAAAATGTACCTGAAATTTTTGAATGAATGAAACAGTTCTAAATGTATCCACTAGATGTTGCAATAGCAATTATTTGTATCTTTGTAGATGATGCTACATATGTACAAAATAAACCACATGATGTTGGTACATCAGTCGAGGAAAATGATCAAACTACATAAATAACATCCTGTAATATGATTTTGGCACAATTGTTGTATCTTGATAGATTGAAAATTAACACCAATGAGTTGACTGATAAACATTACATAATTTATTCAGAAAATATAAACAACAAATTATTAACCGCAACATGTAAGTGTAAAAAAAACCCAACAAGATTATGATTTGTGCATTTGTGCTTGTTCTATTTTCAAACAAACTAAACAATCTCAAGTTGTCTTTATTTTTAAGTTATCGTGCCGTGATTTTACCAGTCCGGCCCACTTGGGAGTAGATTTTTCTCCATGTGGCCCCCGGTCTAAAATGAGTTTGACACCCCTAGCATAACATGATTGAAAATTCAAACGCAAAAAATTTAGTTCCATAAATTCAGTGTCAAAAAAAACTTGCGTAATAAACACTAAATAATCTATACAATACTGTAGTTTTCTCAATGGGTGTATTTAATTCCATGACCAGGGGGTGGCACCAATCAATGCTCAGATTGTTTGCAGTTGTTTAATTGCCCTTCAATGTATTTAAACCCCAAATAACTTGTACATATATTGCGAAATTGAACAATAATTCTCCAAGGACGAGTATGAAATCATGCACTAATAATCTGTATCGCAAAAGAAATGGGTCAGTCGTACAACAGCCGATGTGTGTTGGCTCATATCTTGTTGAACAAGCTTGCTGATTGGCTAATGTGTTGATAAAGTTAACCAATCGTCTTCTGTTTGTCTGTGCGCGTGTGAACTTCAGACGTTTAAGGCTCCCCAATTTCCTAAAACGATTGCCCTTGTAGGCCTATAACGCATAGTGCCTCTCAAGAAGCTTTATCAAAACAATTTTTTTTTCTGATATTTTTTTGTTTTCAGTAGAAATGTACCCATATTTAAAAAAAGATCCACATTCTTTTGCCACCGAGTGCGTCATTCTCGGGGTGATAATATTTCCTATAGTTTGTGAACGCACCAAAAGAGAACGTTGTCCTGAGAGCCAATCAGCGGCCAGCACACATCAGCCGGGCTCTCGGCTGATGGAGGGCGGAAGACAAAACTCTAAGCGAGCTTCTTCTCCGGGCACGGTTGGTTCTGACTGGAGGCTAAAGCGGATCCCAGGAAAGCTGACACTTCCCACCGCGGAACCCCGATA
This sequence comes from Entelurus aequoreus, assembly GCF_033978785.1. Classification (NCBI taxonomy): domain Eukaryota; kingdom Metazoa; phylum Chordata; class Actinopteri; order Syngnathiformes; family Syngnathidae; genus Entelurus; species Entelurus aequoreus. Next base: position 16,876,070 of record NC_084736.1, on the reverse strand, counting down.
GAGTTCACCGAGGACCGTATTTCAAACAAAAGGTTAGCGACTCGCAGTTCTAGGGCTGTTTTAGTACTTTACGCCGAGTCATTTTTGGACAACAATGAATGGGTCAAAGATGGAGTGATATACAAACAAGTTAAACTGCTATGACGTCACAGCCCATTATCAAATACTCAAAGAAAGTTTACTTTGATACTGTGATTGTAACGCAATGTAAACTTTGCCTTTACTGATAAGTTGAATTTGAATAAATTACTGAAATAAATGAATGAAGTTAGTTGCCACTCTTGCTTTATGCTAGCGACCACTCATTATCATGATCAGGTTGGCAAGCATGTTTTATTTCAGTTACATGGCAGCAATGCTTGCCTAAATTCTGTGCAGACTTTTGTTGCTTTACCTCAGTAACTAATAAGTACCTGTCTAGCCATTCATCATCTTCATAATTAGGCTTAATCAGCCCAAATGTGCACCAGATAATGGATAATGTATGGAGCCTATAGGTCAGACCTGGGCAAAATACGGCCTGCGGGCCACATGCGGCCCATTAAGATTTTCAATCCGGCCCGCCGGAAATTGTACATAATTTTTTTAGACCTTTAAACATCAAAACTGTTGCCGCCATTATGATGTGCAGTGCTCTTTTTTTTAAATTACCGTAAGTCTTGAACTATAGAAAGTATTTCAATGGTTGAAATCTGCGCTTTTGAGTGTTATAGGCATACTAGCCAACCTTGAGACCTCCGAATTCGGGAGAGGGAGAGGGGGGCGTGGTTGAAGTGGGCAGGGTTGGAGGGGTGGGGTTTGGTGGTAGCGGGGGGTGTATATTGTAGCGTCCCGGAAGAGTTGGTGCTGCAAGGGGTTCTGGGTATTTGTTCTGTTGTGTTTATGTTGTGTTACGGTGCGGATGTTCTCCTGAAATCAGAATCAGAATAGTTTTATTGCCATTGTTTGAGAACGGGTTCACAACTTCGATTAATTGATTAATAATCGGATAAAAGAGACAAACTACATTTCTATCCTTTCCAGTATTTTATTTAAAAAAACAGCATACTGCACCATACTTATTTTGATTATTGTTTCTCAGCTGTTTGTAAATGTTGCAGTTTATAAATAAAGGTTTATTAAAAAAATTAAAAATAAATAATTAAAAAATAAAATAAAAAGTAGCCTCTGCGCTTGCGCATAGCATAGATCCAACGAATCGATGACTAAATTAATCGCCAACTATTTTTATAATATAATTTAGTTGTTGCACCCCAAGTTTCTTGTTTGGTGTGGGTTCACAGTGTGGCGCATATTTGTAACAGTGTTGAAGTTGTTTATACGGTCACCCTCAGTGTGACCTGTATGACTGTTGACCAAGTATGCATGCATTCACTTGTGTGTGTGAAAAGCCGTAAATATTATGTGATTGGGCTGGCACGCAAAGGCAGTGCCTTTTAAGGTTTATTGGCGCTCTGTACTTCTCCCTACGTCAGTGTACACAGCGGCGTTTTAAAAAGTCACACTTGTATGGCTGTTGATCAAGAATGCCTTGCATTCACTTGAGTGTGTGTGTTAAAACCGCATATATTATTTGACTGTGCCGGCACGCTGTTTGTATGGAGGAAAAGCAGATATGACGACAGGTTGTAGAGGACGCTAAAGGCAGTGCCTTTAAGGCACGCCCCCAATATTGTTGTCCGGGTGGAAATCGGGAGAATGGTTGCCCCGGGAGGGGCACTGAAATTCGGGAGTCTCCTGGGAAAATCGGGAGGGTTGGCAAGTATGGTTATAGGAGTTATTATGGTAATTATGTCACAGCAGCTCCGACGAAGAACAAAGAAGAGTGGGTGGGGTTTGTTTTCGGAGCAGCCAGCCCTAAACGCATGTGTCAGGAACAGATGCAGAAGCAAATTTTTGCATAAAAGTGATAATATATCATGTTGTAGGTGATTAATAGCCTTTGCATTCATATTTTGCTGTTTGTTACATTTTTGTTGTGTTTTGCTTGATTGTAAAAGATGTTGATGGAGGACCTGGTCTGAGATGTAAAAGAGGAGCGATGTCTCCAAAAAACATGCACCTGGGGATAGGTTGATTGGCAACACTAAATTGGCCCTAGTGTGTGAATGTGAGTGTGAATGTTGTCTGTCTATCTGTGTTGGCCCTGTGATGAGGTGGCGACTTGTCCAGGGTGTAGCCCGCCTTCCGCCCGAATGCAGCTGAGTTAGGCTCCAGCACCCCCCGCGACCCCGAAAGGGACAAGCGCTAGAAAATGGATGGATGGATGTTCATATGTTGTTAATATTCAGTGTTTTATTGTTCATAGTTAATATTGTAAATCTCACTTTCTTTATTTTAATGTACATTTTGGGTGTCCCATTCAGTAAAAAACTGTAAAATTCCATTCCGTTTTTTTGAGGTGGCCTGTCATAACATTTTTAATCACCAAAATGATTCCCGAGCGCCGCCACCGCTGCTGCTCACTGCTCCCGTCACCTCCCAGGGGGTGGAACAAGGGGATGGGTCAAACACAGTAATTTCACCACACCTAGTGTGTGCGTGACTATAAGTGGCACTTTCAACTTTTAACTTTTTTAGAACTCTTATCGGACATTGTGACTTTTGGTATTAGCGTCCTGAAAAAAAGGGACCCAAACACACATACTGTACAGAATATTTTTTACAGCTAAATGTGTATTCATAATTTATACACACATACACATTGGCCCCTCAGACACATTTTTTCTCTCAATGTGGCCCCTGAGTCAAAATATTTGCCCAGCTCTGCTATAGATGGATGAAAGGATGTTGCACACATTTTCCATCTGTCCGGCGTTTGACTCGGTGGGGACTCTAGGCTAATGGTAATCAATAGTGAATATGTCCCTGACAGTGCCATTAATCCCTGTAAGAAATAGGAGAGAGCCACTGAGACTACATGGAGGCTCTCTGTGTAATGAACAGCAGTGGTTGTGATTTTAGGTTCTAAAGTGTTTTGCTATCAATTTGATCAACAATACTGCTGTTAGGTGGAGATAAAACTAGTTGTTATATTATTTAGACTGTGCTAGTAAAGAAAGCAGTTGCAGTAGTACTAAAACCAAATGCTTACAGTATTGTACACCGTCTAAGTAAAGCTTGTGTGCAAAGTATAAAGGTCACTAAAACTCCTCCCTTTTGCGATAAAAATTTATAGCTGCTATTACTCTTTATTCATTCTTCCTTGTTTTAATTGTGTAATGTTGCTACTGTACAGTACAGGGTTTCCCCCAGAATGCCAATGTACCTGTGGCAGTGGGGGCATGGTGAACGTGAAGTCACCATTTTACTTGCATAATGAGCGATTATGCATACATTTTCTTTAAAAAGTCTATTAAAAAAATTAGACACACATTTGAAAATAAATGTGTTATCATTAGAGATGTCTGATAATGGCTTTTTGCCGATATCCGATATTGTCCAACTCTTAATTACCGATTCCGATATCAACCGATACCGATATATACAGTCGTGGAATTAACACATTATTATGCCTAATTTTGTTGTGATGCCCCGCTGGATGCATTAAACAATGTAACAAGGTTTTCCAAAATAAATCAACTCAAGTTATGGAAAAAAATGCCAACATGGCACTGCCATATTTATTATTGAAGTCCCAAAGTGCATTATTTTTTTTTAACATGCCTCAAAACAATAACAGTGCAATACTTTTTCATAACATGGTCACTACTGCCTAGTTTCTCTTGTTACATTCTTATTTTACTGTTATATTTTTATTCTCATTGTTGCTTTTTATTTTTATTCTTATTGTAATATTTTTATATTCTGTTTCCATTTATACCCCCATTATTTACTTTTTACTTTTTAAATTCGATCTCAATTCTGTACACTGCTGCTGGAATTTAAATTTTTCTGAGGGAAGTCTCTGAAGGAATCAATAAAGTACTATCTATCTATCTATCCAAACAGCAGCTTGGAATTTGGGACATGCTCTCCCTGAGAGAGACTATGAGGAGGTTGAGGTGGGCGGGGTTAGGGTGGGTGGGGGTACAGGGTAGTGGGGGGGGGAGGGGGGGGTGGTTATATTGTAGCGTCCCGGAAGAGTTAGCACTGCAAGGGATTCTGGGTATTTGTTCTGTTGTGTTTATGTTGTGTTACGGTGCGGATGTTCTCCCGAAATGTGTTTGTCATTCTTGTTTGGTGTGGGTTCACAGTGTGGCGCATATTTGTAACAGTGTTAAACTTGTTTATATGGACACCCTCAGTGTGACCTGTATGGCTGTTGACCAAGTATGCTTTGCATTCACTTGTGTGTGTGAAAAGCCGTAAATATTATGTGACTGGGCCGGCCCGCAAAGGCAGTGCCTTTAAGGTTTATTGCCGCTCTGTACTTCTCTCTACGTCCGTGTACACAGCGGCGTTTTAAAAAGTCATACAATTTACTTTTTGAAACCAATACCGATAATTTTAAAACCAATACCGATAATTTCCGATATTACATTTTAAAGCATTTATCGGCCGATTAATATCGGCAGTCCGATATTATCGGACATCCCTAGTTATCATTAATTAGTATTAACATATATATTTTCTTATATTGTTTTGCTAAATTTTTGTAATTTTTGCTGCTCATTGTACAGTTGTAATTTTCACGAGGACTTTTTTAAACTAGACTTCTCCAAACCTTTTAGTGATCTTTTCTTTATTAAAAACGACTAACAACAAATCTGACATCTATTTCTGGTGTCACTGTAGACTGTACTCGTGTTTAGAGACTTCTGTTGCTTTACTTCCACAACGAACAGCGAGAGCTGCAGCGAGCCTGTCGTCAATCCTGGGCTCAGGATCTTTCTGTGTGGAGTTTGCATGTTCTCCCCGTGACTGCGTGGGTTCCCTCTGGTTACTCCGGCTTCCTCCCACCTCCAAAGACATGCACCTGGGGATAGGTTGATTGGCAACACTAACATTAGCCCTAGTGTGTGTATGTGAGTGTGAATGTTGTCTATCTGTGTTGGCCCTGTGATGAGGTGGCGACTTGTCCAGGGTGTACCCCGCCTTCCACCCGAATGCAGCTGAGATAGGCTCAAGCACCCACCACGACCCGGAAAGGGACAAGTGGTAGAAAATGGATGTATGGATGGATTTTGTTACTAATATTTTAAATGTTCTTATAGGACAAGCAGTAAAAAATGGATGAATGGCTATACTGAGTGTATTTTGTAAAGAATAGCTACAGTGTGGATTTGTGTGGATGAGATGATGACATAAAAACTGCATTGCACCTTGCGCATGCACACAGTTGACTTGTTTAAGACATAAAAAGCAGGGGTTGATAAAATATTTTCCAGCTGTGAGATGTTACATGATGTTGCTGGTGCACAACCTCCTGTGTGAATAAAAATAATATTTTTTCACATCTCTATTTCCACAAATTAAATAGGCTATAGTACTAATGAATACCGATATCGGTATAAATAAAATCCCAACGATAAACATCCCTCGTAACGACTGGCTGGTGGTAATATTTATGTTTGTGTGTTATTGATGTTCATTGTTCCCATGATCGTAAACACACTGTGCCTGAAAGGGGATTGGCGGAGAATGAGGAAGTGTGGTTGTGTGTCTGGGAGTGAAGCACAGACATGGAAGTGTGTGCCCGGGCATTGGCTCCGCTATAAGCGGACTTTTATGTACGTTTATGTAATATTTTAAAAAAATCTGTCCGTCGTCATGTCTTTCATAATGATAGTGAACAAAAAAAAAAAAAAAAAAGTGCAGTTCCCCTATAACACATATGTCAGAGTCAAGGCCCGCGGGCCATATCCGGCCCGCGAGAAGGTTTTTTACGGCCCTTGGGATGATCTTGATTTATTATTAGAACCGGCCCGCAGACCGCAGATCTTTTTTTTTTTTTTTTTTTTTTTTTTTTTAGACCGCAGATCTTTTACACGCACCAAGCGGATGCCGGTCCAAGGTTCCGAAAGGGGGCGAGCGGCCCGCCGGGACGCGCCTGCCGGCCGAAGGGCTGCAGCCCGGCCGTCAGTCGCGGAGCCCGCCGTGCCACGCGCGCCAAGGGGGCGGGCCGAAACCCGGCCCCGAGGCCCTGAGACTTCTGCTTTGTTTCCCCAAACCGCGCGTCACCGCCGGGCCCGCACCACCGTCGGGCTGCAGCCCGAGCGTCGGTGGCGGAACCCGTCATGTGCCGCGCGCGCCAAGCGGAGCGGGGGGGTCAAGCGGGCCGAAACCCGCAGGCCACCCCCTCACCACGAGGCCCTGAGACTTCTGCGTTTGACCCCTACGCGCGGCCCGTCGGGACGCGCCCGCCGTCAAGCCACGAGGGCCAGCCGTCGGGTCGCGGAGCCCGCCGTGCCACGCGCGCCAAGGGGCGGGCCGAAACCAGCGGGGGGTTTCGGGCACCCAACTCGCCTCCCTCCCACGGAGGGAGGAGGGGGGTTTAATGTGAACATTACTGTGCAATCACATATTTAGAGTTTTTACTCAATTCAAGTTTAAAAGTTAAAGTTTAATATTTGTTTTCACTGCATGTTACTTCTCCTTAAACAAAGTGTTGTTTTTGATTTATAGATTTTTGCACTTTATTTTATTGTATTTCAATTTAATTATATTTTAAAAATATTTCAGTTGAGTGGATGATAGAAAATTGCTATTATTGTTTTTTTCTTTGAAGTAAATTTAGCCCACTTTTGCTAAAATAGAAAATATAGGCTACTGATGGTGCCTTGAATACCGGTTTCTTTCATTTAATGTTCATGTTATGGGGATTTTTATATAAAGGAAATTTGTCTTTTGTGTCTGTTGAAAATTAAAGATTACTGACAGAGCCATAAGAAAATATTGCTTTATTTATCTGATCATATTGGAATATATTTGTTAGGTTTTCAGTAGGTTCAATTAGGTTCACTAGACTATATGCGTCATTTAAAAATTTTTCAATGAACATTCGAACAGTCCGGCCCTCGGCTTGTAGCTAAATTTTTTATTTGGCCCTCCGTCCATTTGACTTTGACACCCCTGCCCTATAAGGTGTGGCGGCTTTTATTTTGCCGTGGTTTGCCAGGTTCTATTACATGGAGAGAAAACCCTGCAGTATTTGCTTGTCATTCTGCAAGTGTAGCCAGTGCGCACACTACTGTGCCAATTAGGAGACTATAACCGGAGTGGTAAATAATTGCCTCTTATGTTATTAGTGCAGATAAACTGTGGCTGATTAGGTTAGATTTAGTCTGCCTCGCGATCCACCTTTCCCCTTCTCTCCTTTTCCGTGCAGCCGACCCTGTCATGTCTGCTAAAGCCATCTCCGAGCAGACGGGGAAGGAGTTCCTCTACAAATACATCTGCACCTCCGCTCCGATCCAAAACCGCTTCCGTTATGCCAACGTGACTCCTGAGACCGACCTGGACCGACTGGCCCTGGAACATCCATGGCTGCTCACAGAGGTAAGGCAGCCTTTTGATCAGAGCTATCATTGTAGAATTGCATACTCTATTAGTGATGTTCAAAGCTAGAAATAAAGTTCTTCCGAAGGACTTACAAAAGTTATTTGTGTTCACGTCTGAAGATGAGAACCACAGAAGGCCGTATGATTTCAAACATCCAAGAGTGCGAACAAATTTGAAGTAAATGTGCTTGTCTGTTGCTGGTGTGAAAGCATGGAATTCTCTAGACAAAGACTTAAAAAGTTGCAAGAATATCTTTGAATTTAAAAAGAGTTACAAAAAGAGACAACTGGAATTATATCAAACTGATTTTTGATTTTGATTGGACCTGTCATTTTGAAAATGCTTAAATGAAAATTAAAAGTAGCGTATTTTTCGGAGTATAAGTCGCTCCGGAGTATAAGTCGCACCGGCCGAAAATGCATAATAAAGAAGGAAAAAACATATATAAGTCGCACTGGAGTATAAGTTGCATTTTTTGGGGAAATCTATTTGATAAAACCCAACACCAAGAATAGACATTTGAAAGGCAATTTAAAATAAATAAAGAATAGTGAACAACAGGCTGAATAAGTGTACGTTATATGACGCATAAAAAAACAACTGAGAAAGTGCCTGGTATGTTAACGTAACATATTATGGTAAGAGTCATTCAAATAACTATAACATATAGAACATGCTATAAATTTACCAAACAATCTGTCACTCCTAATCGCTAAATCCCATGAAATCTTATACGTCTAGTCTCTTACGTGAATGAGCTAAATAATATTATTTGATATTTTACGGTAATGTGTTAATAATTTCACACATAAGTCGCTCCTGAGTATAAGTCGCACCCCCCGGCCAAACTATGAAAAAAACTGCGACTTATAGTCCGAAAAATACGGTATGTTGGAGTTGGGGTGTTGGTGGAGGGAACAGTGATAAAGTCATCTAAAATAATTTGTGTTAAAAAGGGGGCAGATAAATATAAGAATAGTATTCTTCCATCTGCTCCTTCCTGATCATGGAAATGTATAAGAAACAAAAAAACAATGAAATTGTCCACTGTATATGGCTTGTATATATGCATTTTCATGAAAGGAATAAAAATAAATGATGATGATTATGAGGGCTGGACGATTATGGAAAAAATATTAATCACAATTATTTTGAGTGATATTGAAATCAAGATTAATAACACAATTATTAATTACTTTGAAAGCATGAGTATCTATTGTACCACCAAAACTCAACTTTAAATACAATTTAAAAGCACATTGGATATGAATGAGTTACAGATAAACAACATCTTGAAAAATAATAATAGTAATGTCAATAAATTAAAATAACTACAGCAATTTCATAAAAAAAATTCATAGTTTTACCTTTTACACTTATAATAATAATAATAATGGATTAGATTTATATAGCGCTTTTCTAGACACTTAAAGCGCTTCACAGAGAAGTGAGAACCCATCATTAATTTTTACAACTCATTCATTCATCATTCATTCTCCGGTGTGAGTGGCACCGGGGGCAAGGGTGAAGTGTCCTGCCCAAGGATTATTTTACCACCATCGAGTTTGTGCTCTTTGTGTCGTTAATAAAACTTTATGAAATGTTGAAATAGTTACTAATATTGATACTGTTGATAATATTCATTTTTGTTTCACTACTAGATGGTTCTGTGTCATGTTTGTGTGTCCTCTCAATTGCTCTGTTTATTGCTATTCTGAATGTTGCTGGGTCGGGTTTGGTTTTGGAATTGGATTGCATTACTATGGTATGTATTGTTTTGTTGGATTGATTAATAAAAAATAAAAAAGAACTTTATAAAATGCAAGAATCCTTACATTTATCAGTGCAATACATCTTTGGAGAGTTTTGACCAGTATTTTAAGTTAAAGCATAATCATTTTTGTAAATGTATCAATAAGTGCTATAAGTACATTATGTTTGTGTAAGGTACTTTTTTGAAACCTTTTATTTTGTTAGCACAGCGCTGTTATTGTGAAGTGTGGTGCTGCTCTGAGCTTGACGAGTGTGGATACGACTGTAGGTTGTTTAAAAAAAAAAAAGAGAGAAAATGTGCCTCTCAAGTTGCGACTGCTGTCCTGTTTGTGGATTGATCTTACATTGATGATGGCGTTCACAACAACACAAGCAGATGAAATGTGTTGCGGATGTATGGATTGTTCTAGCTAGCTTTAGCTTCTTAGTTTAGTTTCAAGTGACCGTCTCAAAATTGTTTAGTTTAGGACACGTTTTGGGGATGAATAAGCGGTCCCGGACACCCTTCTCCTCACAATGACAGCATTTGGGGCGGTATGGCGTAGTGGGTAGAGCGGCCGTGCCAGAAACCTGAGGGTTGCAGGTTCGCTCCCCGCCTCTTGACATCCAAATCGCTGCCCCCGGTGCCGCTCACACTGGTGAATGAATGATGAATGAATGATAGGTGGTGGTCGGAGGGACCATAGGCGCAAACTGGCAGCCTCGCTTCCGTCAGTCTACCCCAGGGCAGCTGTGGCTACAAATGTAGCTTACCACCACCAGGTGTGAATGAATGATGGGTTCCCACTTCTCTGTGAGTGCTTTGAGTATCTAATAATAGAAAAGCACGATATAAAATCTAAACCATTATTAATATTATTATTATTATTTCACTAACACTTTATTGACAATTTCTGTAAAATTCTGCGTTAACCATTGGATTCCGTTTTATTGGCTAAGTACTGCGTCCATGTTTACGTTTAGGCGGAAATCATATGTAGAGATGTCCGATAAAGGCTTTTTTGCCGATATCCGATATTCCGATATTGTCCAACTCTTAATTACCGATTCCGATATCAACCGATACTGATATATACAGTCGTGGAATTAACACATTATTATGCCTAATTTTGTTGTGATGCCCCGCTGGATGCGGTAAACAATGTAACTTTACCATGAATTGATTAACGTGTACCCCGACTTAAACAAGTTGAAAAACTTATTCGGGTGTTACCATTTAGTGGTCAATTGTACGGAATATGTACTGTACTGTGCAATCTACTAAAACAAGTTTCAATCAATCAAAAACAAGGTTTTCCAAAATAAGAGAACAACTTCAACTCCAGTTATGGAAAAAAGTGCCAACATGGCACTGCCATATTTATTATTGAAGTCACAAAGTGTGTTTTTTTTTTAACATGCCTCAAAACAGCTTGGAATTTGGGACATGCTCTACCTGAGATAATCCTGATACCCACTACAACTATGGGAAATACTGTACTTTGACTTTCACAAAGTGCATTATTTTTTTTATTTTTTAAACATGCCTCAAAACAACAGCTACAAAAACAATGAAGGCACACAGCTTCAGTCCAGAGTATACTATGTACGTGTTTTACCGGATATGTACCGCTCCGTACAGCAGCGTTTTAAAAAGTCATTAATTTTACTTCTTGAAACCGATACCGATAATTTCCGATATTACATTTTAAAGCATTTATCGGCCGATAATATCTCTAATCATGTGCCTTATTTTTTGTTGAGTTTAGTGATTATTGATTAGGCATACCAGCATTGTGTCCAATAAAAAGTAGCAACCATGGTCAGATTCCAAACTTCTACGAGACATGGTCTTTTTTTCCACTCATACGCTCACTCATCCGTTTTACCGTTACAAGGTCAGAAATTTGCATGCACGGTGGCTGCGCATCCCATTGATGTTTTTTTTTAAAAATCATATTTTAATGATTGTGAAAAGCCAAAATTGAAGTCCAAATTTAGATTAATTGTCTAGCCATACTTTTTAAGATGTCGTCACAGATTTGTTTCATAAGCACACATTAAAATTTTAATGGTTGGTGCTGTCCTCTTTTATGGAGACACAGAGGTCTCTTGGCGCCTGTTAAGTGACGTCACTGACAGCATAGAGCGGCAAAATGTGATCACTCCTACCCTCCGCCAAAGTCCTCGAGATATTTCCGAAGAAAATGAATGAAAATAGTTTTTGGCCTCGTTTATTTTTTATGACGCTGTACGCTGTTAGAAATACACTGCGTGGACAAGTATTGGGGATACACATCTTTATCAGTGAAAGGTTGGGCTAGACTTGTTGGTTTCTTATTATTAATTTTAGCAAGACATTCTGCACTACTGTATGCTGTGCCGAAACAGTCTCAGTTCTCAGAGTATAAAGGTATGCTTGTATGAGTTGGAAGAACAAAACTACTAAATACAGACTGTTAATTTTTTTCTCACAGCACTGCAATCTATCTGTGGTAGTGGGTGGGTGCGGGGCAAGATGACATGATCATCAAATTTGTATTATTGGCCATGAAGCAAGGGCATCTAATGGACACTGTGTGAGGGACATAAAGTGAGCTAAGTAAATATGTTTAGAAGTAGCGATACCGTTTACATTTGAACCGATAAGGTACAAATTCCTGGGACTTCAGTGTGTGTTTATGTTGTAATAAATGTATAAATAAATGTATTGTGACAAATCAATGTAAAAATGAGAAAACTGGGCTGTTCAAATTCTTGTATAAAGTTTTCTCAGAAGGTGGGTGTCCAACTCTACAATTTTACTGTTCACATGTCCCAATGTATTTGTCCACACACCAGTAGTGATGTGCAAAACCACTGATTTTCTCTCGGATTCGATACTGACTAAAATTCAGGCTGATGCTCATCCGATTTCAATACTTTGTCGAAATATACCAAATATTTCTACTAAAATTCAAAGAGGTGTGTGTTTTCAAATAATATATCTGAAAAAAAAAAAAAGAGCAAAAAATCGTAATGTAAAAAGAAAAAGCTGAAAGTGTTAAACTAATTATAATAATATACTCAGTCGCCTATAACTCAACATTTTGTTTTCAAATTTATATATTTGTTTTTTGAATTTTTTAGATAATAAAAAAATATCAAACCACCCCCCCATACTTAACTTTTCAGTATGCGGCCCTTGGTGGGAAAAGTTTAGACACCCCTGATCTAAAAATATTGGAAGCTCTAAAAATAAAAATATGTAAAATATAAACAAAGTTTAGTTAGTTAGGTAATTTAAAAAAATGAAATAATACTAATTTATAAATAAATTAAATAATTAGAAAATTTACAACAATAATAAACTGTTGAATATGTAACTGAATACTGTATTAATATTTTCGTACAGGCAGAACTTTTGACACACTAGGTTATGCATTTGCACAGTCATATTATTATGCATTTTTAAAATTCTATTCTTATAGGAAAAAAACAAAAATGTAAGAAAAAAGAGCAACACAATTGGTGTGTAATGGAAAAAAAGCTGAACTGTTCAAACTGAAAATATTAATAATATACTTAGTCACCCATAATACATAGCTGACACAATATCTGTTTTTCGAATTCAGCATAAAATCAATAAATATCAGTATGGCCCCCGCATACTTGGACTTTTCAGTATGCGGCCCTTGGTGGACACCCCTGCACTAAAGTATCAAAAGTATCAATATTTTAAACTGAGAGTTGATATTAGAGCATAAAAATCCATATTTCAGTATCGGTCCGTACAGCACTATACATCAGTAGCTTCATCCCTAAACAGACAGGGAACACACTTCTAGCATCAGTTCTAGGGACGGTTTAATGGATAAAAATGTCCGTCTAGTTTTGTGGACTCAGCAGAGTTGAATCATCTGAGATGCTTCACATGCAGTTTGATGCTGCTGAACAAGACCAAGATTCAGCCAAGAGACGCTTGCCGGCACAAGCTCAAGTAGAAGGTTGATATCTGCTTGTGGCTGTAATAGAGGTCCAATTAGATTAGGACCATGACTCATCTCGCAAGATAAAAACCTTGTCCTTTGTGTTTTGTTTCCAGGTATGAGGGTGATGCAGAGGGCACATAGGGAGAGAGCTGTGCGGCGGTAGCATTGATTAGGAAATTGCATTAACTCTTACCCCCACTCTCCCGCTCCCCCACCTCCGCCCCCCAGTTGCTCTCCTCCTGACTGGCAGGGGCCCAGATAGTAATGGCTCCGCTGTCATAAGTCATTCTAACTAGTGGGAGGAAGCGCTGCTCTCATTCTCTCTAGACGGGGGATGGCTTTGACTTTGCTCTCTTGTCGTGATAGAATCCTGCCCAAGCAACGCTTCGGGGAACGAGACACACGCTGATTATGATTCACGATGAGGGATCGGCATGATTTGTCAATTGGTGTATAATTAATTAATTGGTTTTGTGGAACTTGGATGAATGGCCCCTAACTTTGCAATCAATTGTGATTATGTTGCGTATGAAACACCTGCGTTTGCCATATACATTTATTTATTTGGATTAGAGATGTCCGATAATGGCTTTTTTGCCGATATCCGTTATTCCCATATTGTTCAACTCTTAATTACCGATTCCGATATCAACCGATACCGATTTATACAGTCGTGGAATTAACACATTATGAAGCCTAATTTTGTTGTGATGCCCCGCTGGATGTATTAAACAATGTAACAAGGTTTTCCAAAATAAATCAACTCAAGTTATGGAAAAAAATGCCAACATGGCACTGCCATATTTATTATTTAAATCACAAAGAGCATTATTTTTTTAACATGCCTCAAAACAGCAGCTTGGAATTTGGGACATGCTCTCCCTGAGAGAGCATGAGGTGGGGTAGGGGGTAGCGGGGGGTGTATATTGTAGCGTCCCGGAAGAGTTAGTGCTGCAAGGGGTTCTGGGTATTTGTTTTGTTGTGTTTATGTTGTGTTACGGTGCGGATGTTCTCCCAAAATGTGTTTGTCATTTTTGTTTGGTGTGGGTTCACAGTGTGGCGCATATTTGTAACAGTGTTAAAGTTGTTTATACGGGCACCCTCAGTGTGACCTGTATGGCTGTTGACCAAGTATGCGTTGCATTCACTTGTGTGTGTGAAAAGCCGTAGATATATTATGTGATTGGGCCGGCACGCAAAGGCAGTGCCTTTAAGGTTTATTGCCGCTCCAGTGTTTCCCATAAACTGCCAAGATACCCGTGGCGGTGGGGGCGTGGCTATGGGCGTGGTCACCATGACATCATCGAGTAATTTGCATAATTTACTACATTGATTTGATTTTCTCTAAAAAGGTTAAAAAAATGTATACTTACTAATTAATAATAACAGTTTTGTTTTAAACGTTCATCCATCCATCCGTCCATTTTACAATATAATTACAACACTTTATGTACATATTTATATACAGATTTGAACAATAAGTTATTCACTGAAATATATTTATTAATTGTGGTTCTTACAAAAAATATATCTTATAAAATATAAAAGCCAAAAGGTCTCAAAGCTCTGCCCCTTTAATTAGTGCATACTAAATAATTTAACTTTAGCCTACTTCTACAACCATATTATTTACCAGCAACATAAAGTGAAACAGAGGCAGAGGTGTCCTGCCACAGTCAGTAACAAATAAACAGAAAACAGTAGTGGTGGTAGATAGACACTGAGCTTCATCAAACATCTGATCCACTGAACAAAGAGCTCCAAAAATCTTGAACTTTAGACTGCCATCAGTTTTACTCCCTACACTTAACCATGTGTTTCCTACTGCCTGCAGACTTTGCACCCTTTGTTATATACACATGTTGTGTTTATAATATAAATACATTTAATAAAGTCAAATACAAATAAGGCAACAAGAGAAGTATCCTACACTTCTCTTTTGTAAAGTAAATCTGAACAGCCAATATGGGCATCTACATCAACTATATGATTTGCCTGAGAAGCTGGAGAGGACAAAAATAAATAAATAAATAAAAATAAAAAAAATAATTTATTTTTTAAATTATTATTTTTTTATTTGTGGCGGACGTAATTCTTTCCTGGCGGGCCGCCACAAATAAATAAATGTGTGGGAAACACTGCGCTCTGTACTTCTCCCTACGTCCGTGTACCACTCCGTACAGCGGCGTTTTAAAAAGTCATAAATTTTACTTTTTTAAAACGGATACCGATAATTTCCGATAGTACATTTTAAAGCATCTATCGGCCGATAAAATCGGCAGTCCGATATTATCGAACATCTCTAATTTGGATGGATTTTTCTCTTAAGTGTGTGTGATGTTTTATTGATGATCTGGCATCATTTACTGTATTGTATTGGTTTTGATAATGAAACATATCTAAATGGCCCCCACATTTTTAGATTTGTCAGTGTGCTGCCCTCATTGGAAAAAGTTTGGACACCTCTGTCTAGTACTTTAGTACTTTCTACTGTTTTATGTTCTTACAAATGTTAGCCATCCAGGAAATGATGCAACATGTTCTGCTCAAGCAGTGATTAAGAGAGAGGACCATCTGGATTTTCGGAGGGTGTTGTCCTTTTTCTTCTTGCACACTTAATGCCGTCAGCACATTAGCTGTTTCTAAACTAGCCCTGGTCTCATTACTCATCCCGATGTGGCGCTTGCTCTCATAAAGGGCAACGCTCGCCTTTTTATAAATGATTATAATTATTTAACTAGAAGGTTCATCTGGAGCTGATGCCGCTGTTTGATTAAGTATAATATACAAAACCCAAAAGCGGTGAAGTTTGCACATTGTGTAAATCGTAAATAAAAACAGAACACAATGATTTGCAAATCCTTTTCAACCTATATTTAATTGAATAGACTGCAAAGACAAGATACTTAACGTTCGAACTGGAAAACTTCATTTTTTGCAAATATTAGCTCATTTGGAATTTGATGCTTGCAAGAAAGCTGGCACAAGTGGCAAAAAAAAGACTGAGAAAGTTGAGGAATGCTCATCAAACACTTGTTTGGAACATCCCACAGGTGAACAGGCTAATTGGGAACAGGTGGGTGCCATGATTGGGTGTAAAAGCAGCTTCCATGATTCACAAACAAGAATGGGGCGAAGGTCACCACTTTGAACAAATGCGTGAGCAAATGGTTTAAGAACAACATTTTGCAATGAATTTAGGGATTTCACCATCTACGGTCCGTAATATCATCAAAAGGTTAAAAGAATCTGGAGAAATAACAGCACGTAAGCAGCAAGGCTGAAAACCAACATTGAATGCCCTTGACCTTTGATCCCTTAGGCGGTTTTGCATCAAAAACCGACATCAGTGTGTAATGGATATCACCACATGGGCTCAGGAACACTTCAGAAAACCACTGTCAGTAACTACAGTTTGTCGCTACATCTGTAAGTGCAAGTTAAAACTCTCCTATGCAAAGCAAAAGCAATTTATCAACAACACCCAGAAACACCGCCGGCTTCGCTGGGCCCGAGCTCATCTAAGATGGACTGATGCAAAGTGGAAAAGTGTTCTGTGGTCTGACGAGTCTAGATTTCAAATAGTTTTTGGAAACTGTGGATGTTGTGTCCTCCGTAACAAAGAGGAAAAGAACCATACGGAGTGCTTTATGGCGCAAAGTTCAAAAGCCAGCATCTGTGATGGTATGGGGGTGTATTAGTGCCCAAGACATGGGTAACTTACACATCTGTGAAGGCACCATTAATGCTGAAAGGTACATACAGGTTTTGGAGCAACATATGTTGCCATCCAAGTGAGGTCTTTTTCATGGAAGCCCCTGCTTATTTCAGCAAGACAATGCCAAGCCACGTGTTACAACAGCGTGGCTTCAAAGTAAAAGAGTGCGGGTACTAGACTGGCCTGCCTGTAGTCCAGACCTGTCTCCCATTGAAAATATGTGGCGCAATATGAAGCGTAAAATACCACAACGGAGACCCCAGACTGTTGAACAACTTAAGCCGTACATCAAGCAAGAATGGGAAAGAATTCCACCTGAAAAGCTTCAAAAATTGGTCTCCTCAGTTCCCAAACGTTTACTGAGTGTTGTTAAAAGGAAAGGCCATGTAACACAGTGGTAAAAATACCTCTGTGCCAACTTTTTTACATTGTGTGGCTGCCATTAAATTCTAAGTTGATGATTATTTGCAAAAAAAATTAAGTTTCTCAGTTTGAACATTAAGTATCTTGTCTTTGCAGTCTATTCAATTTAATATAAGTTGAGAAGAATTTGCAAATCATTGTATTCTGTTTTTATTTATGAATTACAGAACGTGTCAACTTCACTGGCTTTGGGCTTTGTACTTTGGAACTTTCTAACCGGTCTTAATGTTTGCTTTATCTAGAAGCTGGTGGTGAAGCCAGACCAGCTGATTAAGAGGCGGGGTAAGCTGGGCCTGGTGGGCGTCAACCTGGACCTGAATGGTGTAAAAAATTGGCTGAAGCCTCGCCTCCTGAAGGAGACCATGGTACGTCATCTAGTATCCAATAACACTTCCTGCATCAATAATATCATATTGCCCTCTCCTTCATCCTTTTTCTTTCATGTGTACATTTTGTATCCAGCGCGTGTGTGTGTGCGTGCGTTCGTGTGTATAAACAAGCTTCATTCTGCTGCTGCCTTTCAGTCTGCTGGTAGTCCATCAGTGCAGTCAGCATGACGTACAACAAGGAGCATCCATCACCGCGCCGCTCCAAATGCCTTGCCTTATAAACCAAGAAGACACTTCTAGAAGCTCACATGAAGAAGAACGTAGATTTATTTCATCACACATGACGTGAAATTGTCTGCTGCCGTTTGCAGTGGTAAATCCATATAAATAGAGCTGCAATGTTCCATCTATTGGTAAAGTTATATCATGTAAACTAAACACAGTCGGTTTAGGGCATTTATACAAAACAAGGCAGATGAATATGATAGCTACAACAATAGTCCAGTGTGTATCAACAATTGTGCCTATACAAATATAAAATGAAAAAAAACATACATGCCAGGGCTCGGCGAAATGGCTGAAAACTATCACCATTCAAGTGTTTTATATCTGTTGATATCAATAATTATTGATTTGATGACCTGTCGAGAATAAGGACCAGGAGAAAAATATATAAACATTTGTATTTAAAATGTAATCTTCCCTCAGCTAAGATGGCAGAAAACAGGACTTTGTGGCTCGGTTGGTAGAGCTGCCGTGCCAGCAACTTGAGGGTTCCTGGTTCGATCCACAGCCTCTGCCATCGTGCCCTTGATCTGATGGGTCGTGGTTAGGGCCTTAGATGTGTGTGAATGGGTGTATGTGGAAATAGTGTCAAAGCGCTTTGAGTACCGTAAGTCGCTCCGGAGTATAAGTCGCACCGGCTTAAAATACATAATAAAGAAGGAAAAAACATATAAGTCGCACTGGAGTATAAGTCACATTTTTTTGGGAAATTTATTTGATAAAACCCAACACCAAGAATAGACATTTGAAAGGCAATTTAAAATAAAGAATAGTGAACAACAGGCTGAATAAGTGTACCTTATATGACGCATAAATAACCAACTGAGAACGTGCCTGGTATGTTAACGTAACATATTATGGTAAGAGTCATTCAAATAACTATAACATATAGAACATGCTATACGTTTACCAAAAAATCTGTCACTCCTAATCGCTAAATCCGATGAAATCTTATACGTCTAGTCTCTTACGTGAATGAGCTAAATAATAATATTTGATATTTTACGGTAATGTGTTAATAATTTCACACATAAGTCGCTCCTGAGTATAAGTCGCACCCCCGGCCAAACTATGGAACAAAAACTGCGACTTATAATCCGAAAAATACGGTACCTTGAAGGTAGAAAAGCGCTATACAAGTATAACCCATTTACCATTTATCAGGAAATGTCAACACAACCATGGAAAGCAATCAGTGTAAAGAAAATTCTAAAATCACATTGAACACTTAACAATACACTCTTAAAATGAAGGTGCAAAAATAAGGAATATGTAAGAAATGTTTAATAAAGTGTAAAAAAGTGAAAATGTTAACATAGAGAAACCTGAGAAAAACTATTTTCTGCGCGGCTAAGGTGGTTGGTGGACGAGCGCCTTGCATAATTTACAGACTACAATGTTCTGACTGCAGTCCGTTTTAAAAAAAATCTAAAAAATACTATCGAGGTGACTTTTCCTGTTTTATCCACAATTTATTTATTTCGCTAATTTTTAGTTTCTCTTCTCAATCCATGTAAAGCATCAACTGCGAGACAACAAGGTGGTGCAACCAAACCTGATAACAGTTGATACTGTTACCTGATTGGCTGTTACCGTGTCACTCCCACTGATCTATGATCACTTTTTGCGTTGCTCGGTTACCAGAGAGTGAGTGCCTTTTTTCATGCAACAAACCTTGCTTTGGAAACTTCTGGTTTCTTCCGACGAACAAAAAAATCAAAATTAACGAATATTTTATCGCACGCATTTAACCGTCCCACACACAGGAAACCTTTTTTTTACCATATTTCGTCACTTGGCCCTGATGGAAGTGGACTGTAACGACCAAAGGTATTCACAGTTTTGTACAAATTTGTACCAATATTTAATTTTTTACCCCTTTTTATTTGCTATTGCTAACTAAAATAGCATTCAGTAGCAAGTAACAAGCCTCCGTCTGATTTCCCCCCGTTTCCAGATCAGCACTAGGACGCAACAGGTTTTGTCGCATAGTTATTAATTTAACAATATGTTTAGTATCATTGTGGTTGTAGTTTGCGTCTGTGTACAATTGCACAAAAATTAAGCATCCAAAATCCTCACATCTATTTTCTAATGTGTCATCGACCCTATGTCGTTTTTATTTTTTTTATTTGCACCTTTCAAAATGTCAACTCCATGGCTCTCGCTCTTTGTTATATTTTTTTCCCCCATTCTCCACGGTTGGCTGATCACTGACAGTCCCTTGCAGCGCCGTGCCTGCTGGCCTTTAACTCAAGAACGGTGACAGCACTCCGCCAAATGAGCTGCGTCGGTCCGCCTGGGGCAAAACATGACGCCATTCGCCTTAAAATCTTAGCTTTGTTTGTCTGAAATTCTACAGAATTGTGGACTATGCAAATTCAGTGTGTCCCCCAGGACCGCAATCTGTCTGTGGTGGTGGGTTACGTCCAATTATATGGATGCTGTGGGACAGACAAACAGTGGGCAAAAACATGAAAAGCAAAAATAAATGTTTAGCAATGCAAATGGACTTTCTTCTATTGCTTCTTTTTATGTTTTTTAATGTTACAAGAAGAAAGACGAAATGCGGGGGGGGTCACAATAAGACCAGCTGCTTTTTGAGTAAAGCCATACATGCTTTGTTAGTGTCTAAATGTGTCCAATGATAAAACCAGGAAAAGTCACTAGATTTGTTGGTAGTCGCTTTTTTGAAAATCACAATCAAGGGTCTAAATACTCGCTAAATATAGCAATCAAGTCACTAAGTTGGCAACACGGATCCCTTGTGCTATGTCGTTTTATTCTATGGCAGACCACTAAAAATTGGTGGACGCACAAATCCAGAAAACAGTGTCCGCAAAAAACAAACTGATTTATTTAAGTGTGCACACACTAATCCAAGTAAATTTCTTTTTTTACATCCCAAACAATGTGGTAGCTGGGCACGCCCAGGCCACGCCCCTTTATAAATACGCAAATCATATTGAAATTAGCCATGTGCCTAAGATCCTACTCTCTGCCCAATCAAAATTCACCGCCAAGCCTTAGGAGGTGCTTTTGTCTGCGTTTCCAGCAAACGAGAGGGATGAGTTGGATAGTGTGAGAATTGTCAATGCTGTAGAGTCTGAGAACCACACACAGGAAGAAATAAGAAATAAGTGGTACTACATCAGGAAGAGGGTGAAGAAGAAGATGGATGTGGCTAAAACAGGCGAGGGGACCAGAGATCATACTTGCCAACCCTCCCGTTTTTAGCGGGAGAATCCCGATATTCAGCTCCCGGCAGAGATTTTCTCCCGACAAACTCCCGGTATTCAGCCGGAGCTGGAGGCCACGCCCCCTCCAGCTCAATGCGGACCTGAGACTGAGTGGGGACAGCCTGTTCTCACGTCCGCTTTCCCACAATATAAACAGCTTGCCTGCCCGATGACGTCATAACATCTAGGGCTTTTAGAGAGTAGAGTGCACAACTGCGCACACAACAAGGAGACGAAGCAGAAGAACGAGGAAATGACAGACATGGCGACGCCGTCGACGAGCAAGATGAAGAAATACGCTTGCAAGTTCCAAAACGAATGGAAACAAGAATTTCAGTTCATCCAGGACAGTTCGAAGGGGAAGGTGTATGTTGCCTGTAAATTTTGTAGAACAGACTTCTCCATTGAACACGGTGGCCGAAATGATATACTCATCATGAACGGAGAAGTTAAGCAGGACAATACTGCCATCTAATGGATAGCCACCGGAACACTGAAATTCAAGTATTTCTTTTATTTATATGTAAATAAAATAAAAAATTAAAATAAATAAATAAATAAAAATAAAAATAAAATATATATATATATATATATATATAGCTAGAATTCACTGAAAGTGAAGTATTTCATATATATATACACTACCGTTCAAAAGTTTGGGGTCACATTGAAATGTCCTTATTTTTGAAGGAAAAGCACTGTACTTTTCAATGAAGATAACTTTAAAGAAATACACTCTATACATTGCTAATGTGGTAAATGACTATTCTAGCTGCAAATGTCTGGTTTTTGGTGCAATATCTACATAGGTGTATAGAGGCCCATTTCCAGCAACTATCACTTCAGTGTTCTAATGGTACAATGTGTTTGCTCATTGGCTCAGAAGGCTAATTGATGATTAGAAAACCCTTGTGCAATCATGTTCACACATCTGAAAACAGTTTAGCTCGTTACAGAAGCTACAAAACTGACCTTCCTTTGAGCAGATTGAGTTTCTGGAGCATCACATTTGTGGGGTCAATTAAACGCTCAAAATGGCCAGAAAAAGAGAACTTTCTTCTGAAACTCGACAGTCTATTCTTGTTCTTAGAAATGAAGGCTATTCCACAAAATTGTTTGGGTGACCCCAAACTTTTGAACGGTAGTGTGTGTGTATATATATATATATATATATATATATATATATATATATATATATATATATATGATATATATGATATATATATGATATATATATATATATGTATATATATATATATATATATATATATGATATATATGAAATACTCGAGTTGGTGAATTCTAGCTGTAAATAACCATGCCCCCCGCCCCCACCCCCTACCCCCCACCTCCCGATATTGGAGGTCTCAAGGTTGGCAAGTATGCCAGAGATAAAGTAGCGCTGCACCTCATTTAAAAAGATAGAAATGATGTGTAAAACTTTAGAAGAGGTGGATGCACACGTGATTTACTAAGACTACAATTTGTGAAACTTACAACAAACTGTTTTTATACAGTGACTTGCTTACAGACTGATTATAGTGTCGTGTGAAAATGATGTAATATTCGGTTTGAAATCTTTTAAATTCAAATATGTCAGCATATCAAGAAGGATACGAAAGACTTTGACTCTTGTTTGATTACTCAATTTATTATTACAACACAGGTCGGGCCATTCCTTCACCGTCTCCGGTGCCATAATGTGCCGCAACCACTGGAACACATTGTAGCAGCAATAGGTGGAAAACCCTTCCAAATATTAATATGAAGCATTAAATGCATTGTGTCCTCGCCTAAATCTTTTTTACATTGTTGAAATCAAACGACCACCTCTGTGTGTCGCCAAAGTATCCGCAACGTGTAAAAATGTGCGTACGTGAAGCATGAAGTTGGCGTGAGGCACCGCACATTTCCACGTCCAAACATCGATTTCGATGTGCGTCCATGAATGTGTGAGACTGTAATTTGTGTGTAGGTTATTTCCTTTTTCTTAGTGATAATTATGACTACCACTAAGTTCCACAGAGAAAGGTGTGGCTTTGTCTCTGTTGTCATGCATGTTTTTTAATAAATGTTTTCTTGGTGGTCCTCAGGTGGGAAAAGCCAAAGGCGTTCTGAAGAACTTCCTCATCGAGCCGTTCGTCCCTCACAAGCAGGTGACTCATTCGTTGCGGGGAAACGCAGTTTCATGATCTTTTTTTAGTATTCGTGTTGCCAAAACCCTTTCTCCGTCAATTAGGAGGAGGAGTTCTACGTGTGCATCTACGCCACCCGGGAAGGTGACCACGTGTTATTTCACCACGAAGGAGGGGTGGATGTAGGCGACGTGGACGCCAAGGCCAAGAAGCTGCTAATTGGCGTGGACGAGAAGATCAGCGCGGAGTCCGTCACCAAGCAACTGCTCTCGCACGTCCCTAATGACAAGAGACTGTGAGTAACAATCAAGAAATGACATAAGCTAATAAGCTAAGTGAGAAGTGCATTGGGTGTCTACAAAAGCACTTCGTAAATCTAACCTGATTCATTAATTTATTTATTCATTGTTGTGTTACAGCATGAGTAGTAAGAAATGTGTTAGTAATTGCTGTGATATGAAAAGAGGTAGGATTAAGTAAGCTCTGCCTCTTCTTACTCCTTTTTGGACAGGTAATGAGGAACTAATTATGTGATGTATCCTATTATAAATGTATTGCATGCATGTTCGGAATAAACTATCATCATAACCATAACCCATCAATTAAGTAAAAAAACATTTTAATGCTACTTTTCAAAAATGGATGACATTTGTGTGCACAAGTGCGTATATTTCATTCTTTAAAAAGTAGCCAAAACCCACGTTTTTGCTAGGGTCGCCCCGATACAACTTCTTCACTTCTGAAAACGATACCGATATTGGAGCCCTGACTATTTGCTGATACCGATATCGATCAAATAATATACCAGCAGGAATTATGCAAACCGTTCTCGTTTGTTTTGTAGAATGTTGGAAACAATGGTAGGAATGAAAAGCATTAACCTATTTATTATCAACAGTCTGGAATGTATTTATACTGTTTTTAGGTTGAAGTACAGTGGTAATTGTTTTTGGTGACACCTCGTGGTCACAATAATTCATTAAGTTAAGCTCATGATGCAGTAAGTTGAATGCTGTAGATACGTTTGTTACTGTTCTGCCTTGGAGACATTGTATGTGTAAGTAATTTGCAACTATAATTATTTGATACTTGTCAACATTAGCAAAGGTGCTGTTTTAAAGTACAATATTGTTGAATGAATTATTACGTCTGTCTAGCTTGTGTGCTATTATGTGCTTAGCTGTTGTGCAGCTGCTAGGTCCAAGTAGCCTACAGCCTACCAATATTTACCTTTTGTAAATGACTTCACTAAAATACGGTGAAAATATCCAACACCAATGGCCCAACACGAGTGGTCTAACTGAGACAAGAAGACCGCAGGCTTATAAGAAATGATCAGTGCGCTGATATTTAAGTGGTGAGGTGGTGGTGGTGGTGGTGGGCGGGGTTGCAAGTGTTTTCCATTAGCCAAATGACAAAAACCCTCCTATGCTTTTTTTCATCTGACTCAACCCGAATCACCCCCGCCCCCTCCTTTCAAGGCTGCGGTGGATTCAGAGCACGTCCATTTTATTTTGATGGCTGTTATACAGTGGCCCCCCTTTTCCCTCCCTCCTTGTCCGTATGTCCAGCAGCGCTCTCGTTGAGACTGCGACTCACTGTCTTGGCTGACATTGACGAAGCAGCCCCATTAACAATTTCTCTCCCACATCGCCATTTTTTCCATTCCATGCACACTTGGGGAAGCTGAGTCACTTTGGCTCACTCCCGTCAGACGAGGTTCTGACAACAGGCTGACACGGTTACTAAGCGGCCTCTTCTCCCGACAGGATCAGATGATGTATCCGCACACTTGACACTGTCCATTCTACTCTGCTATGACGTACGAAGCAATTAAATTAGATTTCCCCTCCCCCAGCAAGACAGGAGAGCTAATTGGCAGGTGCATTCTTTTCCTTCCTTTCAATGCTAGATGTGGACAACAAAACATGGCTAGGAGACCCACCAAAATCATTTTTGTGCATGTACTTCTATGTAAATATGTGCATTAGGGCTGCAGCTATCAATTATTTTAGTACTCATGTATCAATTAGTTTGTTCAATTAATTAAGTAATCAGATAAACCCCACATGTATAGCACAGTTGTCAAACTTAAGACCCGGAGATCTGATCTGGCCCACCACATTATTTTATTTGGTCCTTTAAAGCCTGGAAATAATATGTGTAAATAAAATACTTTATAATTTTTTTAACTAAATACATTTGTACTTTCCATTTTGACGGAAAATAATACATGCACTCCATGCGATCGGATCATTTTTTAACTTAAATATTAGCTAATAATGCAATAAATATAATATCATACATTCAAACCTATTTTTTGTTAAAATACAGAAAACATTTATTTCTGCTTGACTTATGATTTCATATTGTACACTGTAAAAATGAGAAAAGGATTTACGGTAAAATTGTGATATTTACTGTGGTTTTTACAGAATTTTAAAGTAAATGGAAAAAACTGTACCACTAGTACCACTGTTTTTTGGCAATACAATTCGGGCAAATGAGGATAAAAAACTGGTACCGTTCCACCATTTACAAGTAAATATTACAGTAAGTAAATTTACAGTAAATACTGCACCGTAAGATCTACAATTGTTGTTTTTACGGTAAAAAACTGGCAGCTCAGTTGCAAGAATTTAAGTGTAAAAAAAAAAAAGCAGTTTTCTATTTACAGTAAATAAAACGAACATTTTGTATTAAAATTCTGGCAACAGAGCTGCAAGTGGCACTGTAAAAACCATGTACATTTTACGGTAAAATGATTGCGGTTGAGCTGTCAGTCTTTTACGGTAAAATCTACCTTTTTTTAATTATTTTTTTTACATTGTACGTAAAAAAAAAAAAAGTAAAAATCAAATGCATAGAAAATTGTGTAATATCATTCACTATTAGAAGCACCCCTCTGAGGTCAACCATACGGTTTGACCCTCAATGAAAACAATTTTGACAACGCCCCAGCAGGCACAAGACATTAAAACAACATTGAGAACTTGTTGAATTAGGTCCTGACGTTGAGCAACTCATACCTAACGTTGAAACAACATGCTTTTTGACATGGTTTAATCAATGTTGGGTTCTGATGTTGATTTGACCATTGAAATTTGGTCATTTTCCCACCAATATTCTACAACACGAATACAACGTTGAAACAACATGCTTTTTGACAACATTTATTCAATGTCAGGTTGATTTGACCATTAAAATTTGGTCATTTTCCAACCAATATTTTACAACACAAATGCAATGTTGAAACAACATGCTTTCTGACATTTATTCAATGTCAGATTGTGACATTGATTTGACCTTTGAAATTTGGTCATCCACAACGTTAGACATCGACGTTGTCTGAATTTACAAATACAACTATTTTGCAACGTTGTTTCAAAGTCAGTTTTAATGGACATGTATGTATAATCATTGTTGTATCAATGTGCCTGCTGCTTTATAGCCTCAATGCGTATTTTAGGGAAAATAGGTAAAATAAACATTTCTGCCTGCCATACTCTTTGTTTTTGTTTTCCAGGAAATGCAAATCATCAACATTGAAATTTCACTTTTATTATGTGTGTTTTAATACAAATTAAAATAATAAAAGTTGTTTGCTATTTGCCACCACACAGATCACAGCACCCACACACTCCCACCCTCATTTCTGCTCTGTTACAGCGGCTGTTCTTAAACTATATCTGCATATTCAAAGTTCTGGGCATTCCATGCGGTCTGGACTGTATCATTTTTTATTGGTTACATTAGTTGCACTCATTAAATTAATCAAAGCAACAGAATATGAATCGAAGCTTTTGCCTAATCGAAGTAATCGTTGCATCCCTGATAGAACTGGGTAATAAAATGATATATTGCCGGAGACACGTAATCAAAATCAATTAAAAAAATGTGTTTGATATATTCTTTTTTTCATCAGAGGAAACAAAGTTACAAAGCAAGAATCAGAATCAGAATCAGAATAGTTTTATTGCCATTGTTTGAGAACGGGTTCACAAACTAGGAATTTTTCTTGGTGCAATCGTGCAACATAAAACACATAAAACACATATAACACGTATTTGGTAATAAAAAGAGCTGTAACTGAGCTATTAGATAGACTTCGAAGGAATTCAAGGAGCTACTGTTAGGAGTTATTGTTCATTTGCCTGATGGCCGAGGGGAAAAAACTGTTCAGGTGGCTGGAGGTGTGGGTCTGGATGGAGCGTAGTCTCCTGCCTGAGGGTTAGTTGCATTAACAAAGACACTCGCTCTCTTGTAACCAAGCAATGCAGGAAGTTATCACTGATCAGTGGGAGTAACATGTTGTTTGGATGTGCCATCTCGCAGTTGATTCTTTCCATGGGGTGAGAAGAGAAAGTAAAAAAAAAAGAGTGCTGCAGAGAGCGGATAAATTGTCGATAAGTAAGGAAATATCACCTCATCAGTATGACATCTTTAAACAACATTTTTTTAAACTGACTGTAATGAGACCAAAGCGCTCTGAATAAGTATTACCACACCACCTTCGCCACACTCATCCTTGAAATAGTTCTTTTGAGATTTCCCTGTTAAAATGTTTTAAACTGTGCACTATTTTGTTACACTTTATTAAACATTTCTTACACATTCCTTATTTTTGCACCTTCATTTGATTTTAGATGTTGATTGTTTGAGTGTTTTCCATGCTTGTGTTGATGTTTCCTTTCTTTTCTGCCTTGATAGCTGAGGGAATTATAGTCAGAGCATTTTAAATACAAATTAAATTTTTCTGCGGCCCTTATTTTCGATAGGTCAAATATGAATAATTATCGATATCGACCGATATAAAACACTTAAATAGTGATAAAATTTTTTGCCATATCGCCCAGCCTTAATTCCTAATGTGCTGTATTTTTTCTTTATATGTAAATCTATGTGAATTGTACTCTTTTGTTCATACAATATCTTTCTTACATATTGGCAGGGTGCTGGGCCAATTCATTGTGGGGCTCTTTAACCTGTACGAAGACCTGTTCTTCACATACCTGGAGATTAACCCACTGGGTAGGTTCCTATTTAACTTACCGTACTTCATTCAACACCTCATTAGGTTCACCTGTACATTGTGACGCAAATGCGAAATCACAGAATAATTTCTTAGTACCGGTATGTGTGTCATCATCTTGGTTACCACAGATAAGCCAAACATTCATCAATATGTAATCAGATTATGAAAGAAAACATCATCAGATCTTACCAGCAAGAAATAGATCTTGTTACTTTTAAAACACAAGAGGAAGGAAAGAAGTAAATAATTAATTCCTGCGCTGTTTGAAGATGTTTATAATTGCCTACATAGTACATGCCCTCTGGCGGCCCGAGACCGGTTCTGCCTGTTTTGATGTGGTACAGAACCAATTTGCAGGCAGCAAGGGGGTCTCCTCTGCTAATATGAACGTAACACTGCGGGTCGACGTGTCAACATTAAATTCCACCTCCCTCAGTGGTCACCAAAGATGGCGTCTACGTGCTGGACATGGCGGCAAAGATCGACGCCACGGCAGACTACATCTGCAAGGCCAAATGGGGGGACGTGGAGTTCCCGCCACCTTTTGGCAGGGAGGCCTATCCTGAGGTAATGACATGTCAAACAACACTCGTATCTATTTATGTAAATCATATCATTTTGTTCTAAAACTATCTTTAAAAATGGAGGGCATCAACTAAGAATCTCACACACAAAAAAGCAGTCACTCTGCGGCCGGTGCATGTCGGGCTCGTCTCAGACAGACTCCCCGTGTGCCAGACGGACGTTCTAATTGGGCCGCAGTGACTCGATTGGTGATGAAGCGGGGAGGGGAGAACAGCGGGCGCCTTTGATTGGAAGTATTTTCTTCCCAGACGCCAGCTGTGTGTGCCTGTGTGCTGCTATCACTGAAAATACACTCTGGCCACTTCATTAGGCACACCTGTACAGTCCAATTCAAAAGGTCCTTCCAAAATTGTCTTTTAAGGCAGATTTAGTTTTTTAGACCTTTCTTGCACTGAATTTGGTGAAATTGTTCAGGTGTACCTAATGAAGTGGCCAGTCATTACACATGCAGTGCTCACATATTGGGTCTTGTTAAACGTGTACTTTTGGCCCTGATTGAGTACTACATTCACGCTGCCGTCCTCCAACCTACCAATCGACCTTTCTCTGCCTCGTTTACAGGAGGCCTACATCGCAGATTTAGATGCCAAGAGTGGCGCCAGCCTCAAACTGACCCTGCTCAACCCCCAAGGCAGGATATGGACAATGGTGGCAGGTGGAGGAGCTTCAGTGGTATACAGGTACTTGAGCAGTGTTTCTGAATCATAGAGCAGTTGTTGGGCCGCGAGCGCTCCCTATAGGGCCGCCAAAAAATATAAATTTTTCAGCTGTGGTCCATATGGACCGCCACGGTACCCAGTTGTAATTCACTTTTTAATCACTTGTGGCAGTAATGACAATATCACACAAATGGAAAAAGTCTACAACTAAAGTTATAGTCTCTTAAGGGCAATAATTATGATTAAAGTGGTAAAGCTGTATTTTCATTTGCACCTTAATTGTATTGACAGTTTTGTTAAACATATTCATTATTTGTTTAGTTTATTATTTAACATAGTTGTATATGAATGTATTTTTTAAGAGTTTCTTCGTACATAGCATATTTCTCCACAAAACTGAAAAAGTGGCTTAAGGAAAATCAGAAGTGTGAGCACTAGAACTGGACATAGTTCACGACATTATTATTTATAATGTATTTTTTTATTTTGTACTTGTCTTAATGCTGTTGTATGTGTTTTTCACCTTTCTTCACTTTTCTTTAAAAGCTTAACCAGGGACGAGGGTTGCAAAATAGCCTTTGGCTAAAAGCTTTATGTACTTTGACATCGATTACTGATGGGTAGCAATGTTTAATTGAGCTGTCCCTGTCAAATGAACAAATAAAATAAATTGGTTCAAACTAGGGATGTCCGATAATATCGGCCGATATAATGCTTTAAAATGTATTATCGGAAATTATCGGTATCGGTTTAAAAATTATCGGTATCTGTTTCAAAAAGTAAAATTTATGACTTTTTAAAACGCCGCTGTGTACACGGACGTAGCGAGAAGTACAGAGCGCCAATAAACCATAAAGGCATTTCCTTTGCGTGCCAGCCCAATCACATAATATCTACGGCTTTTCACACACACAAGTGAATGCAAGGCATACTTGGTCAACAACCATACAGGTCACACTGAGGGTGACGTATAAACAACTTTAACACTGTTACAAATATGCGCCACACTGTGAACCCACACCAAACAAGAATGACAAACACATTTCGGGAGAACATCCGCACCGTAACACAACATAAACACAGCAGAACAAATACCCACAACCCTTTGCAGCACTAACGCTTCCGGGACGCTACAATATACATGCCCCGCTACCCCCTAACCCCCCCCCCAACCCCGCCCCACCTCCACCTCCTCATGCTCTCTCAGGGAGAGCATGTCCCAAATTCCGAGCTGCTGTTTTGAGGTATGTTAAAAAAAATAATGCACTTTGTGACTTCAATAATAGATATGGCAGTGCCGTGTTGGCATTTTTTTCCCATAACTTGAGTTGATTTATTTTGGAAAACCTTGTTACATTGTTTAATGCATCCAGCGGGGCATCACAACAAAATTAGGCATAATAATGTGTTAATTCCACAACTGTATGTATCGGTATCGGTTGATATCGGAATCGTTAATTAAGAGTTGGACAATATCGGAATATCGGATATCGGCAAAAAAGCCTTTATCGGACATCTCTAGTTCAAACTTATTTTTCTATTCAGCCTGACCTAAGTAAATTATAAATAATACTAAGTAAATAAGTTATAATATTTGTGATTAACACATTTATCACATTTACTATTTATTAATGAGAACTTTATTTATTGTTATTTATTTAATAATTATGTACGTACTCATTTGTCTATTTATTTACTGATTTATTTATTAACTGTTGTGGTTGTGTATTGCTATGATACGAAAAGTGGTAGGATTAAATAAGCTCTGCTTCTTTCTACTCCTTTTTGGACATGCTGTTTGTGTGAGAAACTTTAATTATGTGATATAACCTATTGTAATTGTATGTAATGTAATGTATGAATGTTCGGAATAACCATAACACATGGTTTAATACCATTTGACAAGGTTGTAAACTGTAAGTAGGTTAGATATAATTATTGAATATGATTTAAATCAAGAGTAAGATTACTAATTCAGATTTAATATTTGAGTGGGCCCCGGGCCACTGCGTAGTGGAAAAGTTGGGCCCTGAGTTCAAAAAGGTTAAGAACCCCTGTACTTGATCACTTTTTGGTAAGCATTTCTGAAAAATTGGCGTCTTTTCTGATATGACGTCATATACAGTATAAATCAAAAGTTTTGAGACTCTTTTGCATCCCATTGAATACAAAAGTGTCTCTAAACTTTTGGCTAGTGTTGTGTAGGTCGTGCAATAGTTTGAGTGCTGCCATTTTTTGTTAGTTTGCATGAATGAGTCCTATTCCTTCCTCCTCCATCTGTTTGAGGGTGTGAAGTGCTTCATGCAGACTCCTCAGCCATGACTAATTAATTCCCCTGCTCCTTCTCTATCTGCTCTACCTCTTTTACAGTGCACTATTAATTCCTTGGTTTGTTTACATTTTAAAATGTTACACTTTTTGACTTTTTCTCCTCTTGTCAAAATCCCACAGCGACACCATCTGTGACTTGGGCGGAGTCGACGAGCTGGCCAATTACGGCGAGTATTCGGGGGCGCCTAGCGAACAGCAGACCTACGACTACGCCAAGACCATCCTCTCACTCATGACCAGGGAGAAACATCCCGATGGTAACCTAAAAATTCTGGGGTCATATTAAGCTGTGCATGTTTTTCCCTAGGTATTAAACTTTTTGATGTGTTCCAGGAAAAGTCTTGATCATTGGAGGAAGCATTGCCAACTTCACAAATGTTGCAGCCACATTCAAGGTACAGTACATCCCCGCTATTCATGGCGAAATACCACGAATAAAATGCCTATTTTTGATACTCTAACTTAGAGATCAGTATTTTGCACCCCTTTTCTACTAAAGAAAAATAGCCTGGAGTTGCAAAACATAACACAAATAAAAACTGTCTTTATAGAAATTTACAGGCAAATGAATCAGTCCACTAGAGATGGGATTTATGGCTCTTTGAAGGGAGCCGGATCTTGAGAAGTTGTTTCTTTCAAAGAGCCGTCAAAAAGACTGGATCGTTATTATAGTTAGTTTTTGTAACAATTTTTTTTTACCAAGGAAACAATACCCAGTATCAGTTATACAATAAGATGTAGATCAGAATAGTTTAATTTACAATATAATTTAATTCACAAAAATATGACTTTATTCGTTGGAAATATTGGCCATCAGTTTATTTCCATGCTTTGGCAGTGACATCACTCGTTGGAATTTTCCCTCACCTAAAAATAGGTGTAGCATTTTAACAACATAGAAAAAATAAGTCAGAATAAAATGCATTAATGGATATAAAAAGTATAAATAAAACTACAATAAAAATTAGGTCATAATAAAAATGTGAGTACCGAATTATACCTACCGGTAACTATAAATGGTATGTGTATGCTTGAACTACTACCCTTTAGAACAGTAGTGGCCAACCGGTCAGAGACCAAGAGCCACATTTTTTTACTGTGTTACTGAAAAGAGTCCCATCATACACATGAGCACACATGAACATCACTCTATCCCCTCCACACACACACACACACACACACACACACACACACACACACACACACACACACACACACACACACACACACACACACACACACCTTTGCTCAGCCAGATTTATTGTAAATGCCACACCCCAACAGGATAATGACAGAAATTGATTCCCACAGTCTAAGACTACAGGTCAGTCATTTTTGTTACTTTGCAGCACTATTCACTGGCGAGTCGTGAGTAGCAAGGCTGTCTGTGCTTCCTGTGTGTATAAAGCTGGTGCCTTGCACTCCGCCCACCGGAGCAAAAATTGTGAATGAGCAAAAAGAGGGCTCCCTGCGTTCAGTTAATTGTACTGTTATATAAACACGCTCAGGTGCTGAGAGCTATGCACAGTGAGACCTCTTTCTCCCTGTTTGAAGCGAGAGATGAACAAACGCGAGGCTCCACAATTCTGATTGGCGAACATGTCTGTCACTCAAATGCCGATGACGACACGGGAAAAAAATTAAAACATCAATGTCGATGATGAAGATAAGATCCTTTTTTAAAAAAAAATGTATATGATAAAATAAGATAAATAAATTAAAAACATTTTCTTGAATAGAAAAGAAAGTAAAACAATATAAAAACAGTTACATAGAAACTAGTAATTAATGAAAATGAGTAAAATTAACTGTTAAAGGTTAGTACTATTAGTGGACCAGCAGCACGCACAATCATGTGTGCTTACGGACTGTATCCCTTGCAGACTGTATTGATATATATTGATATATAATGTAGGAACCAGAATATTAACAAAAAAAAGAAACAACCCTTTTGTGTGAGTGAGTGTAAATGGGGGAGGGAGGTTTTTTTGGGTTGGTGCACTAAATGTAAGTGTATCTTGTGTTTTTTATGTTGATTTAATAAAAAAACAAAACAAAAACATCAATGTCGACGTGTAAGAGCTGCATAAAACCGGGAAAAGAGTTCTGTGGGGTTTTGGAGCTGTGGGGTGGCCAGGGCTGCTTTAGAATAATGAACCCGAAAAGTGAATCTAAATAAATGAATAAAATACAAAATGCATACAATTAAAACATTTTAAACACATACGTTTCTATATTTTTATATGTAATAAATCTATTTTTTATTTATTATGTTAAAAAAAGTTAATCCAAATGCTGCTAAGTTTTCTTTAACTCTTACTCATTTTTCTAGTCCAGTTGCCAGTCTGGTGGCATGCATGTGCAGAGTGGGCAATTGCGGAGGCTACATTTTCATGTGCATAAAAAAGGACCCCCAAACAAACGGCTCACATTCACTTAAAAAAGACGTTCAAAAGACTCGATTATTTTGCGAACGTCACATCTCCACTCTTCCATGCAGAATTAGAATCTTCTTTGGGATCTAACAATGGTTAGCTTACCGTTGGGGTGGCACGCCAAGCAGCTAATGTCTCTTTCACTGCACACACTAACACTCACTCCCCTTCCCTTTTCCTTGTTTTCATTGCACTCATCCAATCACTTGTCAAGACGCAGCCTGTACACGTTCACAGCCTCACAGACGGTTGTGATAAAAAAGGCACATTTCCCCAGGAGGCTGAAGAGCTGCTCCAAAGTCACATGCAGCCGTCTTTCTCTAACCCTATAATAATCCTTTTACAGTTATTCAACACATTTTAAATAATAAAATACACCTTGTGGTTAGAGTGTCCGTCCTGAGATTGGTAGGTCGTGAGTTCAAACCCCTGGCCGAGTCATACCAAAGACTATAAAAATGGGACTCATTACCTCCCTGCTTAGCACTTAGCATCAAGGGTTGGAATTGGGGGTTAAATCACCAAAATGATTCCTGAGCGCGGCCACTGCTGCTGCTCACTGCTCCCCTCACTTCCCAGGGGGTGGAACAAGGGAATGGGTCAAATGCAGAGGGTAATTTCACCACACCTAGTGTGTGTGTGACTATCAGTGGTACTTTAACTTTTTAACTTGAACTTTTTCATATTAACAATTACAGTAGTACAAAACGTGAAATTCTCACTACGTCTTGTCGCAGTATCTTCAACATGCGAGACAGTGTCCTCTGCTGGATTTTTAACTGCAGCCTTCTTTTCCCCTGCAGATAGTGCCATCAAACCACTTTTAATTTAAGTTACCATGAAAATCAAATTTAGATTTATAGCAGAGTCAATAAATCTGTGAATATGCAGGGGAGCAAATGCCGACTATCAATAGAATAGAATAGAATAGAATGCCTTTTATTGTCACTATACACAGGTACAATGAGATTAAAAAATACTCCAGTATCAGTGCGACAGTTTACAAATATGCAAAACATAGGAAGGAAAGAAAATAAAATAGTGCAAAAAGAGGTAAGGTGCACAGTCCAATCCTGAGAACGAATGTTCTGAATGTGTTGTTTGAATATTAAATATTACACTATATACATATGTATACAGAAGCATTAAGACTGTGGGTGGAAAGTAAAAATTTCACACAGAGAGGTGCTAAACTATAAAATCAGTGCCTATGAGAGTTCACCGTGGTTATGGCTTTAGGCTTTTTTATGGCTTTTCAAGTTGCTAACAATGCCTTTACTTTTTTTAGGGAATTGTTCGAGCTATCAGAGACTACCAGGTGCCTCTAAAGGAGCACGAGGTGACCATTTTTGTCCGGCGCGGGGGTCCAAACTACCAGGAGGGTCTCCGGGTGATGGGAGAAGTTGGTGTGTTCTTTAAATTGAGTGTCTCTTCTTGTATGTGTCAAGTGGACAATTTGATTTGCGAATCTCATCAAACTCCTCCTCCGTTGACAGGCAAGACCACTGGTATCCCCATCCACGTCTTCGGTACGGAAACCCACATGACCGCCATCGTTGGCATGGCGCTGGGCCACAGGCCAATCCCCAACCAGCCTCCCGTGGCCGCCCACACCGCCAACTTCCTCCTCAACTCCAGTGGCAGCCCATCGGTTAGAAGCGGCAGACAAATAGGCCTATGTTGTGTTGTGTTATTGTGTTGTGTGGCAGTCTCCACAGGCGGTTTAACGGCACATTGCTTTGTCCTCTCTCACGGAGGTTATCAGAGTCCCCGTGGCTTCTTTGTGTGAGAGCTTTTCATTGTGATGTCAACTGACTCACTCAAATTGTTGTGGCCACTCTCAGGAATGCACTCTTGTTTGCCCGGAAGCCTCCATTAAGATTGTGTGCATGCGTGTCTCGGTTCTCTTCTTTGTGCACTGTATGGACAAAAGTATTGGCGCGTTCACCTAGTGGTAGTAGTATGTAATAACGACACTATTTGGGTTTGCCTTCCAGACTCCAGCATCCACCCGAACAGCCTCCTTCTCTGAGAACAGATGCAAAGCTGAGGGCTCGCCGGCTAAGAAAGCCAAAAATGGAGCTCCTGTTGGTGAGAAATTATACACATGCACATTGTTATGCAGGGTGTCCATAAAGCAGTCCTTCTCAAATAGTGTGGCGGGAGCGTGTGACCCGGGAACATGCTTTATCAGTATCATGCTTTAAACCCTGCTACAAAAAGCCGTACACTACAAAACGTCCTCATT
This sequence comes from Entelurus aequoreus, assembly GCF_033978785.1. NCBI lineage: Eukaryota > Metazoa > Chordata > Actinopteri > Syngnathiformes > Syngnathidae > Entelurus > Entelurus aequoreus. Next base: position 16,839,482 of record NC_084736.1, on the reverse strand, counting down.
GTAGCTATTAATCTTGACTTCCTCATTATTATTTAAAAAATAATAATTTAGCACAAATTGTGCATTCATTTTTGTTTTGTAGATTAAAGTGTGTTTTATATATTGTGTTCTTGAGTAAATTTGAATGTATTATTTATTGATTGATTATTTATTGACTCAAGCCGATCAACAAATAAATAATAAATAATAATTTTTAGTTTTATTTCAGGCAAATTGATGCACTTGAAATATTTACTGACTAAACAATGTTAATAACTAAAGTTAATAAGAAAATTGTTATTTGTTGTAAGTTGATCTTTTTTTTTTAAATTTTTGTTTACTTTAACGTTTATAAGGATACAATCTTAAGTTGAGGTCTACTTATAACAATTTTAGTGACAAATGATACAGTCGCAGCGGAGAATTGGGGAGGTTGCGAAATGTTTTTTCTTTTAAGGGAGTGCGTAACAGAAAATAATTCAGAAACACTGACATCAAGTATCTTTACAATTTAACAAATGTGTATCTGCGGGAATTATTACAAAATGAGGATTAGATGTTTTTTTTGCTTCATGTAATACACCTCTATCAATACGCCACATAATTATTTTCTATTTCTGACATAGTTGCTTTTGCTTAAGGGTGTTAATGACCCGTGTGCATTTCTTTTGAAGATTATTAAAGTAATCAATCTATTTATCTTTGTTCGATGCATAATATCATTTATTAACATAACCCCAAAGAGTCAGAGGAGTGATATCTAGTGCAGTGTTTTTCAACCACTGTGCCGCGGCACACTAGTGTGCCGTGAGGTACAGTCTGATGTGCTGTGGGAGATTATCTAATTTCACCTATTTGGGTTAAAAATATTTTTTGCAAACCAATAATTATAGTCTGCAAATGATGTGTTGTTGTTGAGTGTCGGTGCTGTCTGGAGCTCGGCAGAGTAACCGTGTAATACTCTTCCATATCAGTAGGTGCTAATTGGTTTGTAGATGTCGGAAACAGCAGGAGGCAGTGTGCAGGTAAAAAGGTATCTAATGGTTAAACCAAAAATAAACAAAAGGTGAGTGCCCCTAAGAAAAGGCATTGAAGTTTAGGGATGGCTATGCAGAACAAAACTAAAACTGAACTGGCTACAAAGTAAACAAAAACAGAATGCTGGACGACAGCAAAGACTTACTGTGGAGCAAAGAGGGCGTCCACAATGTACATCCGAACATGACATGACAATCAACAATGTCCCCACAAAGAAGGATAAAAACCAATGAAATATTCTTGATTGCTAAAGCAAAGTAGATGCGAGAAACATGAAACTGCTACAGGAAAATACCAAAAAAAGAGAAAAAGCCACCAAAATAGAGCGCAAGAAAAGAACTAAAACACTACACACAGGAAAACAGCAAAAAACTCCAAATAAGTCATGGCGTGATGTGACAGGTGGTGACAGTACACCTACTTTGAGAAAAGAGCTATAGTGATGCATGCTTGGTTGTTTTAAAGTCATATCCAACGATTGCAACGACGACTCTTTACTGTCAACTTGTTTTTTAATGATTTCTGCTGGTGGTGTGCCTCTGGATTTTTTATACGCAAAAAATGTGCCTTGGCTCAAAAAAGGTTGAAAAACACTGATCTAGTGAACAACATGGTCTTTCTTCCCTTCTATTGAACAGAAACTGTTTTCAGGACACCTAAAAACACACAAATTAAAAACTTTGATAGCCACTGAGCACAGAAAGCAAATCTGATGAACATAGTTAATGAAATGCATTATATATTTTTAAAATTGTAACTTTGTAACTTTCTGTATTACACATGTTTGGCATTTGTTTTGAGGTGTTTGAGCTCCCTCTTCAGGCGTAAAAAAAAAGACCTCACTCACACTAAAACCGTATTATTTTGATAAATGTAAAATATACTGCAATTAATTAATACAATCATATAATTTAAATATTTTAAAACAAATTCCTTAAAATAGTCAATCTCTCTAGGTCCCAATAAAAAATTATAAAATAACAACAAAAAATAACAAATTAAATAATTGGATTTAATTTTAAAAAAGCAAGAAAATATGAGAAAAAAGGAAATTAATTGCACTAAAGCAGGGGTTTGCAACGTTTTCCAGGCCAAGGACCCCAAACTGATGGTGAGATGGAGCGTCGACGCCCTACTTTTATACCTTGTATAAAACTGTTTTATATTAAACTGATCCTAAAGTTACCTTGTTCTTGTGCAATACTAACATATTATTTAAAAAATACAGTATAGTGCTGCTAATAGCTAGCTGGAAACTAGGGCCGCTAATGCAGTAGCTAGCTACCTTAAATGCTAAGATTATTATGATATCCATCCATCCATCCATTTCTACCGCTTGTCCCTTTCGGGGTCGCAGGGGGTGCTGGAGCCTATCTCAGCTGCATTCACTATAGTATAAATAATTATTTATTTCAAACCTGCAAGGTACAGTGAGTAGGGTGGCCATGTCACTGCCATTTATAAACCAATCTTAATGTGTATTTAAAGACATTAGATTTGTGGAAAAAATGTAGGAGGAATAATGTTTGTGTGTATGTATGTATATATATATATATATATATATATATATATATATATATATATATATATAAGTATATATGTGTATATATATATATATATATATATATATATCATAATATGTAGAGATGTCCGACAATGGATTTTTTGCCGATATCCGATATTCCGATATTGTCCAACTCTTAATTACCGATTCCGATACCAATATATACAGTCATGGAATTAACACATTATTACCGTAATTTCCGGACTATAAGCCGCTACTTTTTCCCCTCGTTCTGGTCCCTGCGGCTTATACAACGGTGCGGCTTATTTACGGCCTGTTCTTCTCCGACACAGACGAAGAGGATTTCGGTGGTTTTAGTACGCAGGAGGAAGACGATGACACAATGATTAAAGACTGACTTTTCATATACCGGTAGGCTGGTTATTTTGATAACGTACAGGCGAGCACTTTGTATTACTTTGCACCGTTGTATTATTTGTACTCTGCACAATGCTGTTCGCCATGTCAAAGATGTGAAAGTTTGATTGAATGATTGAAAGATTTATTGTTAATAAATGGGACGCGTTGCGTTCCCAAACAGTCATCTCTGTCCCGACAATCCCCTCCGTGGTAGCAGGAACCCCTATATACTACGGTAATTACACATCAAAACCCTGCGGCTTATAGTCGGGTGCGGCTTATATATGGAGCAATCTGTATTTTCCCCTAAATTTAGCTGGTGCGGCTTATAGTCAGGTGCGGCTTATAGTCCGGAAATTACGGTATGCCTAATTTTGTTGTGATGCCCCGCTGGATGCATTAAACAATGTAACAAGGTTTTCCAAAATAAATCAACTCAAGTTGTGGAAAAAAATGCCAACATGGCACTGCCATATTTATTATTGAAGTCACAAAGTGCTTTTTTTTTTTTAACATGCCTCAATACAGCAGCTTGGAATTTGGGATATGCTCTCCCTGAGAAAGCATGAGGAGGTTGAGGTGGGCGGGGTTGAGGTGGGGGGGGGGTGTAGGGGGTAGCGGGGGGTGTATATTGTAGCGTCCCGGAAGAGTTAGTGCTGCAAGGGGTTCTGGGTATTTGTTCTGTTGTGTTTATGTTGTGTTACGGTGCGGATGTTCTCCCGAAAGTTGTTTGTCATTCTTGTTTGGTGTGGGTTCACAGTGTGGCGCATATTTGTAACAGTGTTAAAGTTGTTTATACGGTCACCCTCAGTGTGACCTGTATGGCTGTTTACCAAGTATGCCTTGCATTCACTTGTGTGTGTGAAAAGCCGTAGATATTATGTGATTGGGCCGGCACGCAAAGGAAGTGCCTTTAAGGTTTATTGGCGCTCTGTACCTCTCCCTACATCCGTGTACACAGCGGCGTTTTAAAAAGTCATAAATTTTACTTTTTTAAACCGATACCGATAATTTCCGATATTACATTTTAAAGCATTTATCGGCAGTCCGATATTATCGGACATCCCTAATAATATGTATAAGTTTAATCCAAACATTTCATGACCCCCCCCCCCTGCGGTAACCCACTGTTGAAGACCTCTGCACTAAAGTATATTGTAAATATTGAAATAATGAAATATTACATTAGAAAAATAGTAGTTAAAAATGAATATAATGATAAAATTATCTCCTTGTAGTCAAGGCAACCACGCTGTTCAGCAAACACACCAAGTCCATCGTGTGGGGCATGCAGACGCGTGCCGTGCAGGGCATGATGGACTTTGACTACGTCTGCTCCAGAGACGAACCCTCAGTGGCGGCCATGGTGTACCCCTTCACGTAATAAACTCTCTCTCCCACTCTCATAACATTGTTGTTTGATATCGCACAATACGTCATGCTCAACCCTGCTTCCTTGCAGCGGAGACCACAAGCAGAAGTTCTACTGGGGCCACAAGGAGATCCTCATCCCCGTGTATAAGAACATGAGCGACGCCATGAAGAAGCACGCGGACGTGGACGTGCTCATCAGCTTTGCCTCTCTGCGCTCGGCCTTTGACAGCACCATGGAGACCTTGCAGTACCCGCAGGTGCACAACGTAGTACAACGAGGACTTAATTGAGCAAGAAGAAATGATTAACTTCACACTTTTGTTTTAATGTTTAGATTCACACCATCGCCATCATAGCTGAGGGAATCCCTGAAGCCCACACCAGGAAGATCATCAAGGCGGCCGACGAAAAGGGAGTCACAATCATTGGACCAGCGACGGTGAGTCAAATCTCTTTCTCGTGCTCGCCATAATGCCTTGAAATGACATTTTGATCAGCAGCCGTAGACACAATCAACTTTTTCATTGTATAAGAGCAACAAGAGACAATATAGACGTTTTTATTTTATTTTACCAAAGACAATAGTCTAAACATAAAGATCGCAGCATCGCTTCATGGTGTATCCATCCATCCATCCATCCATTTTCTACCGCTTATCCCTTTCGGGGTTGCGGGGGGTGCTGAAGCCTATTTCAGCTGCATTCGGCCGGAAGGCGGGGTAAAGATGTGTAAAAATCACAGTTCGGGGCAAAATAAGGTTGTGTATGTGTCAATAAATGTTTACGTACTTTTAACATAACAGTCAAACCCAGGCCTGCTTTTCTATGTAAAAAGATGACTTAGATTTGTAAAAAAATTGTGGATACATATATTGTATGATTATGTTTTTAAAAATCACAGTGTTGAGGTAATTAAAAGGAACAGATTTCCCCCAAAACATAGTAAATAAAATACTATGATGCAGGGATCCCCAACCTTTTTTGCACCAGGGACCGGGTTATTGTAGGCATTATAATCACGGACCTACCTTCCACGTGTGGCAGATAAATAGAGCAAAAATACGTAAGTGCAAGAAAAATACAACTCACCACAACGATGAATTTGTGGGAGCCCTGAGCTTGCTTCTTTGCGATGAAGTAATCCTTTGGGGACTGCAGATGGAAATTATCTTTTGGCCAGAATCTGACACATTTACATGTTTTATGTTCATTAATGTGCATTGTCACATGTAACAAACACATAACAAATAAAACACGGCGACCTTCTATCAGGAGTTTTATTATACACCTTTGAACAAGTTTATTGGTGTGTCTAGTGGGACAGATGCAGGGTGCCCTTAAAAAGCCTTAAGATTTGAACAAATATGGACTGACATGTGAAAACTATTTACAAGCACAGGCACATATAAATGATTTCAAATATTAAAAAAAAAAAAAAAAAGCTAATTTATTTCAGCAGTTCAACTCAAAAAGTACCGTATTTTTCGGAGTATAAGTCGCTCCGGAGTATAAGTCGCACCGGCCGAAAATGCATAATAAAGAAGGAAAAAAACACATATAAGTCGCACTGGAGTATAAGCCGCATTTTTTGGGGGAAATTTATTTGATAAAACCCAACACCACGAATAGACATTTGGAAAGGCAATTTAAAATAAATAAAGAATAGTGAACAACAGGCTGAATAAGTGTACGTTATATGACGCATAAATAACCAACTGAGAACGTGCCTGGTATGTTAACGTAACATATTATGGTAAGAGTCATTCAAATAACTATAACATACAGAACATGCTATACGTTTACCAAACAATCTATCACTCCTAATCGCTAAATCCCATGAAATCTTATACGTCTAGTCTCTTACGTGAATGAGATAAATAATATTATTTGATATTTTACGGTAATGTGTTAATAATTTCACACATAAGTCGCTCCTGAGTATAAGTCGCACCTCCGGCCAAACTATGAAAAAAAACTGCGACTTATGGTCAGAAAAATACGGTAGTTATTTTTAAATGTCCTAATCATTTTGATGACTATAATATACAGTGAATAAAAACCCAAATTCAGTATCTCAAAAGTAAAAAAAAAAAACTGTTGGAGAGTTATAATATTATCAACTACTGGTGCACGCTTTGATATAAGAAGTATTTTATTGGAACCCACCCTTTTGCAGGAGAGAGTCCTCCCAGAGTATTTTATTCTAAGGCTGTCTGAATAAAGAGAGGTGACTAGAATTGAAGATTAACAGTTAATTCTACAAAAAGGATTAAGTACAAACAATACCAATACCAGCGCTGGAGAGAGGACTGAGCAGTCTAATAATGTCTGAATCATTCTCTTAAAATGGTCGCTCTCCACATACGATTTTGTCTATCTTGCTGCCTGGCCTTGGCTTGGATCAAAACTGAAAGTTAACTTGTTGTATGTGTTGGGCACATACTTTCTTGTCCACTTTTACTCTCTGCACCTGGTACATCCAAACCCCATTAAAACAAAAGGGAATAATATGTGTGTTTGGGTATACGCAGGAAACAGGGTGAAATCATCGTGGTTTTTTATCTTCTCCGAGCAAAACCAAAGCCAAAACTATTAAATTTTAGGGTACATTTTGCACCATATTCTCCCTTATATAGGTGGGCTATTATAAAATGTCAATGTGGTCTTAATGTGTGGTCTGGGTGTCGGTCATCCCAGGTGGGGGGCATCAAGCCCGGCTGCTTCAAGATCGGCAACACGGGAGGAATGCTGGACAACATCCTGGCCTCCAGACTGTACCGTCCGGGCAGCGTGGCGTACGTGTCGCGTTCAGGCGGCATGTCCAATGAGCTCAACAACATCATTGCGCGCACCACCGACGGTGTCTTTGAAGGCGTGGCTATCGGCGGGGACAGGTATGTGACTTTGTTGCGTCTCCGCCATGCGCTGCTGTTGTGCATGTAACACTTACAAGACTTTTGGAGGACCCAAAAAGCTGCCACAAAAAAGATTTATTCCAACACCATGTAAATACCTGTGCTACAGGTACCCGGGCTCCGTGTTCACTGACCACGTCCTGCGCTACCAGGACACCCCCGGAGTGAAGATGATTGTCGTGCTGGGGGAGGTGAGGCGTCAATTGACTCGACTTTTCTAAAGGGGTTTTGAGCGAGTCCTGGTATTGCGTTGTTGTAGATCGGCGGCACGGAGGAGTACAAGATCGGCCAGGCTATTAAAGAGGGCAGGATCACCAAACCTGTGGTGTGCTGGTGTATCGGAACCTGCGCCACCATGTTCGCCTCAGAGGTAAGAACCATGTGACTGATAACTACAGCTTGAAGAAGCTTTAGAGCAGGGGTGTCCAAACTTTTTCCACTGAGAGCCACACATGTCTGCATAATCATTTGAGGTATTTTTTGGACACTGCACAATTTGTAATATTTTAGACTTCTCTACTTTATCAAGAAAAATACTATCAAAACCAATGCAATATATACTTCTTTTTTTTTTTACCTTATGCGCTCCCCTTACGTTTGGTCCCGGTGGACCTGGAAGGGTCTCAGTCATAAAAATTAGTCATATACTAATTTTTACTTCGATATAAAGTTCGATTTTTTTATGTTTTATGCCCTTTTTGTTAAAGAGAACCCTGTTTTTTTGGCTAAAACACAACATGTGCAATATTTTGCATGTTTTGTAATAGGAGCTTTAAATAGGTTAATAATTCATTCATACCAACATTTATTTTGAAATTCTCATGGATCCAAAAAGGACTCCATGCATAAGTGTTAAAAATAAGTCATACATTGTTTTTAATTGTTTTGACTTTCAACTTTTAAATCTGTAGATCAACTTCAGATCTATCTGTTAAGTTTTTTTTAATTAATTTTTTTTATGCCCTTTTTATCATAAAAAAGTTTTTCTATGGCAAACACAAAAATTGCAATATTTTCCCTAAAAACATTTTCAAACTAGAATATTTGATTCAATGTAATTACAACCTACAAAAGGTCAATACATGATAACAATATTCATTTTATTTATTATTTTAATGACAGTTTTAAAAATAAAAAGGCCTGCATGGCAGCTTTGTGTTATTAGTCACAATTGCAACTTTTTCTCGTTACATTTCACCTGTTTGCTCTTTTAATCCATGTTTTTAAGTTTTTTTGTAATAGTATATTAAGAATATGCTGCGGGTCGTTAAAAAATTGGCCGGGGGCAGCAAAGGGCCCCCAGGCCACACTTTGGACACTACTGCTTTAGATGATTTGCCTTGTGTGCACCTCAGGTCCAGTTTGGCCACGCGGGAGCGTGTGCTAACCAGGCTTCGGAGACGGCAGTGGCTAAGAACAAAGCTCTGCAGGAGGCCGGCGCATTTGTACCCAAGAGCTTTGACGAGCTGGGGGATATCATCAAGTCAGTGCATGCTCATGTTATTGTTCCAAAATGAATCTATAAAGCATAACCTCTTTGTTTGCTACGCATGCAGGTGTGAATATGACAAGCTCGTCACCAAAGGAGTCATCCAGCCTGCACCAGAGCTGCCACCCCCAACTGTTCCCATGGACTACTCCTGGGCACGAGTGCGTAATATGTTGACTTTTACACTTTTCATTCAAAATGATTGAACTTGTTGCAAATTAATCAATATAGTTTTCAACTCTTTTCATGCAGGAGCTGGGCCTTATCCGTAAACCTGCGTCCTTCATGACCAGCATCTGTGACGAGAGAGGGCAGGAGCTCATTTACGCCGGAATGCCTATCACCGAGGTCTTCAAGTCTGAAATTGGGCTGGGAGGAACTCTGGGGCTACTCTGGTTCCAGAGGAGGTCAGTTGTTTTCCGGGGCTGGTAAAAACTTCTAAGACAACATGACAATGCGGTGTGTTTGTTGCAGGTTGCCTAGATACGCCTGCCAGTTCATCGAGATGTGTCTCATGGTGACAGCCGATCACGGTCCGGCCGTCTCCGGAGCGCACAACACTATCGTGTGCGCTCGGGCTGGCAAAGATCTCATCTCCAGCCTCACCTCTGGCCTCCTCACCATTGTAAGACACGATGCATCTCACAAAAATAATAAACACGTGTGCGCAGAAGTACTGATACCTTATTAGGCATATTTTTCCATGCGCTTCTGCCTCTCATGCACATGCAAACATAGATTTTTGTCCTTAAACAATGAGCTTTAGGTGTGTGTGTGTGAGTCACACTTAACAAGTTAAAGTCAGGAATATCACGCGGTTACGTTTGCACAATTCAACATGTTCGAAAAGGAGTAGGTAGAAGCCGAGCTTATTTATACGTACTTCTTGTGACGCATGTCATTTATTGATAAATTATCCCCACCATATCGTTCAGTTGTTGGCACTTACCGAATTGTGTTTGTTTGTATTTTGTTATTTAAATTTATCTCACTTGCTGTGCGAAAAAAATGGTGTTGGAAAAATAAAGTCAAAAGAAAAATGACACTTTTTTCTGCAGGGGTAAAAAAAGGTGAAAACGAGATCAACATTTTATGAAAACAATAAAATAGGAATGAACTTGGTTTTCATGTTCAAATAAATGTAAGAAAAAGGAATACATAGAACATACATTAGAATAAGTAGGTACATGAAGTAAACTGTAGATAAGTACAGCAAAGACATTGAGAATAAATTCCCATCTGCACAACCATTACAGTACTTTCGGGTACCAATAAAGAAACCTTAAACCTTAAATATACAGTATAATATCAGGGTAAATATTTTGACTGAATAACGGGCGATTAAAACATTAAAGTTGCCTCTTATTTATCCCTGTTAAATGGTTCCAGACCGTACCGCCGAAGTAAATTTCTGTAAAGTAAGTACAGTAGTCTTATTCATAAATTTATATTTTCATAGTTAAAGCATAAAAAACTGTTTATGACCTTTCAAATACATTTTTAATAGTATAAGCACCTTCCAGATATGAAATAACACCCACATAGTCACCTTTACACCGGTTTTGAAAATAGAAAATACAACTATACTTTACTGTAATACGATGAGGTGGCGACTTATCCGCCCGAATGCAGCTGAGATAGGCTCCAGCACCCCCCGCGACCCCAAAAGGGACAAGCGGTAGAAAATGGATGGATGGACATATGACATAGTACACAGTAGTATTACACTCAGGAAAACACTCACACACACAGTTCTTAAAAAAAGCCATTAACCTGTAAAAATACTGCGACTTGTTAGATGATGGTATTGATGATCTGCTGTGCAATACAGTACAGTACCTTAGATTTGTTAGTTTAATAATAATAATAATAATGGATTAGATTTATATAGCGCTTTTCTAGACACTCAAAGTGCTTCACAGAGAAGTGAGAACCCATCATTCATTCACACCTGGTGGTGGTAAGCTACTTTCGTAGCCACAGCTGCCCTGGGGTAGACTAAAATTAATTAATTAAATTAATTGCCAATTTGCTAGTTAAATTAAGACATTTTTAAGCTTGAAAATGCTAAAATATAGCCCAACATGTAACATTTTCTAAAATATGCATATATTTGACAAATTGGCCATAGTCGAATACAAAACAGCGAAGACCGTGTTTCACAAATATTTTTTGAAAACCTACGATAGAGTGAAGCCGCAAAATCCAAATGACAAAATGGCGAGGGCCAACTGTAATGATGTTTCCTGGGCTCCATGCAAGTGTGCGCTGATTTTGAAGATAATGTCCTGCATGATTAACACGTCTCTACATTGACATACGTGTTATAATTTGTTAGAAATGGCTGATTTTACAGGCTTCTGATTGGCCAGATTGTGCATAACTGCTGGAAATTGTGTGATTTGTAAACTCCACTCGTGTGGATGGAAGTTTTTTGGAGTGGGGAAAATTAGTTTCTGAGAATGTGTGCATTTATTTACTTTTACTGAGCAGTTTTACTACTGTCTTGTTTTATTGGGCAGGTGTACCTGATAAAGTAGTCAGTGAGTGGATTTAATCCACTAAAAGTGAGCCGCTCACACTTTTGTATTTATTTGTTTATTGGATTTTTTACATATACAGCCCAGAAATACAATTAAACACGTCAAATGTTTTTTTCTTCCCCAAACAAGTAACCCACAAAAATTATATAAAAAAAACAAAACCATGCATCAGTCAAATAAGTCCAGGCAAATATTGACATGAAGCCACAGACAACTGCACTCCTAAATGTCCATAACACAGTGCAGCAAAACACAAAAGCAGACAAAAGGCTTTTTCTGCCTTTCAACCGGGGTTTATTTGAGATTAGTCCCTTTTACATATTTTAGGAAACCACCTCATACTTTCTGAAACTTGACAGAACAACCGTTCAATGTCAGCCTATTTTTCTCCAATTTAAGGAAATAAAGAATATCTCTAATCTAGCGGGTGTGGAAGGGAAGCGCTGCAGCCGCCTCACTCCTACCCACTTCTCCAAAGTGGGCTGTAACTACACGGTTAATAATTCCCAGCTTGGCGAAGCTTAACAATGCTGTTGCTAACGACGCCATTGAAGCTAACTTAGCAACGGGACCTCACAGAGCTATGATAAAAACATTAGCGCTCCACCTACGCCAGCCAGCCCTCATCTGCTCATCAACACCCGTGCTCACCTGCGTTCCAGCGATCGACGGAAGGACGAAGGAGTTCACTCGATCATCCGTGCGGTCGGCGGCTAGCGTCGGCTAGCGTCGGCTAGCGCGTCTGCTATCCAAGTCAAAGTCCTCCTGGTTGTGTTGCTACAGCCAGCCGCTAATACACCGATCCCACCTACAACTTTTTTCTTTGCAGTCTTCATTGTTCATTAAACAAATTGCAAAAGATTCACCAACACAGATGTCCAGAATACTGTGGAATTTTGAGATGAAAACAGAGCTTTTTTTGTAGTACCAATACTTCCGTTTCAACGATTGACGTCACGTGCATACGTCATCATATATAGACGTTTTCAACCGGAAGTTTAGCAGGAAATTTAAAATTGCACTTTATAAGTTAACCCGGCCGTATTGGCATGTGTTGCAATGTTAAGATTTCATCATTGATATATAAACTATCAGACTGCGTGGTCGGTAGTAGTGGGTTTCAGTAGGCCTTTAACTCATTCTCTTTCTATGCCACATCAATGTGGAATGCGCTCCCAACAGGTATAAAAGAAAGGGCATCTCTATTCTCCTTCAAAACCGCAATAAAAGTTCACCTCCAGGCAGCTACTCAATTGTTGATGACTGATAACAACCAAAATTAACCCCCCCCCCCCCCCCCCCACACACACACACACCCCGCATTGTAAATAATTAAATGTGATTATCTTGTGTGATGACTGTATTATAATGATAGTATATATCTGATAGTATACATCTGTATCATGAATCAATTTACGTGGACCCCGACTTAAACAAGTTGAAAAACTTATTCGGGTGTTACCATTTAGTGGTCAATTGTACGGAATATGTACTTCACTGTGCAACCTACTAATAAAAGTCTCAATCAATCAATCAAAAGCCTTCCAATTTAACACAACGAGTCTGCTAGCCAACAAAGTAGTGAATGCTATTATGCTACCAAATTCTTTTTGGATTTGCTAAGAGAAGATGACATAGGGGCTTACCCCAAATAGTCCGCTTAGACCTTAGAGGATTCGATTCGATCTGTTTGCCAATTACCAAAGACAAAGTATTAAATATTCCAGTCCAATAGCTGCACAGGAATGGGCAATGCCAAAACAAAAACTGTTGTGCTTTTTCAAGGGCGACCGCTTCGGAGGCGCTCTGGACGCCGCAGCCAAGCAGTTCAGCAAGGCGTTTGACAGCGGCATCCTGCCCATGGAGTTTGTCAACAAGATGAAGAAGGACGGCAAGCTCATTATGGGCATCGGCCACAGAGTCAAATCTGTGAGTGAAACACTGCGCCTCGGAACCAATCCTGTACTACTTCCTGTGTCTGATGTTTATTTTGTCTCTTCTACCTCAGATTAATAATCCAGACATGAGAGTTCAGATCTTGAAGGACTTTGTGAAGCAGCACTTCCCCTCCACACAGCTGCTGGACTACGCTCTGGATGTGGAGAAGATCACTACTTCAAAAGTAGGGACTCCTTTTTCTTTTCATACATGCTGCAATTTTTCTTAAAGGGAACATTTTTGGGAATTTTGCCTATCGTTCACAATCATCCTGAAAGCCATTACAATGGATGTTGTTTTGGTTTTTTTGCATTCTAAATATTAAAAAAATGCGATCAAAAGTCTGCTTACAATGGAGCCTATGGGAGCCACGCAATTCCGCCTATAAATCCATTAAAAAAACATCCAAACACCTCCATTAAGGTTTTATATACATGATGTAAGTATATACTGTATGTAATGTAGCAACAGGCACATTTATAATATTTAAAATGTACATATTTTGATCATTTTAAGCATTAATTTCCAAAACGCATCACAAAGTTCGCCTTTTTTCCCCCTTAATCACTAATTATTACTCTCTGCAGACTTTATGAGAGCCAACAAACATAATAAAACATCACTTCCTGTGCAAGGTCTGCTGTCGTTAGGATGCCGACTGCTGGGATGTTCATAAATTCCCATTTAGATGAAGAATGACTCATAATCCTCATGTAGAAAAGGGGTGGGAGGCAAGGGGTGTCCTCCTCACCAATTTCGGGTCCTAAATGGCTGTCAAAGTGTACCAACTTGTCTGAATACCGACTCAGACTCCTTCTGTCCAGGTGAGATGCATGATTTATGATCTAGAATAAACTTACAGGGAGCAAAGAAGCGAGAAAGCAGCAGACCACTCGATGATGAAAACATAGGGACACAAGGAAGTGATCACATAGCTGCTATAAATACTTTGTCTGCATTAGCTCATATAATAACAATATCACTAATACTTGGTTAATATTCAAATCACAAAATATAAATAAAGTATTGTTGGCGGTTTTTGAATGGTTATTGTTTTTTATGGACGAAATAGAGGAGCTCCCATTGGCTCCGCTGTAAACTGACTTGTATTTACAAGTTAGAACGCATTAAAAAAAAAATACATCTGTCGTCATGTCTTTCATAATGATTGTGAATGATGGGCAAAATTATTTTTAAAAAAGTGCAGTTCCCCTTTAATCAACACCTTGTTGTTTTGTTGCGTTAGAAACCCAACTTGATCCTGAACGTGGACGGCTTCATTGGTGTGGCTTTCGTGGACCTGCTCAGAACCTGTGGTGGATTTACCAGGTAGAATGGAACTTCGATTTACGGACTTAATTGGTTTGTAAATCGAAAAGTTTGTATAATGAAGCAAATTTCTTAATTAGAAACAATGTAAATATGTCAATGATGGGTTCCAGCCTCGAAAAAAGTCCATATTTTAGTGAAGGTTTGTACACTTTGAACACAATATAAACTGCTATACTGTACTGTAAATTAAACTAACATGGGGATGGACAAGGGGGTGATGGATCAACTTTCTATTTATTAACAAGCCAAAACGACTGCTGCTTTGCCAACACGGGCACACACACACATAAGTCCCTTTGGTGCTCTCTCAAATGTTTAGAAATCACAAAAGCTTAGATTCCACAACCATGTTGCTACAATAAAAAATAATATAATCTACTTACATTAACATCGCAAAGGAGTAGCTGAAAAGAAAGGAGCAGATAGACAAGAGGGACAGAAGGGAGGGATCAGGGGGAGCAGCCCTGTGTTTACGCACACACTCTGAAATAAGCCTGCTTTGGCATCTTTTTCCAGAAAAGTCTGGTCCCATCACAATTAAAACTTGCTGTGGTAAGAAGCCTGCTTTGTCGATTCTTCCATACCTTTGAGCGCCTTTTTAGTACTCTTCGCAAATAGTCTATTTATTTATATTTTATTTTATTGATTTATTTTTAAACTCCACAGCGATTACCTCCTTTCTACGCTGGTATTTTGGGACTCGTATTGAGTTAGCAAAATTAACACAACTTGTCAAAAGGGGAATAAACACAGAAAAGGCACACACGCTGAGTAGTGTACTGCGCACAAGTGACGTGGAGAGCTCCGCCTTCCCCAAAATTCTGCGCCCTGCTTTTTGCCTGCAGGCAAGATACAAAATAAATGAAGTGTTCGTACACAGAGAAAGGATTCGCACACGGAGGCATATTTGGCTAGATCTTAAAGTTTGTTAATTGTAAAGTTCGCAAATAGAGGGGTTTGGAAACCAAGGTTCCACTGTAGAGTGCAGACCTCCACCAAGTCTGTTTGGAGCAGCACCAAATTGTACATCTTCATAGATATACAGTACATACTCTGCATATTCCAGAATACTGTTAAAAAGAATGAAAAGTATGGTACTCTTTAATGAATGGTACTCTGAAATATGTAAACTGATAAAAAATAGGGGGGCAGCCACATTTTCAACTAAACATGTCTAAAATGGTGTTAACTCTGTAAACCCTCCTTGCACAGGGATGAAGCTGATGAGTTTGTGGAGATTGGAGCTCTGAATGGCATCTTTGTCCTAGGTCGCAGCATGGGATTCATTGGTGAATTATTCCATTCCTAACCAATTACTGTACTTCCACAATATGGCAAAAATGTGTTTACTGATAATCCAATTCCTCCCAGGACACTACCTGGACCAGAAGAGGTTGAGGCAGGGTCTGTATCGGCACCCTTGGGACGACATCTCCTACGTGCTCCCAGAACACATGTCCATGTAGGACTGTGTTGACTGAAGCTTTGGCATTGCATCAATATGTTACTATTACTGTCACTGTATTGCTTGAAAGAGGTATGATTTTTATTTTTGGAAATCAATGACAAGTGAAAACATGTGGTACTGTGAACATCCTGTCAGACAAAATCAGGCTCTGGTTTGTATTTCAGACCATTCCATTGTTGTGCAGCTCTCTTCCTTGTGCCATTTTCTCTCCATCAGTAGTTTGTTAGACGGGGTGACCTGTGTAGTGCAATAATATGAACACACACTGTAGATGATAGCTTTATTTATGCATAGGTGTCTTTGTCTGTATTGTCTTGTCTGTGCACGGTGTGGGAAATAAGATGGATGAAAAATGGACCATTTATTTATGGTCTCAAATGATCACACCGAAGACTCACTACCAAAATAATATGAAAATACTACAATGGTAGTTACTACAGTATCGCTAATTGGTTTTAATTTCGGTACAATAACGGTTGGTTATGGTTAATGTAGGTTGTCTGTACTACAGACAGTAATAATTCAAATGTGAAATGGTACACTACAATGTATTTGGAATATTTAATCATGTGAGTAGTGTAATCAATTTCTATGTGTACTGACTCAAGTGTTAGTCAACATCTGTGTTCCGTATTATCTAAAATATGTCTACTGTGTAACAGTAAATAACGGTTTTCTCTTGAATTGTACCCAATTTTCAACAACAAACTGTTCAAAATGGTATGTTTCTGACGTCACAAACAATAAAGCGAATAAGACGTTTAGTGTCGCGATTGTGTCCGTCCAAGGCTACACAAAACATGAATAAGTCACAATGTGCTATTGTATTTTAATGTTCGTCTAACAATAAAAATCGCTGAATGAATGAACTCTTCTTTCGTTCTTTCAACTCCACGTAAACACAAATCATGTTTTCAGGTTCCCGTTCGACGGAGGCGGAAGTCATCTGCTGACGTCACAGTTGTTGACGCCTTTCCGTTACTGCGCATGCGCCATTCTGTCAGCGACGACCGAGGCGAATTGGGTTTTGTTTTGGTAGGCGATTTCCGGTTTTGCTCGTCAAAATGTTCGAACGCTGACAAGAAAAGTAAGTACTAAGAAATATTTATTTTATTTTTACCATATTGAATGTAGATAAGCTATTATTGGGGGGGGGGAATAATTTCCAGGAAAATGGGTAAAGTCGTCGTCGCTAAAAAAAAAAAAAGATGCGTCATGCAATCCTGTATTGCTGCCATAGAAATGCAAAAATGTAAATGACTTATTTTATATTTATTAATTAATCATTATATAATCATCTTTGTCGTTTTTGTGTCAGTTCTGCGCTGTTTGAAGCTAGTTCGTAGCCTAGCATTCCCACGGTGCCTAACTTCCGGAAATGGAGGACCGAGTGCTAAAGGCGCTTCAATGTGGCGCTCGGGTTTGACTTCCATACGTCTCATTCCCACCACCACTTGCCTTCTTTTCCCCCTCTGCTCACCGTCAGCTAGGGCGGCAGAATGGCAGCGGCGGCCCCTAACCCGGAGGACTCCACCCAGAGCAGCAGCAGCAGCAACGGTGGTGGTAGCGGGAGCCCATGCGGCGTTAGCGGCACCCCGAGCTCTCTCGCGGCGGACGGCGACGCGGAAGAGGCCGAGGACTTCGCGTCGTCCTCCCACTGCTCGGAGCTCTCAAGGCGGCAGAACGAGCAGAGGAAGCAGGGCTTGTTCTGCGACGTGACGCTCACCTTCAGTAGCGGCGCGGCCGCCGGGTCCGTCCAGACGTGCGAGTTCGCGGCCCACAGGTCCGTACTGGCCGCGGCCACCGACTACTTCACGCCGCTGCTCGGAGGACAGTTTTCCGAGTCGCTGTCCGGCCGTGTGGATATGAAGGAGTGGAGCTCGGAGACGGGGCCCGACCCGGAGACGGTGGAGAGTGTCATCCAGTACATGTACACGGGAGAGATACGAGTCAGCACCTGCAACGTGCATGAGGTTCTGGAGCTGGCGGACAGGTACCATTTTATTATTTAACCTTCCAACATTGTATAGTATTGTTTGTTCATGTCCAAAGTGCCGCCCGGTGCAGTATATGTTTTAAAATACTATATAAAACTTTAAAATTGGAGTCAAGGAGCAAACCAGTGTAAAGTACCGGTATCTTGTAAAAGTTGAACTACAGCAGCTGTTTTTTTAAGCCCATACCAATATAGATAACTTTCTGGTAGGTAGGTAGGTCTTTATTGTCATTGCCCAAGTACAACAAAACTTTGTTTTCAGCAATAAACCCGTTCAAGATTAGACAAACAGTGTACAGCAGGGGTCCCCAAACTTTTTGACTCGGGGCCGCATTGGGTTAAAACAATTTGGCCGGCGGCCGGGCTGTATATGTATGTATCAGTGGCGTGCAGTCACTAGAGGCAGGGGAGGCGGGGCCTCACCTGCCATCATGGAAAGAAAAAGAAAAAAAAAATTAAATTGTTATATGTATCCAGTGATTATACTAAAGTTATTTTCCATTTAACTTCACCAGTTTTAGATTATTTTTATTTTTATTTTCACATTTGCCGTTCAAATACTGAGAAGAGACGGTGCGGTGATCAGCAGCCAGTTGAGGCACCTGTGCCTCACCATGGATTGCGACTCGGCTAACTGCTGGCCTGCTGTGCAGTGACACCGTATTGCTATATGAATTATATTATACATTTCCATAGTTTAGTTAGCTGAGGTATATAATGTACAGTGTATTTTGTCAACAACTGTATGTGTGTAACGTATTTTTAGTGCTGAGCGATCATAAATCTGCTGCGGAGACACACTGTGTGAGGCTCGTATCATAACCCCGCCTCCTGGTGCCAAGCACCTCCGCCACACCAACCAAAGCCCACACCCAAACCCTCCACGTGCAAGACCGAATCCACCCAAAAAAAGTCACTTAACAAGAAGCCAAAAAGTGCAAAAACAACAATGCTCGCGCTGCAGGAGCCGCGAACGACCGCAGGGACACAACATTAGGTACACCTGCACTGCAGGTTCATATGTTTTTAAATTTGACTGTGATGATGCAGTCGTGCCTCACCAGACATTAACCTCACCGCACGCCACTGGTATGTATGTGTATATATAATATATATATATATATATATATATATATATTATATATGTATGTATATATATATATATATGTATATATTATATATATATATATATATATATATTAGTGCGTCTGCCTCACAATACGAAGGTCCTGAGTAGTCGTGAGTTCAATCCCGGCCTCGGGATCTTTCTGTGTGGAGTTTGCATGTTCTCCCCGTGACTGCATGGGTTCCCTCCGGGTACTCCGGCTTCCTCCCACCTCCAAAGACATGCACCTGGGGATAGGTTGATTGGCAACACTAAATTGGCCCTAGTGTGTGAATGTGAGTGTGAATGTTGTCTGTCTATCTGTGTTGGCCCTGCGATGAGGTGGCGACTTGTCCAGGGTGTACCCCGCCTTCCGCCCGATTGTAGCTGAGATGGGCTCCAGCGCCCCCCGCGACCCCGAAGGGAATAAGCGGTAGGAAATGGATGGATGGATGGATATATATAGCACACTTTCCGCACAAACGCGATGATGTCACGTTATCGATGAGAAAATGCATTTTTAGACAATATGATTTGTCTAAATCATATTGTCTAAAAATGACTGTCTAGGAGACACCGTGAGTAGCAAGCGGTACAAAGTGGATAAGAAAAGACAGGAAATTTTTTTTATTTTTATTTATTTATTTTTTTATACTTGGGACTTCCCGCGGGCCTGATTTTGGACGCTGGCGGGCCGTAGTTTGGGGACCCCTGGTGTACAAGGTTACAGAACAGGAACGCTGATTGATTGATTGATTGAAACTTTTATTAGTAGATTGCACAGTACAGTACATATTCCGTACAATTGACCACTAAATGGTAACACCCAAATAAGTTTTTCAACTTGTTTAAGTCGGGGTCTACGTTAATCAATTCATGGTAGCCACAAGGTGCCCCGTAAAAGATGAAAAAAAGGTAAACGCTGGGGAAGGATGAGTAAAAAAATACAATCTAGACTGGGCTCCTAAAAGGGCTCAGTCTGGAGTGGGAAAAAACCTCCATAGCAAAGCACATGTACATATTGCAACATACACCTCGAGACTAGCAACAGAGGGGAAGGAGTGGGGGCAGCTGCAGCTCTTCAGGCGGTGTCCATCGCCCCTAAGGGATTCGCGTCAATCAGAATCAGAAATACTTTATTAATCCCCGAGGGGAAATTTAAATTTTCAGCACAATCCCATTCAAGATTGGACAAACATTACAGGGAGACAGAACAGGATCGCTGACGGGTCTGCCAACTTCCGGCGCCCCTTACAAAAAAGGTGAGATACAGGTAAACAATGGGGGGATCCAATTGAGGCCAAGGGAAAAAAACAACTCATAGCCATAGCACACATCCCTCTTACATGTGTGTTAGAGGGAAACATCAAAGAACAGAAAGGACATTAAAGACTTTAAAAGAGCAGAGCTGATGCAAACAGCCACTTCTACAAACCCTGTTTCCATATGAGTTGGGAAATTGTGTTAGATGTAAATATAAACGGAATACAATGATTTGCAAATCATTTTCAACCCATATTCAGTTGAATATGCTACAAAGACAACATATTTGATGTTTAAACTGATAAACATTTTTTTTTGTGCAAATAATCATTAACTTTAGAATTTGATGCCAGCAACACGTGACAAAGAAGTTGGGAAAGGTGGCAATAAATACTGATAAAGTTGAGCAATGCTCATCAAACACTTATTTGGAACATCCCACAGGTGAACAGGCAAATTGGGAACAGGTGGGTGCCATGATTGGGTATAAAAGTAGATTCCATGAAATGCTCAGTCATTCACAAACAAGGATGGGGCGAGGGTCACCACTTTGTCAACAAATGCATGAGCAAATTGTTGAACAGTTTAAGAAAAACCTTTCTCAACCAGCTATTGCAAGGAATTTAGGGATTTCACCATCTACGGTCCGTAATATCATCAAAGGGTTCAGAGAATCTGGAGAAATCACTGCACGTAAGCAGCTAAGCCCGTGACCTTCGATCCCTCAGGCTGTACTGCATCAACAAGCGACATCAGTGTGTAAAGGATATCACCACATGGGCTCAGGAACACTTCAGAAACCCACTGTCAGTAACTGCAGTTGGTCGCTACATCTGTAAGTGCAATTTAAAACTCTCCTGTGCAAGGCGAAAACCGTTTATCAACAACACCCAGAAACGCCGTCGACTTCGCTGGGCCTGAGCTCATCTAAGATGGACTGATACAAAGTGGAAAAGTGTTCTGTGGTCTGACGAGTCCACATTTCAAATTGTTTTTGGAAACTGTGGACGTCGTGTCCTCCGGACCAAAGAGGAAAATAACCATCCGGATTGTTATAGGCGCTATGTTGAAAAGCCAGCATCTGTGATGGTATGGGGGTGTATTAGTGCCCAAGACATGGGTAACTTACGCATCTGTGAAGGCGCCATTAATTCTGAAAGGTACATACAGGTTTTGGAGCAACATACCTGTATGTTGCCATCCAAGCAACGTTACCATGGACGCCCCTGCTTATTTCAGCAAGACAATGCCAAGCCACGTGTTACATCAACGTGGCTTCATAGTAAAAGAGTGCGGGTACTAGACTGGCCTGCCTGTAGTCCAGACCTGTCTCCCATTGAAAATGTGTGGCGCATTATGAAGCCTAAAATACCACAACAGAGACCCCCGGACTGTTGAACAACTTAAGCTGTACATCAAGCAAGAATGGGAAAGAATTCCACCTGAGAAGCTTAAAAAATGTGTCTCCTCAGTTCCCAAACGTTTACTGAGTGTTGTTAAAAGGAAAGGCCATGTAACACAGTGGTGAACATGCCCTTTCCCAACTACTTTGGCACGCGTTGCAGCCATGAAATACTAAGTTAATTATTATTTGCAAAAAAAAAATAAAGTTTATGAGTTTGAACATCAAATATCTTGTCTTTGTAGTGCATTCAATTGAATATGGGTTGAAAAGGATTTGCAAATCATTGTATTCCGTTTATATTTACATCTAACACAATTTCCCAACTCATATGGAAACGAGGTTTGTAAGTGAAGAGTTTTTTTGCCGTGTAAACATGCCCTGTTGTGTAGCGTGGGGCTGCTCCACTCTCAAAAACTGCAGGAAACATTTGCCTCACTTTCCCCGCAACCCAGAAAGGTGAAAAGTATTAGAAGTGACGGTTCGCCGAGAAGGCAGGAGAGCCAATGACAACAGTATCTTGTGCGAGGTTAGATAACTGAAATTGTCCATCTCTGAACTCCTTGACCATATCTTATATAGTACAATGTACTAGCATTGACTCTGGACATGATTGACCTACAGTATGATCGAGGCAGAACCTTACTATTCAATCTTTTCACAACAGGGCTCCTGTTACTGCTATTCAATTCTTGCCATGTTTTTTTTTTTTTTTTTATGTTCAGTGTGACAGCGAAGTGTTTTAAGTTTTCACAAAAAGGTTCATATGTAAATTAGGGCTGCAACAACTAATCGATTAAATCGATTAAAATCGATTATAAACATAGTTGGCGATTAATTTAGTCATCGATTCGTTGGATCTATGCTATGCGCATGTGCAGAGGCTTTTTTTTATTTTATTTAAAAAAAAAATTATTATTATTATTTTTTTTTTAATAAACTGCAACATTTACAAACAGCTGAGAAACAATAATCAAAGTAAGTACAAAAACAGTACAAAACAGCGCCAGGGCGGCGCTGAGGCTAAGCTTACGCCACCTCTCATGAGGTGGAGGTAAGCTAGCCAATGATGTGTCATGTACAGCTCACGCGACGACGCCGTCTGGAAACATTTGAAAAATGGCGCAGGTAAACCGTACGGATAGTTCAGCAGAAAAACATCTTGAGGTTATTGCTTCAATTGAGAAAAGTGTACGACCTAAGTCGTCAAAAGTGTGGGAACACTTACTTTAAAGACTTCAAAGAAGACCATTTCCTGCAAAATGGCACGGAAGTACAACATTGCTTCAGGAGCACCTGAAAAGGAAACATGTTGGAGCCATGGATGAAGGGAGGAACTCACAGTACGTAACTTTTTAAGTCCATAGTAGCAACAGGCATTCATGAGTTCAGCTTTTTTGTGAGTAACGTTAAAGTTATGCCTTTGTTGCAACGCGGGGCTGATAATGTGTCTCCGGCACATTTGACTCCGTTTTGAGAGAGAAAACGCACGGTTACCAATTTTGAAATAAACGTAACGGACAGAAATATCTCAGGTTGGTTTCATAATGAATCAATGTAGCCGGGCCGATAAAGCTATATGAATCTATTTAGATTTGAGTGACGCTTTAGTATAACTAAACGTTATGAAGGTGCTGGAATATTTCATGCTATTATTTAGAGGAAGCCTAAAATGAATCCTTTATTATTCACAACAGAAACGTGTACAATATCTGATTCAGTTCTGATGAGTTACATTTCTGTGTTATTATTGGTGTATGCTGCACCCCCAATGTCCACAACATGGTGCCAGTATGCTGTTTTTTTTTCAATAAAATACTGGAAAGGATAGAAATGTAGTTTCTCCTTTATCCGATTATTAATCGATTAATCGAAGTAACAATCGACAGATTAATCGATTGTCAAATTAATCGTTAGTTGCAGCCCTAATGTAAATTAATTAAAATGTTCATATAAATGTTTTTGATTCCCCAAATTTTCACAAAAATCTCAAGTTGTCTATAACAATCTGACAGCCCTAAATGTCTACCAGCATTCAAAAAGATCGATATATGTTCAGATATGTATAGTTGTGTGACGACTGTCATTAAGCTCTTCAATGTCAACATTTGGTGGTTTTAATTGCATATATATGCAAATTAGATATCAGCACACGTTACAATTAAGTCATTGTGCGAGCCAGAGCCATAACAATTTTTGAGGAATATTTTTCTCTCAAAACGTACAGTCGCAATCAAAAGTTTACATATACTTGTAAAGAACATAATGTCATGGCTGTCTTGAGTTTCTAATACTTTCTACAACTCTTATTTTTTTGTGATATAGTGATTGGAGCACATACTTGTTGGTCACAAAAAACACTCACGAAGTTTGGTTCTTTTATGAATTTATTATGGGTCTACTGAAAAAGTGGCCAAATCTGCTGGGTCAAAAGTATACATACAACAATGTTAACATTTGGTTACATGTCCCTTGGCAAGTTTCACTGCAATAAGGCGCTTTTTGGTAGCCATCCACAAGCTTCTGGCAAGCTTCTGGTTGAATTTTTGACCACTCCTCTTGACAAAACTGGTGCAATTCAGCTAAACGTGTTGGTTTTCTGACATGGACTTGTTTTTTCAGCATTGTCCACACGTTTAAGTCAGAACTTTGGGAAGGCCATTCTAAAACCTTAATTTTAGCCTGATTTAGCCATTGCTTTACCACTTTTGACGTGTGTTTGGGGTCATTGTACTGTTGGAAATTTAGTTTCACCTGACCACAGAACTTTCCTCCAGCAGGTCTTATCTTTGTCCATGTGATGTCAGATGGCCACAATACCCAGCAATATGTTTGGAGGAGAAAATGTGAGGCTTTTAATCCCAGGAACACCATTCCTATCGTCAAGCATGGTGGTGGTAGTATTATGCTCTGGGCCTGTTTTGCTGCCAATGGAACTGGTGCTTTAAATGGGACAATGAAAAAGGAGGAGTACCTCCAAATGCTTCAGGACAACCTAAAATCATCAGCCCGGAGGTTGGGTCTTGGGCGCAGTTGGGTGTTCCAACAGGACAATGACCGCAAACACACGTCAAAAGTGGTAAAGGAATGGCTAAATCAGGCTAGAATTAAGGTTTTACAATGGCCTTCCCAAAGTCCTGACTTAAATGTGTAGACAATGCTGAAGAAACAAGTCCATGTCAGAATACCAACAAATTTAGCTGAACTGCACCAATTTTGTCAAGAGGAGTGGTCAAAAATTCAACCAGAAGCTTGTGGATGGCTACCAAAAGCGCCTTATTGCAGTGAAACTTGCCAAGGGACATGTAACCAAATATTAACATTGCTGTATGTATACTTTTGACCCAGCAGATTTGGTCACATTGTCAGTTGACCCATAATAATTTCAAAAAAGAACCATCCATCCATCCATTTTCTACCGCTTATTCCCTTCGGAGTCGCGGGGGGCGCTGGAGCCTATCTCAGCTACAATCAAACTTCATGAATATTTGTTGTGACCAACAAGTATGTGCTCCAATCACTCTATCACAAAACAATAAGAGTTGTAGAAATTATAGGAAACTCAAGACAGCCATGACATTATGTTCTTTACAAGTGTATGTAAACTTTTGATCGTGTGTGTGTCTGTTTGTGTGTGTGTGTGTGTTTGAGAAAGTCTGTCTGAATGGTACCGATATGCTGCTTCTATGCACTCTGAATTGATACAGATGTGATGCTCATAGTCCTCCACTAACAATACTGATATACTCCATCAGATGGCAGTACATTGTCAGCAGTTAAAGTTTAATGTTGTCCACTACTAACTGACTTGGGCTGGCGGGCCGTAGTTTGGGGACCCCAGACTTAAAGCCTTGTCCAGCTGTTTCCTGACATACACTTCCGTTCAAAAGTTTGAGGTCACCCAAACAATTTTGTGGAATAGCCTTCATTTCTAAGAACAAGAATAGACTGTCGAGTTTCAGATGAAAGTTCTCTTTTTCTGGCCATTTTGAGCGTTTAATTGACCCCACAAATGTGATGCTCCAGAAAGTCAATCTGCTCAAAGGAAGGTCAGTTTTGTAGCTTCTGTAACGAGCTAAACTGTTTTCAGATGTGTGAACATGATTGCACAAAGGTTTTCTAATCATCAATTCTGAGCCAATGAGCAAACACATTGTACCATTAGAACACTGGAGTGATAGTTTCTGGAAATGGGCCTCTATACACCATGTAGATATTGCACCAAAAACCAGACATTTGCAGCTAGAATAGTCATTTACCACATTAGCAATGTATAGAGTGTATTTCTTTAAAGTTAAGACTAGTTTAAAGTTATCTTCATTGAAAAGTACAGTGCTTTTCCTTCAAAAATAAGGACATTTCAATGTGACCCCAAACTTTTGAACGGTAGTGTATTCTATTCATGTTTAAATAACTTTTACTGCAAATTAATATCGGTTCCAAATATTGAATATCGGCTTCCTTGACTACAACTAATCGGTATCGGCCCTGAAAAAAACATATCAGTTGAGTTCTACTACAAATGTAAACGCACTCTGTTTCAAAGGAAACCGCTACAATTGTATTCATTTTCTGATCTTTTTTCCGCTTGTTTTAGGTTCCTGCTGGTGCAGCTGAAGGATTTCTGTGGCGAGTTCCTGAAGAAGAAGCTGAGCCTCACTAACTGCGTGGCGGTGCACAGCTTGGCCCACATGTACACTCTGGACCAGCTGGCTCTGCGCGCCGCCGACATGATCCGCCGCAACTTCTACAAGGTGATACAGGACGAGGAGTTTTACACGCTACCCTTCCACCTGGTGCGCAACTGGCTGTCGGACGCCGAGATCACGGTGGACTCTGAGGAGGTGCTCTTCGAGGCGGTGGTCAAGTGGGTGCAGAAGCACCCAGAGGAGCGCAGCGGCTACTTTGAGGAGCTCTTCCGTCTGCTGAGGCTGCCTCAGATCAAGCCCACCTACCTGACCAGGGTGGTGAAGAACGAGGGACTCGTGGTCGCCAACGAGGCGTGCCAGCGCCTGGTGTCAGAGGCGGTGGAGGGCCACGCCATCCGCTTTGAGAACCTCAAGTCGGCCGACATGGAGTTCTGGTCGTCCCACATGGCGTCCTTTCAGCCCCGCTTTGGCCAGAATATGGACGTCGTCATGGTGGTGGGGGGCGTATCCGAGGGAGGGGACTACCTGAGCGAGTGTGTGGGCTACTTCATCTACGAGGACCGCTGGGTCAACCTGCCGCACATCCACAACCACCTGGACGGCCACGCCATTGCCGCCACGGAGTCCCACGTCTACGTGGCCGGGTCCATGGAACCGGGCTTCGCCAAGACGGTAGAGCGTTACAACCCCAACCGCAACACCTGGGAGCAGGTGAGCAACCTGACCACGCGCAAGCACTCCTTCGGCCTCACCTGCATCAAGGACATCTTGTACAGCATCGGCGGCCACGGGAACTTCAGTCCGGGCTTTAAGGATGTCAGCGTCTACGAGCCTGAGCAGGACAAGTGGCACAACCTAGAATCGGCCCCCAAAATCCTGCGGGACGTGAAGGCGGTGAGCGTGGAGGACCGCTACGTGTACATCACGGCGCGTACACCCGTCGACACGGACAAAGACGACGGGCTGAAGACGGTGACCACCCGCTACGACACGGACGGCCACCAATGGCAGGACGTGGACTCGCTGCCCCTCATCGATAACTACTGCATCTTCCAGATGGCCGTGGTCTCCACCAACTTCTACCACACCGCCTCCTGCTGCCCCAAGAGCTACGGCTTGCGGGACGAGGTCGCCCGGCTGAAGATCAGCGCGCGGAACTCCGACGAGATCCTAGAGAGCCTGCCGCCGGAGGTGACCAGCATCGAAGGCGCGGCCATCTGCCATTTCGACGAGGACGTCTTCATCATCGGCGGCTGGAAGAACAGCGACGACGTGGACAAGCAGTACCGCAAGGAGGCGTACCGCTACTGCGCCGAGAGGAAGCGCTGGATGCTGCTGCCGCCCATGCCGCAGCCGCGCTGCCGGGCCACAGCCTGCCACGTACGCATCCCCTACCGCTTCCTGTACGGCTGCCAGCGCTATCCCATGCCCCAGAACCTGGCGCGCCAGAGGGACCGCATGCAGCAGATGCAGCAGCTGCACCGGCGCACGCTCACCCTGCGGCGGCAGCTTCAGTCGCAGATCGAGTGCTGAGCCCGGACCTCGTCCTTGTCCGTCTACTCCCTCGATGGACTCGTTTCACCACCCAGCGGTACACTTAAAGCTCTTTTTGTTTTCTTACATTCCAAATGAGGAAGTGACATTTCTCTTGTCGACCAATCAACGGACAGCACCTTACAGTAGCTCAGCTGAAAAGTCGGAATGTACCGGTCGGATATTTTGGATTTACAATCGAAATGCCTACAAAAAATAGTGTGCTCAGTGGAAAAGAAACTTTAAGGAAGTTTCTGCTTGTGCTCCCGTCTTGATGCTTGACGCACACATTTTTCCTCACTCATTAATAATAATCTTCATCACCAGCCAGGACCGCACCATTCGTACATACGCAACACGCTGCTGTCTCTTTGTAGCTCTCATCAAACTAAACGCTGTGCCATCGTGCTGTGTCGTGGTGTTGGCGACTCTTTTGCAAGCCATGAAGTAAGTGTGTGTGTGTGTGTGTGTGTGTGTGTGTGTGTGGCGAGAATGGATGCGCAGAATGTAAACGTGAATGAGAGCGCCAACAATGAAACATAAGTCTGTACATAAATGATATAAAGCTGTTTAATATTGTTATTGTTACATATTTGACATTCCTCTGTGGTGTATACCTGGCTCGAGGAAGTGGACGATCCGACGACGCGCAAATCCCGATGAGGCTTCGTTCCATTCGTAATCACTGTGACAATCTCGCTGTCATGCAAGCGCGTCAACTCTTCAGTGCCATAACTTCTTGCTACCAAACGGACGCCGTTTGAACCTCCCAGTAGAATAGCTTAGTTTAAGATCACAGCGCTCCACATTGTGTTTATTGTTTTACTTAAAGAGCAGAACGATATATTCTGTTTAAATGTTCAGTTTTCCTGCCGTCATTCCTTTTATTTTGCACTTTGCCAGTCAATTCTTCGCATTTAAAAAAATGTGTGCAAGGTCCAACAGCAACAAAAAAAGCACTTTTAGATCTATAATCTACAATCTATAGTCTTAATGGGGGGTTTAAGTTGCACCATTGTTTTTAAAATGTTTCATTTTGAGATTAAATCCATTTGGGGCTCAGTTGAGAAAAAATATTGTGAATTAATGTTTTGTTTTCCCCTCTGGTTTTAATTGTTCCTCACTCCCAACTCCCTGGGTGTTTATGTTTAGAGATGCTCATTATGTGCTTCCCTTCCAAAGATACTTAAGAAATAAAGATTATCATCAGCAAAGTTATGAAATGT
The DNA here is from genome assembly GCF_033978785.1 of Entelurus aequoreus. Classification (NCBI taxonomy): domain Eukaryota; kingdom Metazoa; phylum Chordata; class Actinopteri; order Syngnathiformes; family Syngnathidae; genus Entelurus; species Entelurus aequoreus. The sequence continues at coordinate 16,810,309 of NC_084736.1, read as the reverse complement.
GTTCTGTTGTTTTTTTAAAGCTTGTAAACTTCTTATTAGACAGCCGTTACTGCACATACACGACTAGACGACTTGTGGATTGGCCGGATCATACTTCCAGATGTTCACCATCTTGCGGCAATTACTGTGCCATATACATATAACTTATGTAGATGAATTCATACTTTTGACATAAACTACATCACGTAACTGTTCCAAAGAGATACTTTAGTCTTCAATGTCACAAATTAAAGTAAAAAAAACAATTTCCCTTCCACGATTGCTACTATAAGTGTTTTACCTTCTGCCCGAGTGCAGCTGAGATAGGCTCCAGCACTAGGGCTGCGAATCTTTGGGCGTCCCACGATTCGATTCAATATCGATTCTTGGGGTCACGATTAGATTATAAATCGATTTTTATCGATTCAACGCGATTCTCGATTCAAAAACGATATTTTTCCGATTCAAAACGGTTCTCTTTTCATTCAATACATAGGATTTCCAGCAGGATCCACCCCAGTCTACTGACATGCAAGCAGAGTAGTAGATTTGTGTAAAAAGCTTTTATAATTGTAAAGGACAATGTTTTATCAACTGATTGCAATAATGTAAAATTGTTTTAACTATTAAATGAACCAAAAATATGACTTATTTTATCTTTTGGGAAAATATTGGACACAGTGTGTTGTCAAGCTTATGAGATGCAATGCAAGTTTTATAAATGTCTAATGATAATGCCAATGAGGGATTTTTAATCACTGCTATGTTGAAATTGTTACTAATATTGATACTGTTGTTGATAATATTCATTTTTGTTTCACTACTTTTGGTTTGTTCTGTGTCGTGTTTGTGTCTCCTCTCAATTGCTCTGTTTATTGCTGTTCTGAGTGTTGGATTGCATTGTTACGGTATTGCTGTGTATTGTTTAGTTGGATTGATTAATTTATTTTAAAAAAATAACAAAAGAAAAATCGATTTTTGAAAAATGAGAATCGATACCGAATCGTACGACGTGAGAATGGTGGTTTGAATTCGAATCGATTTTTTTCCCACACCCCTATCCAGCACCCCCCGCAACCCTGAAAGGGACAAGCGTGAATTGATTTACGTCCGGGGTGTCCAAACTTTTTCCACTGAGGGCCGCGCACGGAAAAATTAAAGCATGCGGGGGCCATTTTGATATTTTAAATTTTCAAACCATAACAAAATATATGGGTTTTGTTTGTTTTTTACCTATATGGGCTCCTGGGGACCATAAAGGGTCTAAGTCATTAAAATGTTAAAAACAAGTCAAATTATTATTTTTTAAATTTATATAACGCTTACAGTAAATCTGTACTTCAGGTTGATATAAAGTTTAAACAAACAAAAAGGTTTTATGCCTTTTCTGTCAAAGACAACTTAGTTTTTTATAATAAAACTGAAATATGCAGTATTTCCCCCACTGCCCAAAACATTCAGAAAGCAATGTTTGATGTGAAGTAATTAGAGCTTTAAACATATCAATAATGCAGGACACCATTGATTTTAATTCATTATTATTTTTGAGTAATCACAGTGAAAAGATAAATAAAATCCCATTAAACATATTTGGGATCCAAAAGATGCCCCACTCAGAAAGTGATACATTTTTATTAGTTGTTTTTTTTACTTTCAACACTTAAGTTACGAGCTCAACTTCAGATATATCTGTCGATTTTACGTTTGAACTACTATTTTGTTTGTTTTATGCTCTTTTGTCAAATAAAATGTTGATGTTTTTGTATGGCAACCACACAATATATGCAATATTTCCCACATAAAACATTTTAAAGTGAAATATTTGAAATAATTCATTATAACATTGATTTTTTTTTCTTGGAGCAATGGCAAAAAAGGAAAAAGAAAGATAGACAAAAGAAAAAAAAAGCCTGCATAGCAGCTTTGTGTCAACATTGCAACTTTTTCTAGTTAGATTTCACCTCATTCCACTTTTTTAAATGTTTTTTTTAATTTTTGCAATAGCATTTCCCGAATGTGTGGCGGGCCGGTAAACAATTGGCTGCGGGCCGCAAATGGCCCCCGGGCCGCACTTTGGACACCCCTGATTTACGTGGACCCCGACTTAAACAAGTTGAAAAACTGTGTTACCATTTAGTGGTCAATTGTACGGAATATGTACTGAACTGTGCAATCTACTAATAAAAGTTTCAATCAATCAATCAAAGCGGTAGAAAATGGATGGTTTGCTACTATGTGTAACTTATCTTCTGCTCGAGTGCAGCTGGGATAGGCTCCAGCACCCCCCGCGACCCCGAGAGGGACAAACGGTAGAAAATGGATGGATGGACTACTAAATCGCTATGTATGAAGACTTGTAACTCATTTTTTGTTAGTACAGTTGGACCGGATGTGGGGCGTAGCGCTATTATTGAGGTGCCGGAAGTGTAGTATTGGTTTAAGAAGCGGTGTCTCGAATTCCTGCCTACCGAATTTTCTTTCTGCTGAGCTTTTAGCCACGTAAACGAGCGACTTCTTCGTGAAACACATTGCTGTCACATTGACAGGGAAGTCCTGACTGCCGTACGATGGCAGCCACGCTGACGTAGCGAAACTGTTACGTTGGGCAGCGGGGTCGGTGGATGTTTATGCCTTAGGCGGGCTGGGCGGAACCTTTTTATACTAGTTGCTCGTCGGAGAGGAGCACACGTTTGTCATCGACCCCTCTGGTTACGCAAATAGCCATGCTGCTTTCACTGTCCACTCGCGGCCTCGTAAGTATGAACATCTGTTGAATACATAACGGATACTTGTGTATTATCAGCAACTTCTTATTGATAACAAATACCTGATCCTATTTCTTTATCTGTAATTTGTAACATTGCAATGCGTTATTTTCCCAACAGGTGAAGATTGAATGAGCTTCCAATGTCCCTACACTTGTAAATAACGCCTGAAGGCAGCCGAGCAGTTCCTTGACAGCTGAACTGTCGAGGACAACCGATGACAACCTTTTTTGACGAAATAAACCGTGTTGGTCGTCTACACACATTTTGTGGAAATGGTAAATTGTGTGTAAATTGTTTTATGAGGTGAACGTTCGGTTTAGTTAAGTTAATGCGGTGCAATGAGTCGAACTTACTAGCTAAATAGTTAGCTTGCTAGTTAGCGTGTTAACCAAACCTATCTAGCTAGCTACAGCTAACACTTTAACGTCACGTTGTTAATCTATTTTAGGTTGTTGTCGAAAGGCTGGTTGTTTTTGTTTAAATATTCATGTATAATTCATATATATGTGTGTGTGCATATATATATATATATATATATATATATATATATATATATATATATATATATATATATATATATATATACACACACACACACACAGAGTAAAGTCTTTATATGTCCTGAGGGAATGTTAATGTTGCACCCAGTTTTTGACAAATTAGCTAACTCGGTCTTTAAAGTTCAAGAGTTGACTTTTCACTTCAGATTTCCGAGCTGTCCAATCCCTCGGTGTTGATGAGGGACCCTCAGAAAGTTGAGGAGACTCTCCAGTCCATGCGGAAGGCTGGATCCAACACATTGCAGGTCAGCAGCATTCACTGGGCATTACATTAGGTACACCTAACTGTCCATCTAATGAAATCCGATGCAAAACCTCTGCTTTCGTCAATGTAATAAAGTCATTTTTATTGAGACTCTTAGGGAGGTATTAATTCAACTTTGTTTATTATTGTGGGTGTAGTTTGTAACCATATGTATGTAAAGATGGTACCTCAAATTTCGTTATTAATCTATCCCAAATGGTCATTATAAAACCGAATCCTACCCAAACCGAATGACATTATCCCAAAGAGAAATTATGTGCACTCAAAACACGCAGAGCCAACTCGCTCTGGCCGGCAAAGCTACCTGGGTGATGGGAAGAGCGAGGAGTCAGTGTAGGCTGTCATGCTGATGATGCAGCTTGTTAAAAGGGAATTGCACATTTTTGGCTATTCTATCAGTCACAATTCTCATGTAAGACAAGAACATATGTTTTTCTTGTAAATGGCAAAAGTCAGCTAACAATGGAGCCCAAAAAGCGCTCTAAAAACACCCAAAAGCCTCAATCATTTTATATACACACTGTAGGTATATGTGTAATGTAGTAACAGTCACATTCTTAATAACATATAACATTTACGTGTTTTGCTCATTTTAAGCATACAGTGGCGGAATAATGTCACAACAACAACACTACTACTAATCCTGGCAGAATTCATGAGAGAAAACAAAGACTACTTTGGGACAACTGTCTTGACAATATTTTTTGCCTGAATATAAGGAGGATGATCTACAAGTTTTAGAAACTGTGTGCTAAACAGATACAGCTACAGTGAAACACTAAGCATCATGTAGCACTATTGCTAAATGCTAAACAAGAAATACAAATTTTAAATTAAATAATCACTTATTGTACAATGTCTGTTCTCTCTGGGATGCCGACTGATGGGATGTTCATATATTTTTGTTTAGATGAAAAATTAATTATAATCCGCACGAAGGGTAAAAAAAAGGTGGCCGGGAACAAGCGTTTTTTTAATGTTTTTTTTTTGTCGCCATCTCCGAGTTTAAGTTGAATGCCAAAGTTGACCAACTTCTCAGGTTATGGCCACCACCTTTTACTATTCAATTTATTCTATCCTAGAGCGCTAACCAGGGATGATTGTAACATTCAACGACATAGGACTCAATTTAGTCAAATGGTTGTCTCAATTAGAGGCACACATGCATGGAACACACTACCAGTTCATATTAAGAACTGTGTCAACTGTCCGGTTAAGACATACCAGTCTGTACCCATGTGTAATGTGCATGCTCAGCTGTTCATTTTATGTTGATTGTTTTATTGTCATTGTTTATTGTAAGTCTTATTTTAATGTACGTACTGTATGATATTGTCTGTAAATGTTTGTTTTTATGGTGCCTGCCTTAGGACAACAGATGAAATGTATCTATTGTAGCTAATTTTGGCATATTTACTGTGATGCTTTGCTCATATATTAATCAATATGCATTGTCCTAATCAAATAAAGCTATTCAGGTGAGAAGCATGATTTATAATCTAGAATTAACTTTCACCAGCTCAGAGGCGATGCAGCAGCTCACCGGCTCAATATGTCAGTATAGCAGCAAAAGCTATTTAGCTCCTTGTGATCATGGCGCCGCTGAAAATAGTTTGTCTGCGTCAGCGCTTGTAATAACATTATCGCTAATACTTTGTTAATATTTAAGTCACAAGATGTAAAATAAATTTTGCTGGTGGTTTTCAGATGTTTTTTTAGATTATTGGGCAGAATAGTGTACTCCCATTAACTCAGTGGTTCTCAAACTTTTTTTGTCATCCCCCACTTTGGACAAGGGGGAGTTTTCAAGCCCCACCTGCCCCCATCGCCCCAACAGAACGCTAATGCCAAGCTTAACATTTTCAAATTTATTGAACATCAAGTAACATCAAGTTGTATACATTCAAACTCAATAACATAAAATAACATCAAATTCAATAATAAATAAAATAACTGTGCAGCTGTGGTATAACTTGCATCAAGTTCAATAATAAATAAAATAACTTGCATCAAGTTCAATAATA
>NC_084736.1:16759713-16787213 GCF_033978785.1 Entelurus aequoreus | reverse complement strand
ATGCTACAAAGCATTTAATGTACAATTAGTCAAAACTGACTTTTATTTTACAGTATTTTGTTGTTTCCTACTAGTTTGTATTTGGGTGTCCCGCTTTTCATGGTGGACTTTGTTGTTCTTATTGAGGTGGAGGAAAGGAAGCAGTCGTATTTGGACTCTTATGACATCGTGTTGGTCAACGACGAGACCCTGGACGTTCCCAACGCTGTGCTGCTCTACCTCACCGGAAACAAGTGAAAGCTGAGTTGCCGTCACGCCTTGTTTTTAAAAGCACGGACACTGGATGCTCTTCGCTGCAGGAAGTACTAGACAAAAGTTTAAGTAGGAAATCTTCGTTTGTTTTACTAAAAAAAAAAAAAAAAAAAGCGATGCTGTGTATTTGACTACTCGGCAGGACCATACATACGTACGACATTTTTGCACTCACATAATGTACTTGCAGCCTCCGACACCATGCAAATATGTTCTAATCCTCCACTTCTAGTGACTAACAAGGTGCTACTAAACGTTCAAGCGCACAATACAAAACTATTTCAGACTTTGTGGCACGTCACATTTGTTTACTGCTTTTTATAGTCAATCACCAAGTGTAATATTTCACTCTTTGTTCAAACCTTAAAATGAATAAAAAATTGTTCACCTTTTTTTTTAAACTACAAATCTTTATTTGGCTCACAAAATACATATTCTCCGGACACTTAATTAGGTACACCTGCACCATTTAATACAAGAGTTGCATCGAGAGGTAATCATTTAATGTTTATTGTGAGAGCTATTTAGTGCCATGAGCTGTCAAAATATTGGAGACCGTTCTCACAAAGTAGAATACAGTAAAACATTTTGATACAACTCTTGTACTTATTAATTTCTGTTATCGTACAGCCATTGCATTCAGTTAGTGGCTTTTAGCGATTCTCATCTGACTCAACATCATCACAGCTTGCTGACATTAAAACGCACAACATGTAAAATCACCTCATCAAGTCTTTTTTTACAACTCGTCCCGTTCGGGCTGCTCCTCCGATTGAAGACTGACTTCGTATGCCACGATCTTGCCGTCTTTGTTAAGGTCCTGACTGTTGAACATGTCCTGAATGATGTCGTCTGCTTGGACTCCCGGTCGAAGGCGACCGTTGCCCTGCTGGACTTGGAGCTTGATAAAGGCTGAAAACTAGAGAGGATAATTAAAGGCTGTTGGCCTTCTTTTAAGACCAATTACAGTATTCCAAGGATTCATTCATTCCCTTGGCAAAAGAGGTAAGGAAGACATCTCAGCAACTTAAAAAGGAACTTGTGCAGTACTTCTAGTCAGTACTTGAGCGGTAGCATTTAAAAATTAGAGATCGACCAATATGTTTTTTTCAGGGCTGATACTGATTATTGGTAGTTAAAGAAGTTGATAGCCATGAATATTATACATCAGTAAACAGCTGGACAAAGCTTTAAGTCGTTTTTAAATTACTATTTTTCCCTAAGAAACGTCAGACCAGTAGCGACATGTTTTATACGGCTTTAATGTTGGGGTTAATTTTAGAGATTGACCGATACGTTTTTTACAGGAGCGATACCGATTATTAGTTGTCAAGGAGGCCGATATTTGGAGCTGATATTCATTTGCAGTAAAAGTTATTTAAACATGAATAGTATGTCAGGTTGTTTTTTAACATTATTCTATAGGAAAAGTTGGACCAGTAGCGACAATATTTTATCCGGTGCTAATGTTGTGGTTAATTTAGCAGCAAAAAACATCAGGGGATTTCAAACACCTTTACCTGTTTAAAACGAGCATCAACGTGACATCTACTCAATTTTATAGCACTGTATGGATTTAATACATTGTAAGGTTTCCTCGGGAGAAATACTGAAAAATTGCTAACATTTAAATACAAATTCTGTGCTCCTTCATGCTTATCGTTGAGACATTTTTTTCAAGATGGCCTACATAATTTCTTCCTGGATGTTACAGAAAGTATGAGAATGTGTGAGCTTCTGCCTGCTCATCTGTACTTATATGATAAGTCTCCTATTTATCAAGATATTTACACAAAATTTGGATTTTTGGCATAGATATATTGTCTGTTCTCTTGATGTCTATCCATCTCCGTCGCGTTATTTGTTTGAATCACGGAATATAAAACTTGTTTCAAAATTGTTTTGCGACTGCATTGCTGCATTAGCGAAAACATACAAAACCGGATCGGTAACACGCCAGGAAAGAAGGACAAAAACTGTAAACTGCAAAAATGGAAAGTTTTGACGGGTCAGCTGGGGAGACGTACTTGTACTGTTGGCGACCAGCACTGCAAGAACGGGAGTGGCTACACGAGAGAACATTTCTCACAGGAACTCAAATAAATGCCTGGTTAGATTTCAATATTTATGGAGAATTATTGTCAATGAGTAATTTTTCTTCTTAAATAAACAGAAATTGGGAAAAAGGGAACTTTTCTCATGTAGTGCAAAGGGGCTGGTGCTGAGACTTGCTTATTACTATCTCTGTCATTATTTTGAAAATAATAAATATTGGTCATATTTATATATATTGCATCAGGTGGTGTGGTTCTGTTGTAGTTGTAAAAAAATAAATAAGCTACTTCTACTATTTTTTTTAAAAGGCAGATACCGATATATGTCAAAAATGCCAATTATCGGCCCGGCCAATAATCGGTCGATCCCGACGACTAATCTACAGACAAGATGTTATTAGAGTTTTACCTCCTGCAAAGGGACCTCTCTGTCACCGTTGAGGTCCATGGCGGGGAAGAGCGGGTCTGGGCCATCTCCAAACCACACGAACATGAAACCTTTTGGAACACCTTTCTGTAGCTCTACCAACTCCAGCTGGAAAAAGAGCACTGCGCTCCCAGGAACATCACCGGCTGACCGACCAAAACAAATATTTTTTTACAGCATTAATTCATCCCCAAAAGCATTTTGGCAACTGAGGCAATGAAAACTCAATTTTCATGCTGCTAAAAAATACAATTTTATTTCATTGTACCTCCATTTTCGCCATGTCCCCAGTGGGGTGGTACGACTACTTCTCTGGTCTCGCCCACACACATGCCAATCAATCCTTGCTCCAGACCCGGAATGACCTGCTCGGCCCCCAGCGTGGTGACGGAGGGTGAGTCAAACTGGTCCCTAAAACGAGAGAGCGAGTCAAGTGAAGCTATTATTTGTGGAACCTTCAAAGGAAAACTTCCACGCTTGGAGAGTATGGAAACCTTGAGAGTCATGCAGACATACGTGCTGTTGTCATGGATACGTAAAGATTCCCCGAGTAACAAGGAGCCAGGCAGAGGCAGTGTGCTTCCATGCAGTGTGGCAGAGTGAACATCAGAGGGCGCTCACGAGGAGTACAGCAAGGTGCCGTCCATCAAGGAGCAGTTGTAGCGATACTGCAGCCAGTCGTCCGCCTCGCTCACGCTGTCGCATTCCTGAGGCTTGTGGGTCACTTTGACGTCCACGAGGTCGTCGGGGTTGTGGAAGTCGATGATGTGGATGTCGAAGACCAGCACAGCTGAGCCGGGGATCAGCTCACCTGCAAGGTAACAAATGACTGCATTTTAATCTTTCAAACTCACAAGTCAGCAGAGAATATTGTATTTTGTACTCAGTAATGGGAACGATTTACAATGTCAAGAAGTACAGATTAAGTATACATTAAAAAATAATACTGGTACTACACCAAAAAAGTCGATTACAGTAGGACCTAACACCCAAAAGCATCCCTTCTGTCACTCATAGATGTAACAGTCCCTCTAGAAATGTGCAATGTGGACCATTCAACCAATCCCTGCAAAGTATGCGCCGCCTCCCAACTTTGTCCAATTCCCACAACTCCCACACTATTAACTAGATCCACTCAACGTCCATTGCACCGGTCGCCCAGGGGGGTCCCCCCACATCTGCGGTCCCCTCCAAGGTTTCGCATGGTAGCCCATTGGGTTGAGTTTTTCTTTGCCCTGATGTGGTATCTGAGCAGAGGATGTCATTGTGGCTTGTGCAGCCCTTTGAGACACTCGTGATTTAGGGCTATATAAATAAACTTTGATTGATTGATTGATTGACAACTTCCCCGCACATTTTAGCCAATCAAATTTGCCTTCAAGCACGTCAACGGTTTTATCAAAACTTATGTTCGAGTCTTGTGTAGACCAAGCAGGAACAACAACATGCAACTATAAATCCACTCTTTGTTACTCAAATGGCACAACTGTTGATCTACCAGGTAGCTCAGACCTACTTCCTGTCTTTGACGCTAAGCCTTCTGGGTAATGTAGTCAACACTTAGCAAAACACCAGCACCTGAACTTCCCAGTTTACATGTTTTTGTATATTTGTTTAACCTTTATTTGTCCAGGGTAAGACAATTAGGAACAGATTCTCATTTACAATGCTGACCTCGCAAAGAGGCAACATTTACATGTTTTAGGGACGTTGAAGTAGGGCTGAGCAATATGGCTGAGAACTGTATCACAATATAAAGTGTTTACATCAGTCGATATCAATAATTATTTGTATTTTTTATGACCTATTGAAAGACGAAAAATATATTAAATGTAATTTTTATTTCAAATGTGACCTTCCTCTGATTATAATCCTCAACCATCAAAGCAGAAAGAAAGGAAATGTCAACACAAGCATGGAAAACACTTAAAAATGTCAACAAAATTCTAAAACCACATTAACACTTGACAATAATGTTTTAAAACAAAGGTGCAAAAATATGGAACATGTAAGAAGTGTTTTATAAAGTGTAACAGAATAATGCAAAGTGGATAAATGTACACATAGAAATCTGAGAAGAACAATTTTCTGCAGGTTTAGTGCCAGTGCTAGTGTTACAGCTGTGTAACATTTTATTTGGTCAGTTATTCTTATTTAAGTATGGAAAGGAATTTCTGTTATGCAGTAAATATTTAAAAAATATTATTAGACCAATGACTGTTATTTTAAAGTATCCCATTTGTTATATTTTGTAATTTATTTTATTTCTACAATCTAGTCCCTGTTGTTCTTATATACCGTATTTTTCGGACTATAAGTCGCAGTTTTTTTCATAGTTTGGCCGGGGGTGCGACTTATACTCAGGAGCAACTTATGTGTGAAATTATTAACACATTACCGTAAAATATCAAATAATATTATTTAGCTCATTCACGTAAGAGACTAGACGTATAAGATTTCATGGGATTTAGCGATTAGGAGTGACAGATTGTTTGGTAAGCGTATAGCATGTTCTATATGTTATAGTTATTTGAATGACTCTTACCATAATATGTTACGTTAACATACCAGGCACGTTCTCAGTTGGTTATTTATGCCTCATATAACGTACACTTATTCAGCCTGTTGTTCACTATTTATTTATTTTAAATTGCCTTTCAAATGTCTATTCTTGGTGTTGGGTTTTATCAAATACATTTCCCCAAAAAATGCGACTTATATGTTTTTTTTTCCTTCTTTATTATGCATTTTCGGCCGGTGCAACTTATACTCTGGAGCGACTTATACTCCGAAAAATACGGTACCCGAATAGGGAAAGGACGAGGGTTGAAAAGAAAAGAGGTGAGCGCGGCTGAGGACTATGGTCCGTTTTTGAAAAAAAATAAAAACACTGCCATACTGTCATACTTGCCAACCTTGAGACCTCCAATATCGGGAGGTGGGGTGGGGGGTGGGGGCGTGGTTATTTACAGCTAGAATTCACCAACTCGAGTATTTCATATATATATATATATATATATATATATATTTAGATGGCAGTATTGTCCTGTTTAACTTCTCCGTTCATGATGAGTATATCATTTCGGCCACCGTGTTCAATGGAGAAGTCTGTTCTACATATTTACAGGCAACATACACCTTCCCCTTCGAACTGTCCTGGATGAACTGAAATTCTTGTTTTCAATTCGTTTTTGGAACTTGCAAGCGTATTTCTTCATCTTGCTCGTCGACGGCGTCGCCATGTCTGTAATTTCCTCGTTCTTCTGCTTCGTCTCCTTGTTGTGTGCGCAGTTGTCATACTTGGGGGGGGGGGGGCAGCTTGGCCCTAAACCGGTCAATCCTCGCTTCCTGGGGAAGATCTTCCCTGGCAAGCAATTGGTACTCCAGTACTTGTACCCGGAGGCTGGTCAGGTCCAATCGCAGCTGCGGCAGACTTTTTTTTTTTTTGGGCGTGGCCTCAATACCTTGGAGATTGTCGGGAGAAAATCTCTGTCGGGAGGTTGTCGGGAGAGGCGCTGAATATCGGGATTCTCCCGCTAAAAACGGGAGGGTTGGCAAGTATGGCAGTTGTGCACTCTACTCTCTAAAAGCCCTAGATGTTATGACGTCATTGGGCAGGCAAGCTGTTTATACTGTGGGAAAGCGGACGTGACCCAGTAGAACTGGACAGGTAATTGAATTTTAATCACAATTTCGACTTTGGCTTGTCACGATAATAAAAGTTATATTCGAAGTAACGATAAAAGAGCAGTGCAACATGCATGCAAATTATTGAGATTGTAAAGAAAGGTAAAGCAGATGAGTGGGTAAAAAAGAACTACGGGATCTCACCACTGTTGCTACTATTCATTTGACACGTTAGTATGTCTAATCAATAATCACTGAACTCAACAAAAAAGTAAGGAATTTCCGTGTTAACGTAACCATGGATGGAATCACAGAGTTGGTCGATAAAACAGAATCCGCTATTAAACACAGAACATCAGGGAAATTCTCATGAATGTAAGTGAAATGTTGTCACTGTGAGGAGTTGTTTGGGAAAATAGAGACCCCACCCTGTTTTGTCCTCACTCACCCACACCGTCTCCTCCGTATGCCAGGTGAGGCGGCACCACGACCCTCCTCTTCTCTCCCATGCACAGACCCTGCAGGGCTTCGTCCATGCCTTTGATGATGTAGCCCATACCCACATACGTGTTGTACGTGCTGTTCCTCTGGTAGCTGCCAACACATCCACGTCATCGTCCGTTTTTGCCACACAATCATGTTCGTTTATCACTCAGACCTGGAGTCAAAGGCGGTGCCATCGTGGAAGGTTCCGTTGTAGTGGTAGCGGATGTAATCGCCCACAGTGGTGCGGCGGGCGCATCCTTCGGGGACCTCTTTGACCTCGACGACGAGCTCGTCTTTGGGGTTGAACACATCCACCATCAGCACATCAAATATCAGCGTGGCCTGCGGGGGCACTAGACGTCCTGTTGGGACATTTTAAGTCTCAATTAGCTGATACTTAAGTCAATTATAATTGCAGACTCGGGGTGCCCAAACTTTTTCCACTGAGGGCCACAAATCAGACGATGCGGGGGCCATTTTGGTAGTTTTCACCTTCAAAACCAGTACAATATATATCGTATTTTTTGGACTATAAGTCGCAGTTTTTTTCATAGTTTGGCCGGGGGTGCGACTTATACTCAGGAGCGACTTATGTGTGAAATTATTAACACATTACCGTAAAATATCAAATAATATTATTTAGCTCATTCACGTAAGAGACTAGACCAGGGGTCGGCAACCCAAAATAATGAAAGAGCCATATTGGACCAAAAATACAAAAACAAATCTGGCTGGAGCCGCAAAAAATTAAAAGCCATATTACATGTGTCATGAGATATACATTTAATTAAGAGGACTTCAAGGAAACTAAATGAGCTCAAATATACCTACAAATGAGGCATAATGATGCAATATGTACATATCGCTAGCCTAAATAGCATGTTAGCATCGATTAGCTTGCAGTCATGCAGTGACCAAATATGTCTGATTAGCACTTCACACAAGTCAATAACATCAACAAAACTCACCTTTGTGCACTCATGCACAACGTTAAAAGTTTGGTGGACAAAATGAGACAGAAAAAGAAGTGGCATAAAACACGTCCTAGAAAGTCGGAGAAAGTTATAAATGTAAACAAACTATACGGTGAGTTCAGGGACCGCCAAAATTAGTAGGACAAAACGGCGCTCGCCAAATACTCGAATCAGTGAAGCATGTTTAATACAAACAGTGTGATTTATAACAATTAGGGAGGTTTGTGTCATGTTTGTCCTCCTACAGAAACCATACTAAAACAAAAAAATAGATTTTTTTCCCCCTCATCTTTTTCCATTCTTCATACATTTTTGAAAAATCTCCAGAGAGCCACTAGGGCAGCGCTAAAGAGCCACATGCGGCTCTAGAGCCGCGGGTTGCCGACCCCCGGACTAGACGTATAAGATTTCATGGGATTTAGCGATTAGGAGTGACAGATTGTTTGGTAAACGTATAGCATGTTCTATAAGTTATAGTTATTTGAATGACTTACCATAAAATAAATGATAAATGGGTTATACTTGTATAGCGCTTTTCTACCTTCAAGGTACTCAAAGCGCTTTGACAGTATTTCCACATTCACCCATTCACACACACATTCACACACTGATGGCGGGAGCTGCCATGCAAGGCGCTAACCAGCAGCCATCAGGAGCAAGGGTGAAGTGTCTTGCCCAAGGACACAACGGACGTGACTAGGATGGTAGAAGGTGGGGATTGAACCCCAGTAACCAGCAACCCTCCGATTGCTGGCACGACCACTCTACCAACTTCGCCAAATATGTTACGTTAACATACCAGGCACGTTCTCAGTTGGTTATTTATGCGTCATATAACGTACACTTATTCAGCCTGTTGTTCACTATTCTTTATTTTAAATTGCCTTTCAAATGTCTATTCTTGGTGTTGGGTTTTATCAAATAAATGTCCCCCAAAAATGCGACTTATACTCCAGTGCAACTTATATACGTTTTTTTTCCTTTTTCATTATGCATTTTCGGCCGGTGCGACTTAAACCCCGGATCGACTTATACTCCGAAAAATATGGCACTGTTTTTTTTTTGAAGAACTAGAAAATGCAATTTCGTTAGAAATTGTGTGAATGCTGAAGATCCAAAGCCAAACTGAAGTGCTAACAGTTAGCACGCAGGCCATATGGCGTCAACAAAACAGATAAGCAAAATGATCTAAAAAAAAAAAAAGCTAGCATGCTAACAATAACACTCTTAGTTTTAGCATTAGTGAAATACCACAATATATGACACTGTATACCTGCTAAATTAGCTTAAAAAGCTACCATGTAAAAGTAAATACTAAAACGCTAAAATGCGTCAAGTACCAAAATATATTACTCTAAGGTGCGTGTATACTTGCTAAATTAGCTAGCATGCTATTGTTAGCATGCTAAAATGCTAACTGAAACGTGGGTCAAGTGCCAAAATATGAGGTGTGTACTTGAAAGTGTTTGTTTAAAATGCTAGCATGCTGACGTTAGCATGTATCAAGTACTAAAATATTGAAAAAACAAGACGTTTGCATGCTATTATTAGAATGCTGACGATTGTGCCGGAAGTCGTTAAAAATTTGGCATCTGGCTGCACTTTGGACATTCCTGTTGTAGACAAACTAATATAGGCGTTGCCATGGTGATGCAAAGCTGCCTCGTACCGTGCCCATTCTCTCCGTAAGCCAGGAATGGCGGGATGATGATGACCCTTCTCTCTGTGACACACATTCCCAGCAGGCCCTGCTCCATGCCCTCAATTACATCGCCTTGGCCCAAATAGGTGTCATAGGTCGCATTCTTGTGGCTGAAGTAAACACACACAGTTAGTTGTCGTTTAAGAACACACACACCACACCCACCTGGAGTCAAAGGCTTGTCCGGAGAGCAGGGTGCCGTTGTAATGATAGCGTAGAAAGTCGGACGCCATGGCGGCACGAGTGCATTTTTTAGGTTTGCTGAGCGTGCGGATCTCAACCTTGTCCGCCTTGTTCCATATGTCCAGCAGGAGCACGTCGTACACCAAGACAGCGTCCGCTGGGATGATGCCCCCTTGTGGCACAGCCATGTCAAAGATTAAAGATGGAAAAATACAAACCAAACTATTGCGGGCGCGGAACACTTTGCGATACCTGTTCCTATGCTTCCGAAGGCCAAGTGTGGCGGGACGGTGATCTTGCGGCGCTCGTTCACGCACATGCCCATCAGGCCGCGGTCGACTCCTGTGAGGAGGCGACCCATACCCACCTGACTGATGAAAGCTTTGCCTCGGTCATGACTGCACACAATAACACACACACGTACTGTCAGACTACAGCAAGGTGTCTAAACACATTTCCACTGAGGGCCGCACACTGAAAAATCAAAGCATGCGGGGGCCATTTTGATATTTTTCATTTTCAAAACCAATACAATATATTAGGGGTGTAACGGTACGTGTATTTGTATTGAACCGTTTCGGTACGGGGGTTTCGGTTCGGTTCGGAGGTGTACCGAACGAGTTTCCACACGAACATATTAAGTAGCCGCCTCGGCTTCCTTCTGCCTCTGTTTCTGTCAGTACTAAGGCTGCAGCTAACGATTATTTTTCTATCGATTAATCTATAGATTATTTTTTTCCGATTAATCTATAGATTATTTTTTCCGATTAATCTATAGATTATTTTTCCTTTTACCGATTATTTTTTTATTCAAAATGAAGATGAAAAAATAAATGTAGGCCAGTTTTTTCAAAAGGCATGGCTTTTATTTACAAAAAAAAAAGAAGTATGGCCACTCAGTCAACATTGACAACATGACTAAATATTCTGTAACAATGTAAACATTTAAAACTTTTAACCTTTAACAAAATTAAAAGTAGCTTATTTGCTTTTTAACGTGCAAATATAAAAGTCAACATCCAGTGCAAATCTTAATATTCTGCAATAGTATAAGCATTTCAAAAGTAAAAGTATTGCTTATTTTGCTTTAAAATGTGCAAAAATAAAGATAAACATCCAATACAAAAAAGTGTAAAACGAAATATTCTGTAACAACAGTGTAAACATTTCAACAAAAGTGAAAGTATTGCTTATTTGCTAAAATGTGCAAAAATAAAGATAAACATCCAATACAAAAAAGTGCCAATCTAAATATTCTGGAGTACTGTAAACATTAAGTATTGCTTTTAAAATGTGCAAAATAAACATCCAGTCCAACACAGTACACAATAACCAATTCTACTCATTCCAGTGAGTGACTAACAGTTGTAATGAAGAAAGGTTAGCATGTCTACATGCTCTGGTTCTTTTCTTGTTTACAATATTCCCAGCAGCTGAAAATAGGCGCTCAGAAGGGGTCGATGTGGCTGGAACTAATTAGCCTTCACCTCAAGCCAGGACTGCGAGTGAGCTGAGCTGCAGTTTAAGTTTCTAGAAGGTCAACGGGCTCATAGTGATGTTACTAGTAGTTGACTGGGAGGTGTTTATTATCATTTGGGGAGAGTCCGCTGCCTGATGCTCACCTGCTAAGCACCTATCTGCTCGACGCTGAAGCGCTGACTACATGCGCTCTGAATACACACTGCTGATTGGCTGGTAACGCTCTGAATACGCACTGCTGATTGGCTGATAATGCTGCGTGTGTACCAATCAGATGGTTGTGTGGGTGGGACAATGCTGCGTGCTGAGACAGAGGCAGAAGGAGCGAAGCAGCTTGTTAAGACTTTAGCAGCAAAAGTTAGCTTTAGCTTAGAAACTCGTTCGGTACACCCCCGTACCGAACCGAAAGCCCCGTACCGAAACGGTTCAATACAAAACACGTACCGTTACACCCCTAGGAGATACAAATGACACATTAATGTTTTTGTGTAATGATGACAACGTATGCTCACGCGGACGATTGACTAGTTGATGGTTTTCTTTTCAAATGTTCGTTCATAGCCGTTGTGCTGCTATGATAGGCCATTTACGCTCGACACAGTGTGCATACAACAACATTATTAGGCTGTGTATTGAAATACTTCCACACTTTTGACGACTTTTGGAGTGATTTTTCCCCCTCGCTCGCACCGCTTGCATCGTCTGCTTTGATCGTCTGCTTTGCGCTTCGCCATGACGGTAGTGTGACGTAAATATGCGACGCGTCGACGCACAAGAACGGTGTTGACGTATTTACGTAACCGATGACGTCGACTACGTCGACGCGTCGTTTCAGCCTTAGTCAGTACTCTACACAGCACCCAGCATTGTCCCACCCACACAACCATCTGATTGGTTACAAACAGAGCGGTAACAGCCAATCAGCAGTGCGTATTCAGAGCGCATGTAGTCAGTGCTTAGCGTTTAGCAGGTAAGCATCAGGCAGCGGAATCTCCTCAAAATATAATAAACACCTCCCAGTCAACTACTAGTAACATCACTATAAGCCCGTTGACCTTCTAGAAATATAAAAGGCAGCTCGGTTTGTTCGCAGAACTGGCTTGAGATGAAGGCTAATTCGCTTTTAGCGTAACGTTTGCTCATTTTGCGGTGTGTGTGTTACGGACAGCAAAGCCCTGTCTGTCTGTTATTTCACTTTACCTTTTTCTGTGTTGATTGAGCTGTGTTGAAGCAGGACATTATGTTAAATGAAGAGTTTCTGTCTCTGATAGTTGATATAATAATGTAACTGCATCATAAAGCCTACATGAACTCCATGGTGTTCAGGGATGAATAGTCTCTCCTATTGCTATTGTACCATTTTTTCAGCTATAGTTACATTAATCATTAGTAATGCAGCAGCCTAGTTTTGAATTACAGGGTCCCTGCTATCACATGTTGATAAAAATATAACATTTACATAATAAATCAACTACAGGCTTCCCAAATGCTGTAATAAATTAAACATGATGAGTTGTCTGGAAACTGTTTAAGGTTGCACTTTTTATATGTAGAAGAAAAGTTTTGTCATTTTATTTAATCTGAGCAACAACTTGAGGCAGTTTAATGTTGATTAACGTGGGCAGAATTATTATAGTGTTCCCAATGTTAAAAGGATAAAGCCATTGTTTACAAATTTGGTAAATAACCAAAACATTTATATTTTGTTGTTTTCTTACTGTATCGAAAATGAACCAAACCGTGACCTCTAAACCGAGGTACGTACCGAACCGAAATTTTTGTGTACCGTTACATCCCTACAATATATGTATATGTATATATTTGTTTTTAACATTTAGGGCCCTGCTCAAGCTTGGTCCCAGGAACTCGGAAGGGTCTCAGTCATAAAAATGTAAAAAATAATTCATAAAAAGGCTTAAATCTCTAGATCAAGGATGTCAAACATGCGGCCCGCGGTTTTGATCCGGCCCACGAGATGAGTTTGCAAAGTCTAAAAAGGACCTTTACTTTTAAATGAAAGAAATTGCTGTTCTCAATGTGTCCACTGGATGTCGCAATAGCAACTCGGTTAGGTACACAGTAAAGCGGGGCTGAGGCTCCTCCTCCTTCCACCCATGTAAAACCTGCTTCAAAGTTTTCTCTGTAATGGGCATCAATAAACCAAAGCTACAATCAAGGCTCACGTGCAAGCACTCCAATAACATCCTGACATTGTCTGCCACTCAAGATGTGACAGCTGATATTGATGCACTTGTGAAAGCTAAACCATACCAGCTTTCAGGAGTAAATAAACAATTGGTAACCCCTTAAAATGCTGCATGAAACACTGCACCTTCAAATAATTCTGTGAAAATGTTTGTTCGCTTTCTTTACATTTCCACAGAAGACAGTGTGATTTACTGCTATACTGATAGTCTCTTAAATTCTGTTTGGTTGAAATTGTTCACACATTGCGCAGCTTTTATTTTCTATCAGTACACAATATTGCCTAGAAGGCAGGGACTAACTCAACCCTCTTGAATAGTTTCTACCTCAGTTTGTATGGTCGGCACAGGATTAATACGTGGAAATGACAAATGAGGGTTTTGATACCAAGAGTTTTGATTTATTTTGTACAATCCCATATAGGCTGTGACTGACAGTTTAATGGATCTGTAGATACACTGAAACAAAGTCTAAGAATATTGTGTTCTTCATGGTTTTTGCAACTGCTCCAATTTGTTCCTCAGAATTTTCAGCTAACTAAGTGTTTTGTCAAGAGGATTATTTGTGATATGTACATTTTCAAAATGCTTTGTTCTATTTTGGGCATAAGTAAAACAAACAAAAAAACTGAATCTGTAGTTGTTGTATTGTTAAGGTATTATGCTATGATTTTACCAGTCCGGCCCTAAAATAAAATGAGTTTAACACCCCTCCTCTAGATCAACTTCAGGTCTGTCTGTTGAGATCTAGTAAATTGTGTGTTTTTTTTGTTTTATGCCCTTTTTGTCAAAACCCTGTTTTTTACGGCAAATACACAAAATATCCGACCCCAAGAAACATTTCAAAGTGGAATATTTGATGTAGAGTAATTGGAGCCTTAAATAGGTCAATAAACACATTATTTTTTGAGCAATGACAGTTAAAAAAAAAATCCCACTAAAATTCTTATGATATAGAAGGGCCCACACTCATAAATGTTAACAAATCGTACTTTGTTTTACATTTAACATTCAAGTCTGTTGATCAACTTCAGATCTATCTGTCGCTTATACATTTTTAGTACTTTTTTTAAATGCTCTTTTTGTCCTAAAACTTTTTTTATACGGCAAACAGATAATATGCAATATTTTCCCCAAAAATATTTCAAAGTGGAATATTTTAAATAAAGTAATTGGAACCTTTAATAGGTCAATTATTCATAACATTGATTTTGATTCATTATGTTTTGAGTAGGGATGTCCGATAATGGCTTTTTGCCAATATCCGATATTGTCCAACTCTTAATTACCAATACATATATCAACGATACCGATAAACCGATACCAATATATATAGTCGTGGAATTAACACATTATTATGCCTATGGTGAAGATAAGGTCCTTTTTTAAATAAATTATAAAATAAAATAAGATAAATAAATTAAAAACATTTTCTTGAATAAAAAAGAAAGTAAAACAATACAAAAACAATTACATAGAAACTAATAATTAATGAAAATGAGTACAATTAACTGTTAAAGGTTAGTACTATTAGTGGACCAGCAGCACACACAATCATGTGTGCTTACGGACTGTATCCCTTGCAGACTGTATTGATATATAATGTAGGAACCAGAATATTAATAACAGAAGGAAACAACCCTTTTGTGTGAATGGGGGAGGGAGGTTTTTTGGGTTGGTGCACTAATTGTATGTGTATCTTGTGTTTTTTATGTTGATTTAATAAAAGAAATTTAAAAAACGATACCGATAATTTCTGATATTACATTTTTAAAGCATTTATCGGCCGATAATATCGGCCTGCCGATATTATCGGACATCTGTAATTATAAGTAAAGTAACTGGAACCTTTAATAGGTCAATCATTCATAACATTGATTTTGATTCATTATGTTTTGAGCAATGACAGCTTTAAAGAAAAAACACCTGCATGGCAGCTTTGTGAAGTGAATTATATTTATATAGCGCTTTTCTCTAGTGACTCAAAGCGCTTTTACATAGTGAAACCCAATATGTGTAAGTTACATTTAAACCAGTGTGGGTGGCACTGGGAGCATGTGGGTAAAGTGTCTTGCCCAAGGACACAACGGCAGTGACTAGGATGGCAGAAGCGGGGATCGAACCTGGAACCCTCAAGTTGCTGGCACGGCCGCTCTATCAACCGAGCCATACCGTGTTATTAGAGTCAACCTTGCAACTTTTAATTCTCACATTTCACCTGTTTGCTCTATTATTTTTTAATAGTATCTTTAGACTGTGCCCCAGGCCATTAAAAATGAGCTGAGGACTGCAAATGGCACCTGGGCCGCACATTGGACACGCCTGGACAACATTATCTTACTATCCTCGACCTTTTACTGCTTCTATTGGTGAGCTGGAGCCTATCCCAGCCCTTTGAGACACTTGTGATTTAGGGCTATATAAATAAACATTGATTGATTGATTGATTGACATACAAAGTGTTCGCCTCAAGACATTCCTGACCCATAAGATGCCTGGTATTCTCTGCAGTTCCATAAATTAAAGCCTTATGAGGAAATACTGAGAAAAGTAAAGCCTCAAAAGGTAAAAGTAAAGTTAGTTATCCTCACTTAGGCTTCAGTTGTGTCAGTCTAACCCGGAAGTAACATGTTACACACAGATGTTACAAGTTATCTTAAATTTAAAAAAACCTGGTCGTGCGCATGCGCCTCAAACAACCGCAAAACGTAAACATTTTCTAAATATATACATATATAGAATCAATTTAAAAAACAACAACCTGGAATCAAACGTCCTGCCGTCAGCATTTAAGGTGCCGTTGAAGTGGTAGCGAATAAAGTCCTCGGGTTGGACCTCTCGCGGGCAAACTTTGGGGATGTGGTAGCGGTCCACGACCACGTCCAACATGAACTCGGAGCTGCACCGCACGGCGACGAAATGGAGGACGAACAGCAGCGGCGGAAACATCCCGAGGTTGTTTAAGGGGGAACCGAGGAAGTCCAGTCTGCCGAGGTAGCAGAACCGAACCACCCGAGACACGCCACTGCGGTCAGGGACATTCGTGTAGAACATGACATGATGAAACAAACTAGTTCCTGTAGCAAATTCCAAAATAATACACATTTAAAAAACAACATTGACGATTACGGTCTGTAAACACGTTAAATTAAATACATTCGCGGATTATTTCGGATTACATGCACATTTTATAAAATACGTTAATTTAAGTACACAAAGTAGAATGCCACTGCGGTATATGTTGGTGGTAAACCCGTCCTTGTTTTATTTTGAAAGAAACCATTATAACATCCCCTTTGGTCCACAAGCGTGAAGCGCTGAAGGGGGAGTGGTCATCTGAACCCCCACCCACTTATGTTGGAATGGTGCAAACGTGTACATGAACACAACTCCCAGAGTCCTTCCATGCCCTCCTCCAAAAATATATAAAATGATGCCGCCAATCTCCTTAATCAGTGCACATGCTTCTACTGTGTCACCTGGATCAGGTTCACTCAGGTCGAAAGATTGATTGAGACTTTTATTAGTAGATTGCACAGTACAGTACATATTCCGTACAATTGACCACTAAATGGTGACACCCGAATACGTTTTTCAACTTGTTTAAGTCGGGGTCCACGTTAATCAATTCATGGTAAAGATGGCAGAACAGACTATATCTCAATAATGTTTACAACTGAACTCTTTGCCTTTTCAACATGTCTCAACCTGACAGATTGCTTGGAATGAAGGGAAAATATAAAGATAACTGTCTGTTAGTTTCAAAAAGTGTTTCCCCCCCCCAGTATTACTACCTTATTAATTCATTAAACATGAGGAAACTTCTTCCAGATTTCACATTCCAGGGTTTAAATGGGTATTCCAGCCGTGTTTCTTTTTGTAGTCAAGCTAAACAGCTAACACTGTATAAACCGGAAACCAGAGACTACATTCAAAGCTGTGGTTGAATTTTTTTAATTTAGTTTTCCATCCATCCATTTTCTACCGCTTGTCCCTTTTGGAGTCGCGGGGGGTGCTGGAGCCTATCTCAGCTGCATTCGGGCGGAAGGCGGGGTACGCCCTGGACAAGTCGCCACCTCATCACAGGGCCAACACAGATAGACAGACAACATTCACACACTAGGGCCAATTTAGTGTTGCCAATCAACCTATCCCCAGGTGCATGTCTTTGGAGGTGGGAGGAAACCGGAGTACCCGGAGGGAACCCACGCAGTCACGGGGAGAACATGCTAACTCCACACAGAAAGATCCCGAGCGCAGGATCGATTGATTGATTGATTGATTGAAACTTGTATTAGTAGATTGCACAGTACAGTACATATTCCGTACAATTGACCACTAAATGGTAACACCCGAATAAGTTTTTCAACTTGTTTAAGTCGGGGTCCACGTAAATTGATTCATGATACAGATATATACTATCATCATAATACAGTCATCACACAAGATAATCATCAGAGTATATACATTGAATTATTTACATTATTTACAATCCGGGGTGTGGGATGTGGAGGGGGGCGGGGTTAGGTTTGGTTGATATCAACACTTCAGTCATCAACAATTGCATCATCAGAGAAATGGACATTGAAACAGTGTAGGACTGACTTGGTAGGATATGTACAGCAAGTAGTGGACATGGAGAGAGAGAGATCAGAAAGCATAAGAATAAGTATCTACATTTGATTATTTACATTTGATTATTTATAATCCGGGGAGGTGGGATGTGGAAGGGAGGGTAGGGTGTTAGTTTAGGGTTGAAGTTGCCTGGAGGTGTTTTAGTGCGGTTTTGAAGGAGGATAGAGATGCCCTTTCTTTTACACCTGTTGGGAGTGCATTCCACATTGATGTGGCATAGAAAGAGAATGAGTTAAGACCTTTGTTAGATCGGAATCTGGGTTTAACGTGGTTAGTGGAGCTTCCCCTGGTGTTGTGGTTATGGCAGGCCTGGCCCTAACCAATCTGGCGCCCCCCCCCCCACTTCGGCAGTGAAGTGTATATACTCACAAGAAACCGAATAGCTTTGTCTTTGACCTTTTTTTTTACTTAAAGAAAGCAAATTAACATATTATATGAGAATGTTATGTTATGATTATCTTTAACCGAATCACAGCAGTGCTCAAATTAAAAAACAGCATTCCCTCTCATGTGATATTGCTTAATTAACATTAATGATGTGCACTTTAACGACTAGGCTTACAACTATACCTAATATATAAAGGCGTGGAAAAGTGACTATTACCTGCAGGGCAAACATTAGCTAACCAGAAGGCAATAACAATGTAAACAAAAAACACCTGCTTAAAAGATCTAATACAAATGTCCCTGAGGAATGTAAGGTGGGAGTACTGGAATTACCTAACGTTACATTATTATTTTCCATAACAATTTAGCCCCCTCCACAATATTAACCCGACGTTAAAACAGAACTAGCTATTTATTGATGAGCAATTGCCGAATCATGTAACATTAGCTTAATGCTAAAAAGCCAGGTTACTATCACATTCTGTAACAGACAAATAATTTCATGTAGGCTAACGTTACCTACCTGCTACCTCTGTCTTTTTCTCGTTTCTCCTCCTCTTCTTTTCTCTTTTTTCTTCCCTGGGCACCTGACAGTTTTGGCCGTTTTGACATCTTGTGTTGATTTTTTGATGTGGTAAGAGTCATGATACGGGAAGGGAGGGGGCGCACCGTGCGGGGGTGGGGGGGGGGGGGGGGATGGGGAGTGGGGGGGTGTAATGTTGTAACAAATAATATTTCTATTAAATAGGCTTTACTTTGCATTTTAATTAACGTGGGATTATTTTTTGTATTTAGAAATAATAGTACCAACTTTTTTTTTTCTCCAACATTTGTGGCACTGGCGTGGCGCCCCCTGATGGACGGCGCCCTTAGCATTTGCCTATACGGCCTATGCCACGGGCCGGCCCTGGGTTATGGCGGTCATTTACGTTAAGGAAGTAGTTTGAACCCAAGACCTTCGTATTGTGAGGCAGACGCCTAATATTTTTTATTATTTTGATTTAATAATATTTAATGCTCTCTTTATTTGCTTTTGTTTTCTTTCCTTTGACTGTTGTGTGAATTATAAATGTATGTTTGTTGTTCAATAAAAAAAATAAAAAAAGCTATTGAATAAGTCTCGTTCAGGATAACTGCAATAATTTCCGTCTGTACTTATTTTAGGAGTGCAATAAAATGCATATTTTAGCGATAATCACAACAAATTGTCGTGTGAGTTTTTAAACAGGTAAATCAACAGAGCTTTTATTTCGAAAGCTTTAACCGGATATCATTGCGTTTGACGGTCCAGCATGACGCGTCTCGGCTGCCTACGTGCACACAACTTTTTTTCCCTTGGAACCAGACGCGCGACCCCCGTCCCGGAGCGACGATGCTCCCGCACAGCGAGGCGGTGGTAGCGGCTTCTGCTTCGGCCTTCCTCCTCCTCCTCCTCTGCGCGGTGGCGGAGGCCCAGTACGAGAAGTACAGCTTCAAGAGTTTCCCCGCCGAGGACGTAGTGCCGCTGGACGCCGCCTACAACCACGCGTTGGAACAGTACGCGGCGCACAACTGGGCGGAGAGCATCAAGTACTTGGAGTTCAGCCTCAGGCTCCACCGGCTGCTGCGGGACAGCGAGACCTTCTGCGGCCGCAACTGCAGCACCGTGAGCCGGGCGAAGGACGAGGAGGAGGATGAGGAGGACGGCAGCCTGCGCGTCGTGCGCCACATCCTGCTGAGGGCGGCTTGCTTGAAGAAGTGCAAGGCGAACTTTCCGGTGTTTACACTCGCACACCCGCGGAGGGACGTGCTGGAGAGCTTCGAGAAAAGAACCCCGTATCGATACATCCAGTATGCCTACTACCAGGTGAGAAGTGCGCATGTGCCACAACTTCCCAACTACATAGCCTTAAGCACCGCCGCCGTGTTTGAGGCTTGGAAAGTTCTAGTCAGGCAGTTAGTCGACCTCCTGTGGGGCAATTAGTTGAGTCTGTGCCACGTCTCTTGCTGTGTTACCTCCGCTAACAAACCCGCCATTCTCCTCCTACTTCTTCTAGGACACTTCTTTAGGTACAGTGAAGAAAGAAAATAAAAATGACAAAGGAAGTCTGTCGTTTTAATCAACTGCAGAGAGTAGCAGGCGTCTATTAGGGGAAGGCATGTGTTGGTTCAGATGCAATATTAACCCATAAATGGCAACACCTAATTAAAATAGGAGGTGTCTCCATCCAACTTTTTCTCTTCTGATACTTACAGTATATTGGAGCTTTGCGTATTGGACGATACCAATATTGAGTGTAGAGATGTCGATGAATGCTTTAAAATGTAATCTCTGAAATTATCTGTATCGTTTTTTTTATTTTATTAAATCAACATAAAAAATAGGGATGTCCAGTAATGAATTTTGCCGATATCCGATAATGTCCAACTCTTTAATTACCGATACCGATATCGATACTGTATACTATAAATTAATAAAAACGTGGATGATGCCAGGCTGCTGATATCGTATCCAATCAATTAGGGATTGTAAATAATGTAAATAATTCAATGTGATTATCTTGTGTGATGACTGTATTATGATGATAGTATATATGATAGTATATATCTGTATCATGAATCAATTTAAGTGGACCCCGACTTAAACAAGTTGAAAAACTTATTCGGGTGTTACCATTTAGTGGTCAATTGTACGGAATATGTACTTCACTGTGCAACCTACTAATAAAAGTCTCAATCAATCAATCAATCAATGTCCAATAATGGCTTTTTGCCGATATCCGATATTGTCCAACTCTTTAATTACAGATACAGATATCAACCGATACCGATATATACAGTCGTGGAATTAACACATTATTATGCCTAATTTGGACAACCATGCAGGTATGGTGAAGATAAGGTCATTTTTTTTTTTTAATTAATAAAATAAAATAAGATAAATAAATTAAAAACATTTTCTTGAATAAAAAAGAAAGTAAAACAATATAAAAACAGTTACATAGAAACTAGTAATTAATGAAAATGAGTAGAATTAACTGTTAAAGGTTAATACTAATAGTGGACCAGCAGCACGCACAATCATGTGTGCTTACGGACTGTATCCCTTGCAGACTGTATTGATATATATTGATATATAATGTAGGAACCAGAATATTAATAACAGAAAGAAACAACCCTTTTGTGTGAATGAGTGTAAATGGGGGAGGGAGGTTTTTTGGGTTGGTGCACTAATTGTAAGTGTATCTTGTGTTTTTTATGTTGATTTAATAAAAAAAATAAAAAATAAAAAAACAGATACCGATAATAAAAAAAACGATACCGATAATTTCCGATATTACATTTTAAAGTATTTATCAACCGATAATATCGGCACACATCTGTAATAAAAAACACAAGATACAATTAGTGCACCAACCCAAAAAACCTCCCTCCCCCATTTACACTCATTCACACAAAAGGGTTGTTTCTTTCTGTTATTAATATTCTGGTTCCTACATTATATATCAATATATATCAATACAGTCTGCAAGGGATACAGTCCGTAAGCACACATGATTGTGCGTGCTGCTGGTCCACTATTAGTATTAACCTTTAACACTTAATTTTACTCATTTTATTAATTACTAGTTTCTATGTTACTGTTTTTTATATTGTTTTACTTTCTTTTTTATTAAAGAAAATGTTTTTTATTTATATATTTTATTTTATAAATAAAAAAAAAAGGACCTTATCTTCACCATACCTGGTTTTCCAAATTAGGCATAATAATGTGTTAATTCCACAACTTTATATATCGGTATCGGTTGATATCGGTATTGGTAATTAAAGATTTGGACAATATCGGAATATCGGATATCGGCAAAAAGCCATTATCGGACATCCCTAATTGATTGGATACGATATCAGCAGCCTGGCATCATCCATACTTTTATTAATTTATAGTATACAGTATCGATTCCCGGTACCTGCGAAACCATTCTGTGTATTAATAAATATTAATTGTTTTTTGATAATAAAATCTCTTTCTAATTGCAATGTTTAAAAAGGAGATAATTATGATAATTTCTGTCCAGTTGTAGTATCTTGTTTTATTATCAGATCAGCTATTTGAATACAAAGTCTCCCTACTAACCCACCAGTGCCTCCATAGAAATGCCCCCCCTCTACCTCAAAGAACTACTCACCCCCAAATCCTCCACACGACACCTCCGCTCCGGACAGGCTAACCTCCTCCAACCTCCGAGGACAAAGCTACGAACAACGGGAGACCGGGCTTTCTGCTCCGCCGCTCCCAGTCTGTGGAACGCTCTCCCTGACCACCTGAGGGCACCACAGACTGTGGATGCTTTTAAAAAAGGCTTAAAAACCCTTCTTTTAAAGATATATGCATACTAGTTCTAGCTATTAGGCTGTTCTAGTTTTTATTTGTATTTATTTTTTATTATCTTTTTATTTTAATTTTTTTTAATACACTGTAGCACTTTGAGGTGGTTTACTCAATGTAAAGTGCTTTTTTACAAATAAAATCTATTATTATTATTATTATTTGCAGGTATGACATTAAATTGCAGTTGCAAGTCCAAGATGTTAGATGGCAGTAGTGTATAGCTTATGGTACGTTCAGTCTTTGCTCTCTGTTGCGCCCTACAATGTGTAAATACTATAAGTGTTGTACTTATAGTGGAACCTCGATTTACAAACGCCTCTATTTGCGTCCTTTTCGGTTTACGAATGCTTACATCGCACATAATATGCCTCTGTGTGCGGACCCATGTACTGGCGTACGAATGCTTCATTCATTTATTCATTCATTCATTATGTGTGCCGCTGGAAGCCTTATGGATCTTAGTTGTACTTTCCATTAACACATTTTTAGAGGTCTTAAAATGCCATGCAAAATGGCTAATGCTAATCAGTAACATGTCAACAGCAAATACAATTTATATTAGCAGCAAGCCAGAGCATTTTTTTGTTGTCAATTCCTTTGTTGACATTGGAAATTGCAAAATTACCTTGAGGTAGTTTGGCGGAGTGTGCTCTCAGTGCTGCTGGAGTGAGCAACTGGGCGTGACGTCACATGCAACTCAGATACCAAAACATGGCACCGTTGGAATTTTACGTCAATCAATGCCAAATAGGACCAGTGGGATTCCTTTGGTACTCATCCTTAAACACAATAAATGTAGGTATGAAAAAACTAACCTATTTGTTATTAACTGTGTAGAATGGACTTATGCTGTCTTTAAGTTTAAGCGGAGTGGCAATTGCTTTGTCATTGTTTTTTCGAATGCAGTAAGTTAAATGATGTGGACACGTTTGTTACTGGATACTTTCTCATACGCTTCTGCCTTGGAGACTTTGTGTAAGGGCCGTTTTACACTGCAATATTGTTTAATAAATATTAGGTATGTCTCGCTTGTGTGCTTAGTCGTTGTGTAGCTGCTCCCATCTAGTAGCTTAGCCGTGTTTACCTTTTGTAAATGACTCGACTAAAACAGAAGAACGGATCAAACTCGTGTGCTTCTTGGAGGACATTTAGATGATAACTGGCCTTGCACAAGTAGACACGCTGCGACTGCTTGTATCGGACATTTTACATGCAAGCGATACTTGTGATATCGGACCGATAATACCTTTGGATTGGGACACTCCTTATGAAAATAATATGTTGTAGTATTATATGTATTGCAACTGTAAATGCTGGAATTATCAATGGGCTGTTTATTTCACTAAAAGTGCAAAAGACCAGGTGTTGATTAGAAACAGACGATAATTACATTTTTTAGACATGAGCAATGATTTGGGGTGCGTGAGAAAGTGGATTTTAAGTGGTTTAGTTGCAATGAAAACGGCAATGCTTTTTGTTCCTCAGCTCAACAACGTGGAGAAGGCGGTGTCCGCGGCCCACACCTTCCTGAAAAAGAACCCCGATGACCCCTCCCTCAAAAAAAATATGAAGCACTACAAGACGCAGATAGACGTGGACGAGTATCTCATCGACCACGAGGAGCAGCCCTACGAGGTTCGGACCAAAACAACAAAAACAAAACATTGGTCGTTGAATTGTTGCGTTGTCGGTTCCAGAGTGTGTTTGAGAAGAGTGTGACGCTCTACAACAACGGAGACTTCAGCAGCAGCGCTCGCCACATGGAGAGCGCCATCAGCGCCTACATGGACGTCTACGCGCTGTGCCTGGACGGCTGTGACGGCTCCTACGAGATTTTAGAGTTCAAGGATTTCTATCCCACGCTGGCAGGTACGTGTGCGCACACACACCCGCACACTGCAGTTAAGAATCCAGCAGAGGGCGCTGTCTCACAAGTCAATTGGCACAATGTTTTCCAGCAGGAAGAAGCTTCAACAAGAGGCGGTGTGTGTGTAACTGCACGCTTTGTAAATTTAATACTTTTTACTGTGTTTCTGAAATGTGTAAAACTGAATTTAAAATATGTTTTATTAACTGTGAGACACATTTTAGGTTGGAGTTTAAAAAATAGTCATTTCGGCGTGGCGAGGTTGGTAGAGTGGCCGTGCCAGCAATCGGAGGGTTGCTGGTTACTGGGGTTCAATCCCCACCTTCTACCATCCTAGTCATGTCCGTTGTGTCCTTGGGCAAGACACTTCACCCTTGCTCCTGATGGCTGTTGGTTAGCGCCTTGCATGGCAGCTCCCGCCATCAGTGTGTGAATGTGTGTGTGAATGGGTGAATGTGGAAATACTGTCAAAGCGCTTTGAGTACCTTGAAGGTAGAAAAGCGCTATACAAGTATAACCCATTTATAATTTTCAGGGATTTGTTTTGCTTTAATTAGCAAAGGTTTTGGAACGTAACCCCCGCAAATAGTGAGATGTACTATATTATTATTATTTCTTAAATAATATACACTATAATTAATAATATTTTATAATTATAAACTTTGCAATTTTTCTGAATAAATGTTTTTAATTTATATTTTATATTCTTTTATTATATTTAAGTCATTTTATTTAGGTTTATTTTTGGTTGTATTTTTTGATATTATGCTACATGGAATACAAACATTTAAATTTTGTATCTTTATTTGTAATTTAAAAAAATATATTGATAGTTTAATAAAATATTACATATTCATAAATACAAATGATTCATTTTACATCTCTAGGGGCTCTCCTCAAATAAATTCAAACATAACATGTAATTACATTTTATATTATCAAATTTTATTTATATTATGATGTTTAATACTACATATTCTATTCATAATTATTCATCATTAATTCCACATCTTAAAGGGCTGTCCTCAATAAATAAATTCAAACATAACATGTAATTACATTTTATATTATCAAATTTTATTTATATTATGATAGTTTAATTAATACTACATATTCTATTCATAAATAATTCCACATCTTAAAGGGCTGTCCTCAAATAAATTCCAATATAAGTATCATGTAATAAAATTTTTATATTATCACATTTTGTTTATATTATGATAGTTTAAATGCTACATGTTATATTAATAATTATTCATCATTAATTCCACATCTCAAAGGGCTATCCTCAATGAATAATATCCAATATCAGTACCATGTAATTACATTTTAGTATTATCACATTTTATGTACATATTATTAGTATATTATGGTTATTGGAAAATATTGCATTTTACATTGAATACATTATTTATTCATATTTTATATTATATATTTGATGTTATGATCCATGGAATACAAACTATTTTTAGAAATATATTTAGTTTATGTAATAAAGTAATGAATTTTATATTCATAATTAAAATGGTATTCTACATCTCAAAGGAATCTCCTCAAATTTAAATGTATTATTTTAATATGATCATATTTTTTACTTATATTATTTTGATAGTTCATTAAATACTACATATTAATAAGCATTATTATTATATATACAAATTATTAATTCCACATCTCAAATTCTAATGTATATATATTATATTTTATTTATATTATTATTATTTTGATAGTTAATTAAATTGTTTAATATTACATCACATATATGAATAATAATACAAATATATATATATATATATATATATATTATATACATATATATATATATTATATATATATATATATATATTATATACATATATATATACATATATATATATATATATATATATATATATATATATATATATATATATATATATATATATATATATATATATATATATATATATATATATATATATATATATAATATATAAATAAATTATTAATTCCACATCTCAAAGGGCTATCCTCAGTAAATAAATTCAAATGTACACTACCGTTCAAAAGTTTGGGGTCACCCAAACAATTTTGTGGAATAGCCTTCATTTCTAAGAACAAGAATAGACTGTCGAGTTTCAGATGAAAGTTCTCTTTTTCTGGCCATTTTGAGCGTTTGAATTGACCCCATAAATGTGATTCTCCAGAAACTCAATCTGCTCAAAGGAAGGTCAGTTTTGTAGCTTCTGTAACGAGCTAAACTGTTTTCAGATGTGATAATGATAAATGGGTTGTACTTGTATAGCGCTTTTCTACCTTCAAGGTACTCAAAGCGCTTTGACAGTATTTCCACATTCACCCATTCACACACCCATTCACACACTGATGGAGGGATGATTGCACAAGGGTTTTCTAATCATCAATTAGCCTTCTGAGCCAATGAGCAAACACATTGTACCTTTAGAACACTGGAGTGATAGTTGCTGGAAATGGGCCTCTATACACCTATGTAGATATTTCACCAAAAACCAGACATTTGCAGCTAGAATAGTCATTTACCACATTAGCAATGTATAGAGTGTATTTCTTTAAAGTTAAGACTAGTTTAAAGTTATCTTCATTGAAAAGTACAGTGCTTTTCCTTCAAAAATAGGGACATTTCAATGTGACCCCAAACTTTTGTATATACAGTATATCATTGTCATTTTCATATGATCATATTTTATTCATATTATTATTATTATGATAGTTAAATAGTTCATAAAAAAAAAAAAAAAATACATATATATATATATATATATATATATATATATATATATATATATATATATATATATATATATATATATATATATATATATATATATATATATAT
>NC_084736.1:16532213-16757213 GCF_033978785.1 Entelurus aequoreus | reverse complement strand
ACCCCCAGCGTTGGCGGCTTCTTCGTGGACAAGTTTGTGGCCACCATGTATCACTACCTCCAGTTTTCTTATTACAAACGTAAGACGCGTGCAAAAAAAAAAAAAAAAAAAATTGTTGTTCACGTTTGCGATTGAACTTGTTTTGGCAGTAAACGACGTGAAGGCCGCCGCCCCGTGCGCCGCCAGCTACATGCTCTTTGACCCCGACGACCAGGTGATGCGGCAGAACGTGGACTACTACGGCTTCTACCGGGAGCAGTGGGGCCTGCAAGAGACCGACTTCCAGCCGCGGCCTGTGAGTCAGCGCTAATTACGGACGTCCGCTTGGCGTTGGTGTCAACTGGAAAGTGCTGAGCGGCCGTAAATAAAAACAAAAAAAAACTAAAAAATTTATTTTGTCCTGGTGGCCCCCTGCAGGAAGCGCTGGTGTACTTCAAGCGGACCACCAAGCAGAAGGAGATGCTGCAGTTTGCACTCAACTACCTTCAAACAGACGACGAGGTACCACCGCAGTTTTTAAAGGCTGCTTTCCATTGTGTTTGAATTTGGATCAAATTGGCGGTGAAAGTAACTCCAGATGTACAAGTCAGTTTTTGCTATCAGATTTCAAGCCCATTTAAGCAGAAGATTAAAACTAAACTGTTCTTCCTCACAGAGAAGACTCAAAAGTGAGCTGCAGGATGTTAGTTTGGGGGTGAAAGTGAGGCCGGGAAGGAGGCGGGGCTTGGGTTCTGTCAGTGTGGTGTGGAATGTGGTCAGGAGGTGTTGGCCACGACGCACTTTTCCCTCCTTTCGTCCCCACAGGGTTACTTTGACAGACCGGACACCGCAAGATTGTTGAGGCGTAAAAAATAATGCTTACTGTTGTTGTTGGTGTCTGGCAGGGCGAGGTGAGTGCCGAGCAGGCCGACGCCTCTCGAGCGCAGCATCCCGACGTGGAGTTTGAGGGTGTGGGCGACTACGAGGAGTCCATCCTGTCCGAGTGGTGGCAGGAGCCTAAAACTAAATGGGACACGGGCGAGGTGGCGGAATGACCTTTGACCCGCACTCACGGTGAAGCCTGAAGAAGAAAGAGGAGGAAGTCATTGTGTTGATTTAAGATGTCAGCTTGACGTCTTCTCTCTTTGGCTGTCATCAGCCTTTTAACTTCTATTTCTACTTTTTCTTCTTTGGCCTTTAAACTTTTATTTCTACTTTTTCTTCGTTAGCATTTCAACTTTTATTTCTACTTTTTCTTCTTTAGTCTTTAAACTTTTATTTCTACTTTTTCTTCGTTAGCATTTAAACTTTTATTTCTACTTTTTCTTCTTTAGTCTTTAAAATTCTATATCTTCTTTAGTCTTTACACTTTTTCTTTTTTAGTCTTTACACTTCTACTTTTTCTTATTTAGTCTTTAAAATTCTATTTCTACTTTTTCTTCTTTAGACTAAACTTTTATTTCTACTTTTTCTTCTTTGGCCTTTAAACTTCTATTTCTACGTTTTCTTATTTAGCCTTTAAACCTTTATTTCTACTTTTTCGTATTTAGTGTTTAAAAACTTTTTTCTACTTTTTCTGCTTTAGCATTTAAAAAAATTAATTGATTTCTACTATTACTTCTTTAGCCTTTAAAAGCTTATTCGACTTGTTCTTCTTTAGACTTTAAAGTTTTATTTATACTTTTTCTTCTTTAGACTTTAATTCCTACTTTTTCTTCTTTGGCCTTTAAACTTTTATTTCTACCTTTTCTTTAGCCTTTAAACTTTTATTTATACTTTTTCTTCTTTAGTCTTTAAACTTTTATTTCTACTTTTTCATCTTCAGACTTTAAACTTATTTCTTTATTTCCTTTTAAAAAGGTTTTATGTTACTACTTTGTCTTCTTTAGCCTTTCAACTGTTATTTCTACTTGATCTTCTTTAGTCAAACATTTTTCCATTTTTCTTCTTCATCCTTTAAACTTTTATTCCTACTTTTTATTCTTTAGTGTTAAACTTTTTTACTTTTTCTTCTTTAGCATTTAAAATTTTTAATTGTATTTTACTTTTACTTCAGCCTTTAAAAGCTTTTTCTACTTTTGACTTTAAAAAGTTGTTTCTACTTTTTCTTCTTTAGCCTTTAAAATATTGTTCTACTTTTTCTTCTTTAGCCTTTAAAAACTTATCTGCAGCCTTGCTTTTGACGTTAGAAGAAGCAAGAAAATGGAAGATTACATTTTTATTTTTTTCCACTGAAATGTCAATTTATTATATGATATGTTGTCTTTTTTACTGTACATCAGTTGTATTGTTCATATTCTTTCTGAATAATTTATTATTGAAAAAAAATAGACTTTATTTTGTCTCCCTTGTATTTTTCTGCCTTTGTCTCTGTTAATGAATAAACATGATCATAATAGGCAATTGCAACATTGATAGCTCATTCAAATATTATAAAAAGGTTAACTGGTTATATAAAATAATTACTGTATATTATTTATTTGATTCAATATGATTGTATCTTTTATTTAATTACATTTATACAGTTATATCACATGTATTGTAATTATGGATCATTTAAATACTATTTAAACAGGTTGGATGTTAATCTAATCTACTGTAATTATATAATTTATTTGTTTAGTTTAATATGGTTATGAAACAATCAGTCGGTTATAAAACAATCATTCAAATATTGCAAAAAAAATGGTCAAAATATAATCATAGTATTAATGCAAGTATATTATAATATGCAATTATGGATTTGAATATTATAAAAAAAGGTTAAACATTAACTTATGGAATTAATTAAATATACAATTTATTTCATTTAATGTAATTTTTGAATTTTTGTAATCAATTATACCACAACAGATGGATCATTTACACATTATAAAGGTTAGATGTTAATTTGATTACCTAAATATAATGATATAATTTGTATAATAATTTAAATATTGTTAAAAAAAAGTTAGATGTGAGTTCACTAATTTATTTGTTGAATACACTTATATTATTAAATGTATTGTAATTATGGATCAATTAAATATTGTAAAAGTTAGACAATCTAAGTAATTTTAAATATTTATTTCATTTAATACAATTATATTAGTTTAATGTTAATCTTATTTAAAAATAGTTACAGTATAATATCAAATGTATTGTAATTATTAGGATCATTTAAATATTGTAAAAAATACTTTATTATACAGTATATATATTTTTTCATTTAATAATTATATAATGTATTGTAATTATTAGGAGTCAATTATGGCCTTACATATGGATCATTTAAATACTGTTAAAAATTAAAGGCAATCAAATTTAATATATAACTTATTTAATGTTGATATATTGTATTTAACTAAATATAAATATACACAAATTTACTTTTTTTTTAATGATTGTAGTGTTTCCAACATTATCTAAATGAGGTTTCACCATATTAGAAACAACTCTGTGAATGTTAAGTAAATACTTTTAGATCAGTGTGGAAAATAATTATTCTCATTTTGAATTGTCATTTTGATTGAATTTAATTATTTAACATTGTGGTCTGAAACATTTTGTTCCGAATTGGGGGGGGTAAATGAGACATTGTAAAGATTCCATAAAAGGAAAAAGCAAGAAAATAGTTTTCATATTTTATTTCCTCAGCTCTTGCATTCATTCGCCCGCAAGGCTTCTTTTTTTTGTTTCATTTTGTCTAAATTCAAAAAAGTGTCTAAAAATATGTCTTGAGATGATGATTGCTAGTATCTTCAGTGTCTGTAGTGGTACCGTAAGTGTGCCACGGTGCAAAGCTGCAATCAGCGAGAGTCTCTTCATGCACGCAAACATGGCAGTGAGCCAACACACACCTGGATGGCAAAAAGGAAAACTAAAACAAGAACTTTCTACCTTTGCTGATAAAACTCTAAATCAGCGTTTTCATCTTTTTTCTCTCTCCTCTTCACACGGTGCATTTGAAACATTCAGCATAGCTTGCACATATTTACAAAAACGTTGGAAAACAAAAACCGGCGAGCGCCCATTTTCTCTCAGGGACACGTTAGCATAGCATCATGGCGTTAGTAGGAAATCTTATTTACCGTATAATATTTCATGAAATGTGCAAAACCCTTCACAAAAAGTTGAAAAGAGAATATTTCCCATGAAAAGTTCATCATTTTGTCCACGTCACAGTAGAACCTCTAAAGTCCTTCAAAAACTCATCACTAAAGTGGCTGGTTAACTTCTTTTTACACTTGTAAGCCAGTCGAGTAGTTTCAAAAATGAGTTGTGTGACTTCAGACTGTTAGTTAACTTCTTTTTTCACTTGTAAAAGTTAAAAATGTATTTAAAAAGAGTAGCATGAATGGAGACAGTTGTTTAACTTTTTTTTTACACTTTTTAAGGTTAAAAAGTTGCGGGACTCATCACTTGAGTTAACTTCTTTTTACACTTGTAAGGCAGCCAAGTGGTTTAAAAATGACTTGCCTGACTTTAGACTGTTAGTTAACATCTTTTTACACTTGTAAGAGTTAAACTTTTTTAATGAGTTGTGTGAGTTAAGACTGTTGTATTACTTATTTTTGCACTTTTAGGACATTCAAGAGTGTTTTAAGAAGGATACACAAAGACAGTCAGTGAACTTCTTTTTACACTTGTAAGAGTTAAATGTTTAAAATAATCAATTGTGTGAGTTGAAACTGATATTTAACTTCTTTTTACACTTGTAAGACAGTCAAAAGTATTTTTTTTAATGAGTTGCATGACTTTAGACTGTCAGTTAACTTCTTTTTACACTTGTAAGAGTTACACTTTTTTATTGAGTTGTGTGACTTAAGACTGTTGTTTTATTTCTTTTTACACTTTTAGGACATTCAAGAGTGTTTTAAAAATGATACACAAAGACTGTCAGTTAACTTCTTTTTACACTTTTAAGAGTTAAAAATGTTTGAAATAATAAACCGTGTGAGTTGAAACTATGATGTTGAAATTATTTTTACACCTGTAAGAGTTAAGTGTTTCAAATAATGCATTGTGAGTTGAAACGGTGATGTTAACTTCTTTTTACACTTGTAAGACATTCAAAAGTATTTAAAAAAAATAGTTGTGTGACTTTAGACTGTTAACTAATTTTTTTACTTGTCTTTTGATTGATTGATTGAGACTTTTTAGTAGATTGCACAGTACAGTACATATTCCGTACAATTGACCACTAAATGGTAACACCCGAATACGTTTTTTAACTTGTTTAAGTCGGGGTCCACGTTAATCAATTCATTGTCAGAGTAAAACATGTTTCAAATAATGCATTGTGAGTTGAAACTGTGTTGTTTAACTTGTTTTTACACTTGTAAGAGTTAAGTGTTTAAAATAGTGCATTGTGTGAGTTGAAACTGGGTTTAACTTTTTGAGTTGCGTGACTTTAGACTGTTAACTTATTTTTTTCATTTGTAAGAGTTAAAAATGTTTTAAAAAGAAGTTGCGTGAGTTAAGACCATGTTGTTTAAAATACCAGTAGAGTGGAAAAACAAGTTGACTTTATATGCTGAATAGTGTTTCATTGTATCCATTAAACCATATCCAATCGTATTTACAATCTGCAAAGTATGTGAAAATATCATCTAAACGTCACAAAATATCACAATTTCAGACAGCTATTTTGAATATTCCGCTCCGAATACCTTCGGCTATTTGAACCCGGGTGGGTTGACGTCACGATAGTAACACTTCTGCACTCCGATCATAGTATTAGGTCAGTCATACTGGAAATACGCAAAAATTGGACAAAGATGTGCTGTCTATCATTCACAATCCCTATATAAAACATGAACACATATGTTTTTCTTCTTTTTACGCATTCTAAATCGTAAATAAATAAATACATAAATAGTCCGTCAATGGGGGATCTCTATTTGGCCTACAAAACCCTCTAAATATCAATCAATATCAAAATAATCATCCAAAACCCGCCAACAATACTGTATTTACATATGCTCACCTGAATATTAATTAAATATTAGCAATATTGTTATTACAAGCCCTAACGCAGACAAACTATTTTTCAGTGGATAATAGGGAGGTAACTTGCTCTCTGCTGCTGCATCGCCTCTAAGATGGTGGAAGTTAATTCTAGATTACAAAACATGCCTCTTATCCGGATAATAGGAGGATTTAGCCAAAAACTGAGAAGTTGTTCGTCTGTGACATTCAACTTTTACCAAAGACACGAAAACCGAAGACAGTGTTTGCAGGCAGCAACTTTGCATGAAGTTTATGATTTATACTTCGTATAAACGGAAAGATATGAGCATCCCATCAATCGGCATCACAGTGAGAGCAGACATTGTACAGTAAGTGATTGTCTTATTATGTTTGTATTTCTTGTTTAGCACTTAGCAATACTGCTACTTGCTGGATCTGCTCATCACTCACATTCTAAAGCGTGGATCGCGTCCTCCTTATATTCAGGCTCAAAAATATAAGGTTCTGGATCATAATTTTTTCCAAACTAATCGCTGTTAGCTCTCACAAAGTCTGCTTGATTAGCATTATTGTTGATGGGCAGTGGGCAGTTTGGTTACTGCATGGGCTCTGACGACCCCGCCCTCCATGAGTCACCGCTGCCTTGCGGGCAGGTCTTAGTTGACCAAAGGCTAGGGGATGGACAACCCCGACAGAAAACCTCAGGTCACCCTTGGGCAAGGTGTAGCACCTGGTAGCCTCCCTCCTCAGGGTTACGACGTGTTTACCGCTGCCTTGTGGTTAAGGTCTTGGTTGACCAAAGGCAAAGGGAGTCAACCCCAAAGACAAATCAAGGCTTCTGGGTGAGGCTGGACATCCTGGCAGTTCCAATGATGCTACTGTCACAAGGTCTGTGGTGGACCATGCCAGTCAGAGCATAGCGACATACTCTACACAAGAGCAGACATAGACAAACCTATCATCTGGTCAGTCGCTGCAACGAGTCGTGGAATCAGTCTGTCTCGGCCTGGCCTTGCCCCTGAGAAACCTCGATTCGCCAAGTATGTGCTGTTAGTCTCGCAAAAGCTAGCAGTACTCGAAACCTCTTGCAAGCAGTTTCATGAAAATGGTCAGGAGAAATAGATTCCATACCGGCTCGGACGTCGCCCGGGTTACCAAGGTCCGCGCTGATCTGTTCACACTCCGGCAGACAGTGGAAAGTGAGTCAGGAGAAAGACAAAGACAAAGACGAAGAACGACAGGAAGAGAAACCAGTAAGAGTATATCGACAACATTGTGCTTAGCAGAGTGGAATGTACGCACTCTGATGGACAGAATATCAGCTGAGCGCCCAGAACGTCAGACCGCACTCGTAGCTCTAGAGCTGACTAAGTATAATATAGACATCGCCGCACTCAGTGAGACTAGATTACCTGGTTACAACTCTCTGGAAGATCAGGGATATGTATTCTTCTGGAGTGGAAAGGCTGCTGACGACAGGCGAGAGGCAGGAGTTGGACTCGCAGTCAAGAAGGAAATAGCCACCATGCTGGACCAAGATCCCATACCGATTAGCGACAGGATTATGACAATGAGGCTCTCACTACAGAAGAAGCTGTATGCCACTTTCAACAGTGTGTATGCCCCTACTATGACACATCCAGTAGAGGCAAAAGAGAGGTTCTACAATGATCTCCGTGAGACTATAAAATCTGTCCCAACAGATGACAGACTGATCCTAGTGGGTGATTTCAACGCCAGAGTCGGCTCGGACAACAAGAAATGGAAAGGCGTCCTCGGTAGCCATGGGGTCGGCAAGTGCAACACAAATGGGGAATTCTTGCTCGCACTATGTTCAGAACATAGCCTTGTTATAACTAACACCGTATTCAAGCACAAAGAATCACACAAGAAGACCTGGATGCATCCAAGATCCAAACACTGGCATCTGCTGGACTACACCATAGTGAGACAACGGGACCTGAGAGAAGTGCTGGACACCAGAGCGATGAGGGGCGCTGACTGCGGCACGGATCATGTAATGTTGAGAACGAAACTGAAGCTTTACAGGCGGAAGTATTGTCACAAGACAGGGACAAAACCCCCACGCAAGCGGGATACCGGTGCATTGAGAGTTCATGAGAAGAGGGTAGAGCTGGCTGAGGAAATGAATTGTAGTTTGCGAGAATGGGACAGGATGACAGCAGGGTTAGACTTGAATGAGAAATGGGATGCAATGAGGGAAACTGTGTACAACACAGCCTGCAATATATTGGGCCACCCGAAGAGGAAACATCACGATTGGTTCGATGTTCGGGATGAACATCTGCAGGAGTTGCTGGTAACCAGGAACAAAGCTAGGCAGGAGAGGCTGCAGTGCAACACAAGATCCAAAAAGCATGCTTACAGCAGAGCCCAAAGTGAACTACAGAGATACACCAGAGAAATTAAATCTGACTGGTGGGAAAGACAGGCAGAAGAGCTGCAGTTTGCCGCCGATAGGAATGATATGAAAACCTTCTTCACAGGCCTGAGAGAAGTCTATGGCCCAACATCCAGAAGGTTGATCCAGCTGAAAGCACAAGACAGCGAGACAGTCCTGCAGGAAAAGGACAAGATCTTGGACAGATTTGCATATCATTTTGAGGAACTGCTGAACCACCCTGGAGATTTAGCAGAGGAAGCCACGTATGCTATAGCACAGCGCCCGGTAGTAGAGAGCCTGGATGAGCCGCCTGATATCTCCGAATTAACAAGAGCAATCAACACAATGCAGGAAGACAAAGCCCCAGGTCGTGACGGCATTCCAATTGAGGTGTGGAAGTCTGGGGGTGCCCAGTTGTTGACCTGTCTGCATAATATGATCAAAGATATTTGGGCAACTCATCAGATACCCCAGGAGTGGAAGGATGCCAGCATTGTACCACTGTTCAAGAAAGGTGACAGAAGAGAGTGTGGGAATTATCGAGGCATCTCACTCTTAGCCATTGTCCACTGTGGACTGGACTTTCACAATGTTATGTCAGACCCACTCGACATCCGTTGCCTTCGGTCTCCCCTAGAGGGGGGGGGTTACCCACATATGCGGTCCTCTCCAAGGTTTCTCATAGTCATTCACCGACGTCCCACTGGGGTGAGTTTTTCCTTGCCCGTATGTGGCAAGTGCTGTGAGTGAAGCAGGGCTGTGTTCTAGCACCAACCCTGTTCTCACTCTACCTATCAGCCATGCTCGAGGTTGCTTTCAAGGACACATCAAAGGGGGTCTACATCCGGACAAGAACAGATGCAGATCTGTTCAAGGTTGCTCACCTTCGAGCAAAGAGCAAGACAACAGTAAAGGTTGTGAGAGAATTGCTGTTTGCGGACGACAGTGCTATAGTTGCGCACAATGTAGAAGACATACAAGATCTTGTGAACAAGTTTGCAGCAACAGCTAGTCAGTTCAGCCTCAAAATAATCAAGAAGACGAAATGCTTGTACCAGCCACCCAAGTATGAGCCCACATCCTCCCTACCAGGGGAGGTCTGTGTCATGGGAGACCCACTTTTGCAATGCCGCACATTCAAGTACCTCGGAAGCACAGCGACAGAAAATGCCAAGCTTGATGATGAGATCAAACTGAGGATGGGGAGAGCGAGTGCTGTGTTTGGGAAATTAAAGGAAAGACTCTGGAACAACAGGCATGTCTCTATTTGCGTCAAGTGCAAGGTGTACAGAGCAACTGTGTTAGCTACACTTTTGTACGGTGCTGAAACTTGGACCCTCTACAGGTTGCAAGGCAGAAAACTTCACGCCTACATGATGCGCCACCTTCGGACCATCATGGACATCTCCTGGAGAGACAAAATCCCGAACACAGAGGTCCTAAGTCGTGCTGGACTGCCATCGATGGATGACACCTTAACCCAAAGGAACCTGAGATGGGTCGGGCATGTAGAGAGAATGAGTCATGAGCGGCTCCCTCGGCATCTGCTCTACTCACAGCTGGAGGAAGGGAAACGAAACCGAGGGAGGCCAAGGCTACGGTACAAGGACACCGTTAAACGGAATTTGAGGGAACTGAAGATCGACACTGCAACCTGGCAGCTGAAGGCAAAAGACTGGGCTGGGTGGAGGACTATGATCCGACCGAAATGAAACAGTCATCGTCGCGCCCGACAGACTGCTATGATGATGATGGGGAAGGGATCTGTGGTTCCTAACTCTACGCCATGGGTCACGTGATTGTCTTGCTCATTAACTCTCAAAATGGCTCTGGAATCTCCGTGAGATTGATACTATTTTGATCATATCTATTTAAGTCTTTCGGTGTCATAAATCACATATATATGATAATAGCTGCAATATAGAGGCAACTTGTTTTTCCATTTACTTTAAGTTGTTTTTTTTCCCACACTTGTAAGGGTTAAAAATGTTTTTAAAAGATCATCACTTATTTTTACACTTTTAAGGCAGTCAAGTGTTTTAAAAATGACTTGTGTGATTTTAGACTGTTAGTTAACATCTTTTTACACTTGTAAGAGTTAAAACATTAAAAAAAAAAATAAGCTGTGTGATTTGAGACTGCTGTTTAACTTCTTTTTACACTTGTCAGGTAGTAAAGAGTGTTTTTTTTAAAAAGGAGTTGGGTTAGTTAAAACTGTTAGTAACCTCTTTTTACAGTTGTAAGAGTTAAAAGTTTTTTGTTTTTTTTAATAGTTATGCGAGTTGACACTATGTTAACTTCTTTTTGCACTTTTAAGAGTAAAAGGTTTGTTTTTGACACTATGATGGT
Organism: Entelurus aequoreus; assembly: GCF_033978785.1. Classification (NCBI taxonomy): domain Eukaryota; kingdom Metazoa; phylum Chordata; class Actinopteri; order Syngnathiformes; family Syngnathidae; genus Entelurus; species Entelurus aequoreus. Next base: position 16,746,529 of record NC_084736.1, on the reverse strand, counting down.
TAACGTTTTTTTTCCCTTTTTAGTGCTAAATTTTTTTTTTTAATGAGTTGTGCGACTTGACGTGATGTTAACTTCTTTTTACACTTTTAAGTGTTAAGACTATTTAAAAAAAAATAATTGTGTGAGTTGAGACGCTACTTGTTTATATTTTCACACTTGTATAAGAATGTTTAAAAAATTGTGAATTAGTAAATCGTTAATTTTTAAAGAGCGTGTGAACTTCTTTTTACACTTGTAAGAGTTAAGAACGTTCAAGATTAGTTGTGTGAGTACAACCGATATTGGATAACTTCTTTTTACACATGTAAGACAGTCAATGATTTCAAAACAGGATTGCGTTAGTTAAGACTGTTGCTTAACTTCTTTTTACACTTGTAAAAATGGTAGGTTAAAACGGGAATATCCGACAAACCTTTCATGATGGCAACCCTGGAGAAGATTATTTTCATTGATGTTAAAATGTGGTTTGTAAATATGACAAATTACAGGTCAGCACAGTGTGAGGACTTAAGAGGTTCCACTGTGGGCTCATTTTTGATGCAAAATGGTTTTGGTGCAAAATCCTACTAGTTGGTGTGACAACGTGGTCCTCATGCGGAGCTTCTCGTCTCCTCAGACTTGACCATGGCAGCTAATTGCTAGTTGGACAATTAAGTCCACCTTAAAAATGGTTCTTCTTCCCGTGGCTGAAAAAACAGACGTTTAAAAGAGCTCCATGGTGACGTGCACACATTCTTCTTCTCTTTAAAAAAGACTAACAAACAAGCACGCCAAAGAGAAACCAGGAAGTGAGCACAGGCGGAGTCAGTGGAATGTACAGCTCCTGGTCCCATCCAGCAGTCCAATGAACCCAAAACCCCCCCAAAAAACTCCCAGCATCCTTCAGGGTACCTGAAACTAGTCTTCGACATAAAGTCGGCGAGTTGGCAGTCGGCTAAAAAGAGGACAGAGAGAAGAGTTCTTGTCTTACTTGGTGGTTGCTTCTCTTTGGAAAACATCACCGTCATTCCGAGCCTGCAGGTCCAAGTCCAAGTTCTTGGACTATAAGATCCAGCCGAAGGGCAGAAGAAGACCTAGTAGGTCCAAGCAGGCAGTGCGGACGTCTTCACCCTCCGTCTCCATGGCGATGACAAGGAAGAGGAGGATCGGAGCCACCGTGCTGGGAGGAAGACTCCGATAGTGATGATGAGGGACTGGAGAGATGGGAACAGGACTGGAAGACTTTGTTGTTGTTTCCTTCTTCTCCAGGGTGGGAAAGGACGCCGAGCGAGGAAGAGGAGGGGAGTGGGCGGGGCATGAAGACGAGATGGACAAATGGACATTTTATCCTCCACCAGATCTGAAAAAAAGTACACGCAAAATGTGAGACTACTGTAAAAAATACACATATTTGATCGTACTACTACTTCTTCTTCTACACGGTTTAATATATTGTCCTGATCCAATATTGATATAACAAATATGGGATTTAAATGCCCAATACAAGCAGTCCTGCAGCGTGTTTACTTACGCAAAGCTGGACAGCATAAGTCCAAAAACCATACAGCTACTCTGCAGCCAGCTCAACAACTAGAGCTGGCACATGTCACTCCTGTCATTGACAAAACAGTTGAAGAGATCATCCACAGTCTGAGTCCATCAACATGCGGCCTTGATGAGTTACCCACTACATTTCTGAAATATGTGCTGAGCAGTTTGTTACCACAATTTGCTCATCTAGTTAACATCTGACTTCGGACTGCAACGTTTCCAAAGGCTTTAAAAACAGCGGTCATCGAGCCCCACTTAAAGAAGAGTAGGAATGTCCGATAATATCGGACTGCCGATATTATAGGCCGATAAATGCTTTAAAATGTAATATCGGAAATTATCGGTATCGGTTTCAAAAAGTAAAATGTATGACTTTTTAAAACGCCGCTGTGTACACGGACGTAGAGAGAAGTACAGAGCGGCAATAAACCTTAATGGCACTGCCTTTGCGTGCCGACCCAGTCACATAACATCTACGGCTTTTCACACACCCAAGTGAATGCAATCCATACTTGGTCAATAGCCATACAGGTCACACTGAGGGTGGCCGTACAAACAAGTTTAACACTGTTACAAATATGCACCACACTGTGAACCCACACCAAACAAGAATGACAAACACATTTCGGGAGAACATCCGCACCGTAACACAACAGAACAAATACCCAGAACCCCTTGCAGCACTAACTCTTCCGGGACGCTACCCCCTACCCCCCCGCCCCCCCCCCAACCCTGCCCACCTCAACCTCCAGGGAGAGCATGTCCCAAATTCCAAGCTGCTGTTTTGAGGCATGTTAAAAAAAATAATGCACTTTGTGACTTCAATAATAAATATGGCAGTGCCATGTTGGCATTTTTTTCCATAACTTGAGTTGATTTATTTTGGAAAACCTTGTTACATTGTTTAATGCATCCAGCGAGGCATCACAACAAAATTAGGCATAATAATGTGTTAATTCCACGATTGTATATATCGGTATCGGTTGATATCGGAATCGGTAATTAAGAGTTGGACAATATCGGAATATCGGATATCGGCAAAAAAGCCATTATCGGACAGCTCTAAAGAAGAGTAGTCTTGATGCCACAGTACTGAACAACTATCGGCCTGTATCACACCTGCCATTTTTGGGCAAAGTCCTAGAAAAAGTTGTATACCAACAGCTTAGTGATTTTCTCCTGTATAACCATGTGTTTGATACTTTCCAATCAGGCTTTAGGCCCCATCACAGCAATGAAACAGTTCTGATGAAAGGGATGAATATGATATCCGCCTGAATACAAACAGGAAAAGTCTTGTGTGCTAAGCTGTTGGGTAGCTGCTAGCTCCTAGTAGCCTATAGCCTACCATGTTTACCTTTTGTACATGACTTGACTAAACTAGTGTTAATTTTGTTGACTGAAAAAGTTTTTCTTAGTTACTGTCAACAGTGCTAATTTTAACAGCAGTTTTATGTAGTTTTAATTAGAGATGTCCGATAATGGATTTTTTGCCGATATCCGATATTGTCCAACTCTTAATTACCGATTCCGATATCAACCGATACCGATATATACAGTCGTGGAATTAACACATTATTATGCCTAATTTTGTTGTGATGCCCCGCTGGATGCATTAAACCAGTGGTTCTCAAATGGGGGTACGCATACCCCTTGGGGTACTTGAAGGTATGCCAAGGGGTACGTGAGATTTTTTTTAAATATTCTAAAAATAGCAACAATTCAAAAATCCTTTATAAATATAAATAAAAACCTATCTATTTTTCCAAATAGTTCAAGAAAGACCACTACAATTGAGCAATTCACTGGTTTGAATGTAACTTAGATATTGGGTTTCACTATGTAAAGCGCTTTGAGTCACTTGAGAAAAAGCGCTATATAAATGTAATTCACTTCACTTCACTTCACAATATTTTGCAGTGTTATACAATTTAATAAAATAATAAATAATAAAATAAATCAGAAACTGATGACATAGTGCTGTATTTTACTTCTTTATATCTTTTTTTCAACCAAAAATGCTTTGCTCTGATTAGGGGGTACTTGAATTTAAAAAAAATTTCACAGGGGGTACATCACTGAAAAAAGGTTGAGAACCACTGCATTAAACAATGTAACAAGGTTTTCCAAAATAAATCAACTCAAGTTATGGAAAAAAATGCCAACAAGGCACTGCCATATTTATTATTGAAGTCACAAAGTGCATTCTTTTTTTTTTAAACATGCCTCAAAACAGCAGCTTGGAATTTGGGACATGCTCTCCCTGAGAGAGCATGAGGAGGTTGAGGTGGGCGAGGTTGGGGGTGGGGGGGGTGTATATTGTAGCGTCCCGAAAGAGTTAGTGCTGCAAGGGGTTCTGGGTATTTGTCCTGTTGTGTTCATGTTGTGTTACAGTGTGGATGTTCTCCCGAAATGTGTTTGTCATTCTTGTTTGGTGTGGGTTAACAGTGTGGCGCATATTTGTAACAGTGTTAAAGTTGTTTATACGGGCACCCTCAGTGTGACCTGTATGGCTGTTGACCAAGTATGCATTGCATTCACTTGTGTGTGAAAAGCTGTAGATATTATGTGATTGGGCAGGCACGCAAAGGAAGTGCCCTTAAGGTTTATTGGCGCTCTGTACTTCTACCTACGTCCATGTACACAGCGGCGTTTTAAAAAGTCATACATTTTACTTTTTGAAACAGATACCGATAATTTTTAAACAGATACCGATCATTTTGAAACAGATACCGATAATTTCCGATATTAGATTTTAAAGCATTTGTCGGCTGATAATATCGGCAGTCCGATATTAACGGACATCCCTAGTTTTAATCAGTCTTGAAAATGTCTTTTGAATTTAGTCATATTTTAGTCATCTAAATTGATTTAGTTGTAGTCCTGTTTTAGAAAATTACAGTAAATGCTGTTGACTAAAAATTTAAGTATAAAGGATGACTTATCTTTAAAAAAAAATTCAAACCACTTTTAGGAAGGTTATAGCATCTCAAAAACTAAATTCACAACACCACCTGTTTTAGTCAGGGGAAAATAGGTTGTTGACGATAACTAAGACAATGATTTTTAGTCAACGTATGGGGCAGTATAGCTCGGTTGGTAGAGTGGCCGTGCCAGCAACTTGAGGGTTGCAGGTTCGATCCCCGCTTCCGCCATCCTAGTCACTGCTGTTGTGTCCTTGGGCAAGACACTTTACCCACCTGCTCCCAGTGCCACCCACTCTGGTTTAAATGTAACTTAGATATTGGGTTTCACTATGTAAAGCGCTTTGAGTCACTAGAGAAAAGCGCTATATAAATATAATTCACTTCACTTAAAAAAAAATTAACACTGCAAAAATACAAGGGGAAAAAAAAAACGTGTGTTAACATAATGGCTATTATAATCCGATACTTGGTTTTTTGCTGACATTGCACTGATATTCGATATCAGTGTAGGATCAGGACACCCCTAGCACACATTCATATACAGTAAACATGGTGTATGTCTATGCATACAGTGTATATATAAATACAAATATACAGAAGTTGAAGAAGTCCTACCTTCCTCTCCGAATGTTTCTGCATCCACAAGCATCCAGTGAGGAGAAAAGAGAAAAAGCAAAAAGACGCGTAAATGACAATCATGAATTAAATCATCTGGATTCGTGCAGGAAAAAAACAAATAATAGAATACACAAATAATAGTAAAGTAAAACAAGACACATCCATGCTGGAGAATACATACAACAAAAATAATAATAATATTATCCATCAAGTAGTCGTTAGTGTAAATGTGAGCTTGTGGTATTAAACAACATGAAACACTACATCCTTTCATCATCTACAAGTCCGAATACTTACTGTGGAACCTCTAATGTCAAATACTACTTTGACCTTGTACAATTCAGAAATGTACATATACAAAAAACACACAAACTTTGCACTGCAAACTGTGGTCACAAATAAAGTCAGCTCAGCTCTGAGAGTATCTAACGTTAACTCCGTCTTACAGTGTTAACTACTTTTTACACTTTTATCACAGTTCGGAATGTGACACAAACATGAGTCGTCATTTGTTATTAAAGTTAAGACTGCAGTGGTTAAATTATTTGTATACTTTTTTTTTTACAGTAAAGAATCTTACAAGTTAGACTGTGATAATTAACTTATTTTTACATCTCCGAAATGTGGGCAAAAATGTGTTGCTTGAGTCACCATTTATTAATAAACCTAAGACTGCTGTGGTTAACTGAGTTTTACACTTGTATGACAGCTAAACATATTTTTAAAATGCCTTAAATAAGTGGTAGTTTATCAATAAAGATAAGAAGATTGTGCTTAACTTCTTTTTACATTTGTGTAACAACTAATAATCTTTAAAAATGACTTTATTTAGTGGTAGTTTATCATTAAAAATAGGAATATTGTGGTTATCTTCTTTTTACGCTTTTATAACTAACAATTAAAAACATGAATTTAATTAGTGGTAGTTTATCATTAAAAATAGGAATATTGTGGTTATTTTATTTTTACATTTGTATAACTAACAATTAAAAAAGCATCTGGTCAGGATGCGTTCTCCAGCTGGCCTGGGAACGCCTCGGGATCCGGATGAAGTGGCTGGGGCTTCTTCGCTTAGGCTGCTGCCCCCGCAACCCAAACTTGGATAAGTGGAAACAGATGGATGGAATTTAATTAGTTGTAGTTTATCAATAAAAATAAGAATTTTGTAGAAAACTTTTTTTTACACTTGTATAACAGTTAATAATATACTGTATATTAGGACTTTAATCAGTGGTAGTTTATCATTAAAGATAAGAAAATTGTGGTTAACTTCTTTTTTACACTTGTATAATAGCTAATAATCTTTAAAACTTGACTTTAATAAGTGGTAGTTTATCATTAAAAAGGTACAAATATTGTGGTTTCCCTATTTTACACTTGTATAACAGCTAATAATCTTTAAAATACTTTAAATGGTGGTAGTTTATCTTTAAAATAAAAATATTGTTGTATTGTTTTTACACTTGTATAACAGTTAATAATCTTTAAAAATGATTTCAATTAGTAGTAGTTTATCATTGAAGATAAGAATATTGTAGTAAACTTCTTTTTGCGCTTGTATAACAGCTAAGAATATTTAAAAATGACTTTAATAACTGGTAGTTTATCATTAAAGATAATATTGTGGTTAACATCTTTTTACACTTGTATAACAGTTAATAATCTGTAAAAAATAATAATAATTTCAATTTGTAGTAGTTTATCATTAAATATAAGAATATTGTAGTAAACTTATTTTTACACTTGCATAACAGTTACAAATATTTTAATAACTTTAATTAGCAGTAGTCTATCATTAAAGATAACAATATTGTGGTTAACATCTTTTTACACTTGTATAACAGTAATAATCTGTAAAAATAATTTCAATTAGTAGAAGTTTATCATTAAAGATAAGAATAGTGTAGTAAACTTCTTTTTACACTTGTAAAACAGTTAAAAATATTTTTTAAATGACTTTAATTAGCAGTAGTTTATCATTAAAGATAACAATATTGTGGTTAACATATTTTTACACTTGTACAACCGCTAATAATCTTTAAAACATTACTTTAATTAGTAGTAGTTTATCCATAAAATAAGAATATTGTGGTTAACATCTTTTTACATTTGTATGATCATTAAGAATGTAAAAAAAAAAATGTGTTGCACGAGTTAATATTGCGGTTGTTAACTTTTTTTTACATTTGCGTAACAGTTAATTGTTCATTTGTGTGTTACAATTACTTTTAAACATTGTCTGTACTTTTGTGACAGTTTTATCATGTATTTGGTTTATTTCCATTATTTTGTTATGCTGCAAAAAAATGTCTGCTTGTGATGAAATGGTAGGTTGATTTGATTGCGTTCGGCTTTAGAGGTTCCACTGTGTTAGCAGTCCCAGCATGACATGCAGCGCAGCAGGTAGACCGTGGGTGGCGCTGTGGGGCCCCCGAAACCTCCCTGATAGGCGGCTCATGCACACATTCACAGACACTTACCTCTGATCCTAAAATAACTCCAATCATGACAATCTTTTTTTTTTTTTTTTTAAATTTTAAAATATAAAAACAAACGTATCTGTTTTTAACCAATTTAGTGCCAAGAGACGGCCAGAAAGGGGAGGAGCTTCTGTTGTGGTCCCTAACAGACTATAAAAAACTTGCACGGCCTATGATGGAGTGGGCTTATATGCAGGATGAAGACTTGCATGGAGAAGCAATGCCATAAATAGAACCCACCACCCCCCACAAACAACAACGAGCCTGGCAAGGTTGAATCAACGAGTGGGGGGAAAGGAGGCGGGGCTTGTTAAGGTGGACGGGAGCAGACAGGAAGACAAATGCATGCCAGAACTCTTACTTAAATCCCCATCCTGTTCCCCCTAGGACTATAGCTGCCAGGAGAATAGCACCTGCGATGGACCCTATTATGATATTGGTGCCACTCGGACCTGTGCAGAGGAAGGAGCGGGGAGGGGCAGAAACATAACACCACTATAGCAAATAAAAAAAACACAGGAGGCCTTCATCAACACTGTAAGTCAACTAGAGAGAGATGAAGATGTATGTGGAAGAGGAGAAGGTCAAAAAATGAAAAAAAAAAGTAGAGAGAGAAGACAATATGACACAACATTAGGTACACTCGCACAATCTAAAGACATCTAATACAACAACAGTGACCCTCAGTTTTTGGCAGTGACGTGCAGGCAGGGGAGGCAGGTGAGGCGGGGCCTCACGTGACATCATGGAAAGAAAAAAAATGTAAAAAGAAAAAAAATTAATTAAATTGTTATACGTATCCAGTGATTATACTATAAGGTTATTTTCCATTTAACTTCACCAGTTTTAGATTATTTTTATTCAAAATCGCTGAATTTTCACATTTGCCGTTCAAATACTGAGAAGAGACTTGCTGTGATCAGCATCCAGTTGTGGCACGTCACTGAGTTGAGCCTCACATGCATTGCGCAATGACTCGGCTAACTGCTGGCCTGCTGTGCAGTGAGACCGTATTGCTATATAAATTATATTGTACATTTCCATAGTTTAGTTAGCTGAGGTATATAATGTACAGTGTATTTTGTCAACAACTGTATGTGTGTAACGTATTTCTTGTGCTGAGAAATCATTAAACGGCTGCGAAGACGCACTGGCTGAGGCTCGCAGTAATCCCGCCTCCTTGTGCTGGATAATGCACCCCCGCCGTAGAATGCACCCCCTGACGGGAGTGTTGTATCAACTAAAGCCCACACTTAAACTTTCCACGTGCAAGATTGAATCTATTTAAAAAAGTTATTTAATAAGAAGCCAAAAAGTGCAAAAACAATAATGTTCGTGTTGGAGGAGTTGTGAATGACTGCTGGGCCACAACATTAGGCACACCTGCAGACTGCAGCACGTATTTCATATTTCAGTCATTCACAACTCCTCCAACACGAACATTATTGTTTTTGCACTTTTTGGCTTCTTATTAAATAACTTTTTTAAATAGATTCAATCTTGCACGTGGAAAGTTTAAGTGTGGGCTTTAGTTGATATAACACTCCCGTCAGGGGGTGCATTCTACGGCGGGGGTGCATTAATCCAGCACAACAGCGGCACATGGACTTCATTTATAAGTAAAGGTAAGACCATAATAACGTTTTTTTTATTAAATGTGCTTTTTTGTGTGCTACAGTTTGTATGTGTAAAGTTAAAGTTAAGTTAAAGTACCAATGATTGTCACACACACACTAGGTGTAAGGAAATGTGTCCTCTGCATGTGACCCATCCCCTTGTTCACCCCCGGGAGGTGAGGGGAGCAGTGGGCAGCAGCGGCGCTGCGCCCGGGAATAATTTTTGGGGATTTAACCCCCAATTCCAACCCTTGATGCTGAGTGCCAAGCAGGGAAGAATGCTTGTATGAGCTTTTAAACACAACCCGTTAACTGCTGCCAATCAAATGGTGAATAAGATACTCTTTAGGGTTCATATGTTTGTAAATCTGACTGTGATGAAGTCAGTGCCTCACCAGCCATGAAACTCACCGCACGTCACTGGTTTTTGGCAACACTTAACAGCCACAATAATTGATGAAGTTAAGCTCATGACGCTGTAAGTTGAATGATGCGGACACGTTTGTTACTGGATACTTTCCAAGACGTTTCTGCCTTGGAGACTTTGTATGTGTAAGTAATATGCAAATATAATTATTTGATACTTGTTTACATTGACAAATGTGCTGTTTTACACTGCAGTATTGTTCAATAGAAGGGAACTTATTACGTATGCCTAGCTTATGTGCTATTGTGTGCTGAGCTGCTGTGTCACTGCTATCTCTAATTAGCCAATAGCCTACCATGTTTACCTTTTGACTATCCATCCATCCATTTTCTACCGCTTGTCCCGTTCGGGGTCACTGGGGGTGCTGGAGCCTATCTCAGCTGCACATGGGCGGAAGGCGGGGTACACCCTGGACAAGTTGCCACCTCAACGCAGGGCCAACACAGATAGACAGACAACATTCACATTCACACACTAGGGCCAATTTAGTGTTGCCAATAAAATAGAATAAATATAGTAACCTTGTGTGCTTATTGGAGGACATTTAGATGAAAACTGGCTTGAATCTGATACAAGTTTTTTGCTTTTTTTTGCTGATATCAGACCAACATCTAATATCAGTATTGGACCGGGACACACCTCTCGAGTTTACCTTTTAGTGTAGTTTGCAGTGGTGTGGGACTGCACTTGCATCATACTGAGATCGTTCCGAAAAATTGGCTCTAAATATTACAAGCTAAAAATCATAACCTCTCTCAGTACAGTTGTACACCACGGCAAACTACCATAACACACAGATGGTTCAATCAAAACACACTCTTACTGTTTTCCACAGGGATTAATTGAATTTATACCGCATATTTTTGCAGGCCGTTTGTGGTCGTTTGCTTCTGATACCGTATTTCCTTGAATTGGCGCAGGGAATATAGTATTCGCACGTCTAGAATTACTGCCGGGTCAAACTCGTTTCTCAAAATAATTAACGCATGCTTGGCCTTATCGCCGGTTTATTATTGAAGCTGGATCAAATTCGTTTCGCAAAATATTAATTTTATTATCGCATGTCTATAATTTTCGCCGGGTCAAACTCGTTTCGCAAAAATATTTAGCATATGGCTAGAACTTCCACCGGGTCAAATTCGTTACGTCACGAGTGACGCATCTGTCCTCCTTTTCAAAATGGAGGAAGCTGATTTCAGTAGTTTACAATCGCACAAAGGAAAAAAGATAAAGAGCTTTTCAGTAGGATTTAAGGTTCAAGCTATTGAATACCGGTACAGTATGCTAAAGAGAACAGTAAGCAGCTATGTTTTATTAATATACCGTAGCTGCGTGTGTGAAATACTGTATAAGTCATTAAATCACTCCCGCCTCCTGGTGGTAGAGGGCGCTGCCGCGCTAGTGATCCTTCTTGCGACTTCCTGTACTGCAGAAGAAGTGAACACACGCAGCAAGAGATTTATTTTTTCCCTCTGCCTGAACTTCTAACATGAGGATCACATACAGGTATCTAAAATAAAACAGTTTTCTAAACTGGACTTTCAATCGAAGCAGGAGGTAATAATTAAAGGAATATCTCCATCGAAACAGAGACTTTTAAAACTGAAGAAAGAAAATAAGGAAGACTTCTATAAACAAGTTATCGATGCTTTTGGTCAGAAGGAGCTGCAAATGGACTCCATTTATAAGTACAGGTAAGACCATAATAACGTTTTTGTTAATTAAATGTGCTTTTCATGATGGTATGCTTACATCACACTCAAAGCGCACGCCTAAATTTTATGGATTCCTTTTGGTAAACGCCGGAGTGAGAAGAGGTTTTAAAATAATTACCGCATGCATGGCCATCCCGCCGGTTTCCGGTAAACGCAGGTGTGACAGGAGGTTTTAAATTAATTAACGCCCCTGCGGCTATTCAAGGAAATACGGTAATCTAAATGTGACGGTCATTTATGATTTATGCATTTTTCACTGAAAAGATTTGTACAAAAAATAATGTATTTAACTGCACCTGGGGATAGATCTATTGGCAACACTAAATTGGCCCGAGTGTGTGAATGTGAGTGTGAATGTTGTCTGTCTATCTGTGTTGGCCCTGCGATGAGGTGGCGACTTGTAAATGGTAAATGGGTCGTACTTGTATAGCGCTTTTCTACCTTTTTAAGGAACTCAAAGCGCTTTGACACTATTTTCCACATTCACCCATTCACACACACACACTGATGGCGGGAGCTGCCATGCACGGCGCTAACCAGTCCCATCAGGAGCAAGGGTGAAGTGTCTTGCTCAAGGACACAACGGACGTGACTAGGATGGTAGAAGGTGGGGATTGAAGCAGTAACCCTCAGATTGCTGGCACGGCCACTCTCCCAAATTCGCCACGCCATCCCCACTTGTACAGGGTGTACCCTGCCTACCGCCCGAATGCAGCTGAGATAGGCTCTAGCACCCCCCGCGACCCCGAAAGGGACAAGCGGTAGAAAATGGATGGATGGATAGACTGATTATGTTTTTCTAAAAATTGTAGTTTGCAGTAGTGCAGGCTGTCACTGCATCATGCTGAGGTATTCCTAATATGTTGATGGAGCCAAATAAAAACCTATATCTGTTGTCAAACTACCATCATAAACAAATTGTTAAATCAAAACTGACTATAATTTTATTCCATCTCTGCTTAGGCTGCTGCCCCAGCGACACGACTTCGGATAAGCGGAAGAAAATGGATGAAGGACCACATAATTTATAAGTAAGTTCTTCCTTTTCATGCTTTACAGATGGGGAGTCCAAAGTGTGACCCAGGGTCCATAATTTTGTAACGGCCTGCCGCACATGAAAAAAATACTAGTACACAAAAACACATTAAAAGTGCAATAAAAGAGAAAATAACTGTTACAAGCCGAAATGTTGACACAAAAAGCTAAGGAGGCACAATTTATTTTTTTCAAGCCAAAACAGATAACTTTCTGCTTCACAAGAACTATACAGATTAGCCAATTAAATTATGGATATATATATTATTTTTTAAATTAAGATTAAAATGTGGTTCTTTGCAGATGGCTCTGGGGCAGCCTCTTTAGCACAAGGCGTCTTTCAAAACACAGTTGCAGCGATGTTGCTCTTTAAGGTGATTGACAAGGTTTGATGTGTTGAAGCACAATGTTTTTTTTCCATTCCAAAACAATTGATGCCATGTTTATTTACAATGAGCTCAGGGCAAGTTCCTGACACGTGTATGGAAAAAGGAGCACATCATTTGCTCACATTAACACACCTACAGCCAATGTTCCCTGTAATTTTTCATGTGTGAGCAAACGCAAAAACTCCCTGTGCATTCAGTGGAGCACATCAGACGTGCACACTGTGGCTACACCAGCAGCACACCTGTCCCAAACCTGACTAAATAAGTTCAATCTCCATCCATCCATCCATTTTCTACCGCTTGTCCCTTTCGGGGTCACTGGAGTCTATCTCAGCTGCATTCGGGCGGAAGGCGGGGTACACCCTGGACAAGTCCCCACCTCATCGCAGGGCCAACACAGATAGACAGACAACATTCTCTTATTATTATAATCAAATGACAGCAGTCATTTCCATGAGGTTATTTTCTAATATAAGTGTTTAGGCCCACTTACAATGACAATAACAAAAAATATTGTTTTTCATGAACTTTGTACTTGTATTGTTTGTCTGGGTGGAGGTCCTGCTTTGGAAATAATTTGTACCCCTTTCAGACATTGCATTTAGTTCCCATTAAAACATTCACATGTTGCACAATGAGATGTAAGCAGGGGATCATGTGTACATTCCTGCAACTTCCTGTTTGTAAAAAATATATTTTTATTAGTATTTATATAATATACTAACAGCATTTCATGATTAATATTTATAAATGAAGATTCCTAATAAATGACACTAGAATAAGCACACATTTGATTGGTAAATCATAGTGTAACGACCTGGAATTACACTTTAAGTGTAGTGTTGGAGTTGTCCGACTTTTTGTGTGACTGTAAACGCATCACTGGCTAAGTGCCATATGTGCATGTGTTGGCGCATGTGAGAAAGAGCGAGTGGCTGCTGTTGATATAACAAAGTTGCTTTTGGTCTGGTTTGTACTGCAGAAAATGACCAGTTTTGCTATATATATTTTTTTTTACTAATGTTTTGGTGATGGGTTTATGGCCGACAATAAAGAGTTTTGCTCAGTAAAGTGATGGATGGCATTCATGTCCTCAAAGCGTCTCGACAGACGTTACAATATTTGAACAATGATGACGAAAACTGTTTTCTCTGTCGTGTCCGTTTGTCGAAAATTGTTATGCGCTTATTTTTTTATTTGATTTTGTGCGTGGCATAGATTTGCCGTGCGCAGAGGACGCTTGAGCAGTGCGCAATTGCACAGGGGCGCACCTTAGAGGGAACATTGCCTACAGCACTGTACGGGTAATATGGCCTCATTGGAGTATTTTTTTCTTTAAAAAAAAAAATTGGATATTTATTTATAGAATGTTTGATGCAGCTCTTTTCTACTGGATCTCATTAGATCCTGCAGGTGCACCTAATGAAATGACACATGTTGATGAATACACTTAACACACACACACACACACACACACACACACACACACACACACACACACACACACACACACACACACACACACACACACACACACACACACACACACACACACACACACACACACACACACACACACACACACACACACACACACACACACAGAGTTATCTAAGTGTGTAACTACTCTTTCACACAAAGAGGGTGAGTACAGACGATGGAAGGGGGTGGTTTTATGTGAGGGTACGACAGAGAAAAAAACAGACCTTTTTTCTCGGGGCCAGTTGGGACGGTGGGCTCAGGAATGGGGTCAAACACACTGCAGTCCTTGCCGGTGTAGTCTCTATCGCAGATGCACTTCACCTCGTTGCTGCACGTCTGCACACAGGACGAGAAAAGGCCTCAATGTTCCATCTGGTCAGTGTATGAATAATAATAAAAGGTTGGTTTACCCCGTGGTCGGAACAGATGCGCGCCGAGTTGGACCCCGCGCAGGTGCTTAGGTTGAAGGCCGCCACGGGGAGGCACCGCCGCTCCAAGCACATCATGTTGGGCCCACAGGGGGTGCCGTCCTCCACGTAGCCAAGGTCCGAGCCGTCCTCCAGCAGAGCATGGCCACCTCTGATGGAATGACAAAGCACTTTTACACATTTTTCCTCACACACACACATAAGTAGTCCAAAAAGGAGCCCCCTACTCACCGGCAGTCCAGGTACTTGTTCTGGTGGTAGAGGGTGAAGCTTGTCACCTCGCCCTGAAGGTCCCCAAATTTTGGCTTTGTGGTAATGTTGGCGCAGAACAGGAAGCCGCACAAAACATCCCTGAGGAGGACAGGAACTTAAATGTGAAGAGGTGCAAGTTTGCATATGGGGCAGTTCCGTTCGGGTCCAACAGATGGTGATCTTTCAATTATTGCATATTAAGAGCAGAGTACAGATAGTAGTAATGCTATAATGCAGAGTACAGATAGTAGTAATGCTATAATGCCGCTTTTTCTCTGAGGAAAAAGGAGGAAGACGCTAATAAGTGGCTCCTCGGGATACGAGTTTAAATTGGTTCTGTGGCACAGCAAGTACCTCGGAAAATATATATTAAATGAAATTAAATGAATGAAATAAAATCTATTCATTCTGCACTTGGCCTCCCCAAAACCGCACAATTTTGAAATGTATAACAGGAGTCAAACTTGTCTTTATTGAGGGTCACATGGCAATTATGGCTGCGATCAGAGGGCCACATTGAAGGACATGGCAGACCTAATTGCATGCATGTTCGAAATAAACTTAAACCTTAACCATAACATTGCATAACATCACATGGAATGATGTGGAAGACTACCGGTACATTTAATGATGCGAAAGGCCACTGAAATGATGTGGAAGACCAACTTCAACGTTGTGGCGGACCACATTAAATGACATCGAAGACCACATTGGATGACGTGACAGGCCACATTAAATGACGTGGAAGACCACATTAAATGACATAGCGGACCACTTTATATGACACAGAAAACCACATTGAATGATGTGGAAGACCACATTGAATAACATGACACATTAAATGAAGTGGAGGACCACGATGAATGACTTGGTGGGCCACATGAAATGACATTACCCGAGAGACAACTTGTATCATGAAAAACCCAAGGTACCACTGTATTTCATCAGCTTAATATGTATGCCCTTTAATAGAAAATAATTGATAAGCATTTAACCTAGCCTAACCTAATATTGTCAAGTTATTGTATATAATGCAAACCTGTGTATAGTCAGCAAGAACATTTGATACAGCTTGCCATGTCATTCGCAAAAAACAATTAAAACCTACAAGGAGCCCAAAACATTTATCCCAGAAATTCTCATAGATACTGTATGAAGTTTATTATTAAATCTAATATGGCAGAACTTGTACTGATTAGACTTGTTCCCTGTGTTGCTATCAAGTACATTGCCATAAGAAGAGCAAAAAAGTACTCTCACGGCTTGTTGCACTGCAGCCAGCCTTGGCCCCTGGGACCCCGACCACAGTTCCCTTTGTCCGTCCCCTCTGCGTTTAGCTTGTCGTAACAAAACCTGTCTGCTGAGTCTGGACAAAAAAAATAATCATAAATAAGAGTGACGTAGGAAGAAAGTTTTGTACCGCATAATTAGAACTCACTAAAACCCCAGAGTCCCCTGCACTGTCCATCCCGAGTCCGACATCGGCCACCGTAGCAGCGACCCTGGGAGACAAAAAGAAAACAAAAAACACGCAGTAAAGCAGCTGCTGCAGGAGAAACTGGTCGCACAAACGTGCACTTACCTGATTGCTTTCACACGTGTAACCATCCAGCTTGTGGACGTTATGAGGACACTGCAGGAGGGACACGCACGTTTATATACCTCATATTATATACTTTTACCACCAAAACATTAGGTACACATGCATAATGCAATTATTCAGTGTTTCCCACAGAATTCTAAATTATAATCTTATAATTTGCACAGTTGGCTATGATGCATGTATTTTCTTTAAAAATGCAAAAAAAAAAAATGTATAACTATATTTAAAGACAAATCCGTGTGATCAGTATGAACATCTTTTTCTTGTGACATTATATCGTATTAATCTATTTTTCAAATGTTGTTTATTTTACTACTACTCTAAAATATAACACAAGCTGCACTTTGTACACCCTTGGTTTATTTTCATGTATTATTCTGCCTTTCCTAAATGTTAGAATTTATTTTGGCAGATATGTAAATAGTATTTTTAAATTAGAGATGAAAAAAAGCTACTTTAGTTTGTTTATTGATAGTCACCACTATGAGATTACTGTCAAACTAAGCACACAAAAGGAAAGTACAATAAAATACACATGATGTGCATATTCATATTGGAATCTTCTTAAATCAACAATACAGTTTGGTATGAACTGGAAAAAAGAAATAAAACCACCAGTTTTAGGTACATTACTTTAAAAAAAAGTAATTGAGTACAGTTACTTTCCCCAACAAGTTTACTAACATAATTATTCTTTAATGGTAATTAGTAATTAAATACTAAAGAAAGTAATTAATGCATTACTTTCTTAAATAACTTGCATGTATCCAATGTATGCAGTTGAGAGACGTTTCATGAGAGAAGAGTGCGTCAGTGTGTGACTTTAAAAGGCGGTGCCTGTTGCCAAGTGAAGCGCGACGTCAGTGAGGGGGCACTCATTGGTTGTTTTAGCTAAGCATTGGTAGTCTGTGGACTGGAAGGATATTGTTGACGGCAGTGCCTGTGGAATGTATTCACTGGTAGTTAATAAAGCGATTTAATGTGTGTCAATGGCTGTCTCTCTCCTTGTCCACAAACAGGGTATTGTAGGATTATTATTGTTGATGATTGTCACTTTATCAAATGTTCATTATTCCTCCTCCGTAGTAGTGCGCTTAACTAGTAAAGAGCTATTTCCTGTAGTGAACTTGCTGGGATTCTGAAGCTGTCCTGTCCGCATCAAAAGTAGAGGGCCACGTTACATTAAACCTATCGTAACGGTGTTATAATGTACATAAAAGTAATTAATAAGGATACATGTTACTAGAAAAAATAACAGTATTATTTTATGTTATGTTTTTTCGAACAATAACAACCACACAGGATAAAGGTTGGCTCTTATGCCACTAGGTTCATGCTTAAGTTCAATGGATAAGCCCATTGACAGGCTAATAAAAATTAGCGTTGCAATCGTTTTAATGGAACAAAATTGACACAAAACAACAAATATTATAGTACTTATACCAGCGTTTCTCAAAGTGTGGGGAATAGAGACATGACAGGTGGGGCGCGAGGAACAGGAGGAAATTTCACTTTACATTTTTTATTTTTTAAAATTATATTCTTAGATTTTTTTTTTTACTATGCTTTCATTTTCTATACACACTGTAAATCACTTTCTGATTCTGTCTGTGGAGTCCGCTATATAAATAAATGTGAATCACTTATTTTTCCTGTAGGCTTTAAATTTCTAGGTAGGAGCGAAAGTTTGACAGACATAGCAACAGTAACTAATGGGGGCGGGGCTAAGCGGAACAAACTTTCGCGGTAGCAACCCATCCGCGCTAATCATCCACTCATTGGGCAGAGAGCTGTGTCCATTCTTCTCCCCTTTGTCACATCTTATCTGTGTGAGATAGGCTTTTCAGCTGTTGCTTCACTCAAAACGAAGTACAGGTCTCAGCTGAACATTGAGCATGACTTAAGAGTGACAGTGTCAAGCCTGCAACCCCGATTTGAAATGCTGTGCAGTGCAAAACAGGCTCATTGCAGCCACTAATGCTGGAGTACTGTAAAACTCATGTTCACCTTCCCTGTCTTGCCAAATGCATAGCTCTTCCTTTTTTTTGTTGCAAAGATTGCAAAGTGGCACTTTTATTTGATTTTTTATTGAACTTGATGCAAGTTATTTGATTTATTATTGAACTTGATGCAAGTTATAACACTTTTGTTGATTTATTATTGAACTTGATGCAAGTTATAACACTTTTGTTTTATTTATTATTGAACTTGATGCAAGTTATATTATTTATTATTGAACTTGATGCAAGTTATAACACTTGTTGTATTTATTACTGAACTTGATGCAAGTTATTTTATTTATTATTGAACTTCATGCAAGTTATACCACAGCTGCACAGTTATTTTATTGATTATTGAACTTGATGCAAGTTATAACACTTGTTGTATTTATTACTGAACTTGATGCAAGTTATTTTATTTATTATTGAACTTGATGCAAGTTATACCACAGCTGCACAGTTATTTTATTGATTATTGAACTTGATGTTATTTTATGTTATTGAGTTTGAATGTATACAACTTGATGTTACTTGATGTTCAATAAATTTGAAAATGTTAAGCTTGGCATTAGCGTTCTGTTGGGGCGATGGGGGCAGGTGGGGCTTGAAAACTCCCCCTTGTCCAAAGTGGGGGATGACAAAAAAAGTTTGAGAACCACTGACTTATACTAACAGGCACATAGTCACCAAGCTTTGTGGAAAAAAATATTGACTGCTAACTTTCTTTGTGTGTGTGCTGACTAACTACGAAGCCTGTTACTCAAACCTCAAACTCTAATTTAAAAACAAATAATGTAGTCAATGTTTTGTGGAACATGATTGCCAAGAAGGTGCAGAGTTACTTATTGTACTGTATTGTAAAATATTGGGGGGAAAATAGTGTAGTTTTTTTTTTTAAATATTTTTTTCCGGATATATGGGAAACACTGATGCTCTCATATTTAATCTCATTAAATTGTGCATCTATACTTTATGTTCTGGCCAGCAATGTGAATATACATTAAAGAGCTACCTGGCTGGAGTCTCCTGTGCATGTCTCCGGGATGTCACAGTCGTTGACAGCCTCTCGACACACCACACCTCTCTGCTCGTACTAGAACGCACAAACATGTCTACTTAATGTTCAACTATTGATTAGCTGTCGCCTCCAGTCACCATTAGTTGTACTCACCCTGCAGCCACTGCAGCACAGTCCATTACTGCACATGGCGTCGTGGGTGAGTGTGCATTTTTTACAGCAGTTTCCTCCGCTGCGGGCGCACTCCTTCAGACACATAAAAAAAAGAAAAATACTGCAGCTTCAGTTTTAGACAGATTAGGGCAGTGCTTTTCTATTATTTTGCTGTCACGATCCCCCGAGGAAGCAGAAAAAAACCCACACTCTCCGCCTGAACTATAAACAGTAGCGGTGCAAATCTTCAGGGCACCTAACGATTCGATTCCGATTCCTGGGGTGACAATTTGATTCAGAATTGATTCTCAATTCAACATGATTCTTGATTCAAACAGATTCTCGCAATGTATTATTTAGGATAGGATAGACTTTATTATTCCTCAATGGGGAAATTGTTGCAGTGCTGATTCAAAAAGTTCACAAAAAGTAAGGTAAAAGAAGAGGGAAACATTAAACAATGCAAAAGACATAAAACACTCCAGCGGCGCCATTTCTATATACAGCTACAAAAGTATAAGCAACGAAAAACCAAAAAAATTTGCAGTAAATAATACATATTACTCAAATACGATTGCATCATGCATAGAAAAAACAGCAAAACAAAACAAAAACACAATTTCAACACCCACATACACCGGTGTACCACACAATCATCTACCGGGCTGGAGGGGCCGCACAGCCACAGACAGGAACAGACCAAACAAAGCAACCAAGAGAGCCGACTCTGTCCTAGGCTGCTCACTAGCCCCCGGTCAATGTTCGGTCCGCGAGGATGAGCAAGAATCCGTCTAGGTTACATGTTCAAAAAGCCCTGCCTGGTTGCATGCAGATGGCCTAAAACGTCTTTTTAAAAATAGATTCTTATTTTTTTTATAATTATGAATCGATTTAGAATCGGGATGTGAATAATTTTTTGTGTAACCCTAATAAAACAGTATCATTTATCTATAAAATTGTTATAAGTACACTTCTGCATCCCATTGTATCCTAATTAACATTTCAAAAAAGAAAAAATAAAGAAATATAGATTAATTTACAACAATGAATAACTTAACAACATTGTTTTTTATTCTGTAACAGAAAAGATTTACAATGCATTAATTTGCCCAAAATGTAAAAAATATTTATCCTTATTTAAACTTTTTTTGACAGACTTGAACCATTTTATACTGAAAAATGTAATTAAATAAACTCAATAAATAATAATAAATTCTAACTGATCAGCAACATTGGCTCAAGAGCACAATATACTGTATAAAACACTTTGACCTACACTACACTATTAACAATTAATAAAACAATTTATTTAGTTTTGGGTTTTTTTTAAATCAAAATGAGGAAGTCAGCATTAGTGGCTACAATGAGCACGCTTTGTAGTGCAGTTTGTCAAAGCGGGGCTTGAAGCAAGATACTAATAAAGCGTGTTCCAGGGTGTCACACTGAAAAACCTGAATTAATGACCTGCTGTGTAGAGGATACTCACCACCTGGGATCCACAATCACACTCTTCCCCTGGCTCCACAAAGCCATTTCCACATTCTGGAGGGTCCAGCAGCTGAGGAACACGCACAAGTACCACACATAAGTCTTCTGAACAAAATGCAGGACAGTACAGTATCCTCACATCCTACGCGCACACATGTCCCCTCACCTTGTTGGGCTTGTTAAAGAGGCAACTGCCGCCCCCTTGGAGCAAGAACTGGATGTACTCGTCAACGCTGCAGCGAGAGAACTTTCTTGGCAGATAGTATCTGCATTAACGGGCACAAAGACGTGTTAAAAAAAATGGAGATGAATAACTGACAGCATTAAAAAAACTGCAGAATGGTACACTGTGGTGGGTGTTGGTGGTGTCATGTTACAAGCTGACAGAAAAGAAACCATCTGTAGTAAAAATGCTCATATTATTCAACTGGTGTAATGTACCATCGTTCAAGGAGCCAAAGTGCACTTTTAATTTCAAAGTGCGGATCCACAAATAGACAAGTGCCCAGGGGCCATATCTGGTCTGCCACATCATTTTATGTGGCCTGTGAAAGCCTGGCAACAATACGAGTCAATAAAGTACTTTATCTTTCTTACTAAATGTATTATTTTTTTCCATTTTGACAGAAAGAAAATGCATGTACTGCATGCAATTGAATATATTTTATATTTTATCATCTAATAATATAACAAATAATGCCGTATTTTTTGTACCATACGGAGCACCGGATAATTAGGCGAACGGCCAGTGGGCGGGTCTATTCAGAATTATTTCAACAAAAAAGGCGCACCGGATTGTAAGGCGCATAGAAGAGGAACTACAATTTTTTTTAGAATTTTGCCTAACGTTCACAATCATTATGAAAGACATGACGAGAGATTTTTTTTAATTAAAAAAAAAAATAGCATTATAACTCGTAATAAAAGTAAATAAAAGTGCGCTTACAGTGGTGCCAATGGGAGGTCCCTTTAGTCCGACCATAAAACCCAATAAATAACCATCGAAAAAGCACCAACAATAGTCCATTTACATTTTGTAACTTGAATATTAACCAAGTATTAGGGATATTGGTATTATGAGCGCTAACGCAGACAAACTATAATAGGAGCGCCGTGATCGCTAGCGTGTGTGCCTATGTTGACATCATAAAGTGGTCAGGTGTTTCCTTGCTTTCCTGCTCGTGGAAGTTTATTGTAGATCATAAATCATGCCTCTAACCTGGATAGTAGAAGGACAAGAATGTAATCCGACATGTTGGTACACATTGACAGCCAATTTAGACCCGGAAATGGCGAGAACGACACGAAAAGACGTCCAACCCCTTTTCTTCGTGAGGATTCCATTCTTCATCTAAATGGGAATATATGAACATCCTAGCAGTCGGCATCCTAATGACAGCAGACCTTGCACGGTAAGTGATGTTTTATTATGTTTGTAGGCTTTAAATGATCAAAATATGTAAATATGAAATTGTTATAAATATGCCTGTTATTACATTACATACCGTATTTTTCGGAGTATAAGTCGCACCGGACGAAAATGCATATTAAAGAAGGAAAAAAACATATAAGTCGCACTGGAGTATAAGTTGCATTTTTTTGGGGAAATTTATTTAATAAAACCCAACACCAAGAATAGACATTTGAAAGGCAATTTAAAATAAATAAAGAATAGTGAACAACAGGCTGAATAAGTGTACGTTATATCAGTGGTCCCCAACCTTTTTGTAACTGCGGACCGGTCAACGCTTGAAAATTTGTCCCACGGACCGAGGGGCGGGAGGGAGGGGGAAAGGGGCCGGGGGGGAGGGTGGGTTGTCTGTTTTTATTTTAATTTTTTTATTTTGTAATTTTTTTGGCATAAAAAAATACAATCATGTGTGCTTACGGACTGTATCCCTGCAGACTGTATTGATATATATTGATATATAATGTAGGAACCAGAAATATTAATAACAGAAAGAAACAACCCTTTTTTTTGGGTTGGTGCACTAATTGTAAGTGTATCTTGTGTTTTTTATGTTTATTTAATAAGAAAATAAAACAATATTATAATTTTTTTTTTTTTTTAAACTTCTTGTGCGGCCCGGTACCAATCGATCCACGGACCGGTACTGTGCCGCGGCCCGGTGGTTGGGGACCGTTGCGTTATATGACGCATAAATAACCAACTGAGAACGTGCCTGGTATGTTAACGTAACATATTATGGTAAGAGTCATTCAAATAACTAACATATAGAACATGCTATACGTTTACCAAACAATCTGTCACTCCTAATCGCTAAATCCGATGAAATCTTATACGTCTAGTCTCTTACTTGAATGAGCTAAGTAATATTATTTGATATTTTACGGTAATGTGTTAATAATTTCACACATAAGTCGCTCCTGAGTATAAGTCTATGAAAAAAACTGCGACTTATAGTCCGAAAAATACGGTATATACTTACATCATGTATATAAAACCTTATTGGAGGTATTTTTGTTTTTAAGGGCTTTATAGGCAGAATAAAGCGGCTAACATAGGCTTTATTGTAGCAGACTTTTGACCGCATTTATATACTATATTTAGAATGCATAAAAAATGACCAACATATATGTGTTCTTGTCTTACATAAAGATTGTGAATGATTAAAAAAAAAGTGCAGTTCCCCTTTAAAGCGGTCATTTCATGTTTTTATTCTACATTTTAAACACTTCCTTGTGGTCTACATAACGTGCAATGGTGGTTCTTTGGTCAAAATGTTGAATGGATTTATTGAACGCGCGTCATCTTGCAGTCCTCACATCTTTCTTATGTGTGACTGCCATCTACTGGTCACACTTATTACACCATGTACCAAATAAAATTGCTTTGAGGCCGGTAAGCACAACAATTAATACATACATTAGGTGCACCGGATTATATGGCGCACTGTTGGTTTTTTGAGAAAATTAAAGGAATTTAAGTGCGCCTTATAGTCCAAAAAATACAGTATATTATCATTTGTTCAAACATTTTTTGTTACAAAAAACATGATATTTTAATATCTACTTGACTTATATTTCAAAACAAGTTATTCATTAAACTGTACACAGTAAAAATAACAATACGTTTTACGGAAAAAAACATAAACTGGCAGTTCAGTCACCAGAATTTTACTGTAGAAAAACTGTGGTATCTTTTTTCTATTTACAGTAAGACATCGTAAGAATAACTGTAGATTTTACAATAAAAGACCGGCAGCTGAGTCATTAAAATTCTACCGTAAAAAAAACACAGTACCATTTTTTCATTTCCAGTAACATACTATATACCACCGTAAATTTTACAGTAAAATTCTGCCGACTGAGCTTCCATGTATTTACCATAAAAGCTTTATTTTTACAGTGTACATAAAAAAATATATAATAAAATGAATAGGCAATTGTGTAATAATATTGTGTACATTTATATTAATATATTATCTACTGTTACAAGCAGCTCTCTGAGGGCAGCCAAAACTGCAATGTGGCCCTCAATGAAAACAAGTTTAACAGCCCTGAAATTGTTTTTCATACAGTATATATATATATATTTTTTTTAAAGTGTTTCCCCCATAAAATTCATTGAAAAGACATTCTAAGTTAACAAGTGGAACGGTAGCATCAATAAAGCAGTTTTTGTGGTTTAGAAGCATCAAGAAAGGAGAACCACAAAAATAAAAAGGGGGTAATTATACATGAGTGCTGATAGAAGTTTAGGAAATGTTTACTTCTATTTAAATACACCCGTGTAAGTGCACATGTCCAAAGAAAGCCTCCTACCCCGTATCCTCCATGATGCAGCCCAGCCAGGTGTCAGGACACCTGCAGTCTCCTGTGCGCCACAAAGGAAGTTCCAAATTGGAAAGAGCATAAAAAGACCACAAAATGTCTTAGCAGGACAAGAACTGATGCACACTCAGCTCTCGTCTTGTCATTGAGTAACGAAGCTATACTGTGGTGTCTTTTCAACATTAATCTCATTGTTCAGTGGAAGAAATGTTCCGACAAAAATCCTGGATGCAGGGGACAAAGCACTGATGGAAAATTACAAAAGTGCTGGTGCAGAGATGTTCTCTCTTTAAAAAAAACCAACCCTAGACCATTATGTCCTGTGCTTCACCGCGTCAGTACCCCCCCACCATCTCTCACCTGCAGAGTTACGTGCATTGTTCCACCTCATGCCGATATTCTGTCCCAGACTCTGGCACAAAGTGATGGCCATGGCGCCAACATTACCAAACTGAAACAAAATATATATATAAAAATCACATACAAGAATCCTCAGTGTTTATCCACTCATTCATTCATCTGTTCTGTTCTGTTCACCCATAAACACACTATAGCGCACCTGGTCTGCCAAAGACTAAGAAGACAGAGCATGATAGATCGGTGTTGCCAACTTAGTTACTTTTTAGAGCAAGGATCCTCAAACTGTGGTACGTGTACCACTAGTGGTACGCCAAAGAACAAGGGGATGGGTCAAATGCAGAGGACAAATTTCACCACACCTAGTGTGTGTGTGACAATCATTGGTACTTTAACTTTAAAGAACCATTTGATTAAAGTACAGTGTTTTATTTACCTATATTCAAACAGTGTTACTGTTCAAACTATTTGTAATGTTACAGGGGCCATCAATAGTAAATATACTTGTTAAATAAAACCTCTGACTTGTTTTTTAATGACTACTTAGGCCTACTATGCTACTGTATTTAAATGTTGGCCATTATGGTGGTACTTGGAGAGCCAAGTGTTTTCTGAGGTGGTACTTGGTGAAAAAAGTTTGAGAACCACTGTGGTAGAGTAATCAGATCACCCTCAATACTTTTCCAAAAAAGCGACTCGCAACAAATCTAGTGAAGACTAAAGATGGGTACTTTCACATTGGAACCAATTCCCGGTACCTGGGAAGATATTGGTACTCAACGGTGCCAATTGTTGGTACTTTTGTTTGTGTGGTAATAAATGTTAACTTGTTTAAATAATGAAATCTCTAATTTTTTTTTTACCAATGAGCTGACAATAATAACTGTGCTGTCCGGTTGTTGTCTTGTTTTCTTACACTTCTGAGTTTCATTTGCAACTATGCATAGAATTCAGTTTGTTTTAGGTGTGTTACCGCTCTGGAAGTAGCCTTTGCCATTAAGTTCAACGTGCAAGTTTTGTCTTTTATTAAGTACTACAAAGTGTTTATACTGTAAGCTACGTACTTGTTACACACTGTATAGTTTGATAGTAACATGCATTTTAGTTGTAGTTTTCATTACCAAATTTAGAGGTGTTGACATAATTTAAAATCGCTAAAGCCAATCAGTAGCATGTATATGGCATAATTAGTATTAAGTTAGCATATTTTGAAAAGTGGAGCTTTACCTCTTTTAATGCATTATATCAGGCATGCTTGCTTTGTTGGCATGGAAAACTGCAACATTATCTAGAGGCAGTTTGCTACAAATTCCTTTGTTTCCCTGTCAAGCGCTTGAGCCGGTGTCAAGTCTGCAACCGAACGTGACATTACGTGCAACAAAGGTATCAAAATATGGCACAGCTTGATTTTAGGTGAATTATACAAATGTGTCGATTACTTCACCCCACCTCCCCCGTACCCTCACTACCAATTGTATTTTGTGTATGTCAGTACACCTTTACATACCTTTACATTTTTACCTGATCAAATGATGTCATAAAGTTCTAAATTAAAACAGAAGAACATGTTATGCTAGTCAAATATCCTCTATAAGACAGGACCACTCTGTTTTTAAAGGGACCTTATCCAGCTCATTTCTCATTTCAGGGTCTTTTAAATAATAATTTCCAAAAAATGTTTATAAGTACACTTATTTTCATAAAATACTCCTACGCCTACCCTGTTGCGGTTGTTCAGGGGTCAAGGGTCGGTTCCAAACCCCCCACCACTACCAGATGCCACCAGTCCAAGCTGCATATAAACGCCCCCCACCCCCTCAAGTGGTAACGTGCTAATGGTTATAAGCAAATAGTGAAGAGGATTTAGATATAATTGGATAAATACTGGAAAGTGCCGAAATGTTGCTGCCTTACTATGGTTTAGATCCCTCTATACGAGAAGAGTGCTTGTCACATGTCGCTCCCAACAGGGCTGTTGCTTAGCTTTTTCACAAGTAGCACTGGTGCTACTCAATGAAAAAAATGAGTAGCACAGAAAATGTTTCATCTTAAATATCCAATTTCATCATTAACACTCACTCACATGTGCAGTCATACAGTTGAGATAAGTTTCACATAAGAGTAGAATGTGTGTCTGTGTGTGTGCCTTTAAAAGGCGGTGCCTGTTGCCTAATGACGTGTGACGTCAGCGAGTCCACCCTCAGTCTGAGTCTCACAAGCATTTTAGCTTGAACTGTTTTTGCTAGTTTAGCAGACTAGCAGCGGCAGTTGGTTGGCTCCGTCAGCAGCTCATTGAGCTCCAATCTTTCACTGGTTTGTGTTATCTCTGCTTAATAAATAGATTGAATGTGTTCCATAGCTGTATGTTCTTGTCAACAAACAAACAGAGTATTGTTTTGATGGCAAGTTTGTCACTTCAATCATTGATTTGTTGTTCAATATCCCCGCCGACCCTCGTAGTTACTAGCACGCAGTGCAGTTTGTGTCAAGTTTTAAGGTGGTGAAAAAAACGTCTATTAATGACCAGTTCCCTTAACTAAGACTTTGTTTCTTCTATGTTGGAAGACTGAGTGTGTGAGCTAAGAGAGCCCCGCTCCTCTCTGTGCATGGCGCAGGACGGAGGGACACACAC
Source organism: Entelurus aequoreus (assembly GCF_033978785.1). Classification (NCBI taxonomy): domain Eukaryota; kingdom Metazoa; phylum Chordata; class Actinopteri; order Syngnathiformes; family Syngnathidae; genus Entelurus; species Entelurus aequoreus. The sequence goes on along the minus strand of NC_084736.1, from coordinate 16,718,584 downwards.
AGCTTTCAGCGCACAGACACAGAGTAATCAGTTCCACTTCCGAGTCAATCACTTGTCCATTTGGTTATGGTTAAACGTTATTTCAAACATGCTAAACACATGGGCAAAAATGTTACTTTAGTTTCATCAAATTTGAATGGATTCATTTTTGGAGCAAAATGCTAATTAAAGGGTTAAAATCTGTATTCGCACGTGTGCTACTATTTTATTTTCCAACACTCGCACAATCTATTTGCAAATGTGAGTAAAATGCTCGCACTGTACAGCCCAGCCCAACTTTTGAACTCACCTCGTTTATGCCCCCTCCCCTTGTCGGCGAGCACACTCCACCCGTGTAGGCCGTCCCGCTGCGGCCGCTCTGAAACGTGCGCCCTCTGGAGGCGCACAGGAGAGACGCAATGACAATGTCAAGTCAGAGCTGCAAGACGAGAGACACGTTTGTACAGCCGGTCTGCTCACGAGAAAAGTTGGACAACGTCGCTCTGCTCCCTGATGTTGTCCCTCCTGTACTTCATGAAGTTCTGCAGCGTGGTCAGAGGCTCCTCCACCACCGGCACCATGTTCTTAGAGGTCCACGTCTCCATGGCGACCAGCACGATCCTTGTGTTCAGCTGCTCCTTGTAGATCTGAAAGACATCAGTCAAGCTTAGACGTGAACACCTGGTGGGTGTTTGTGTGTGTGTGTGTGTGTGTGTGCGCGTGTAGGTGGACAAACAAGACAATTCAACATACCGCATCAGCCATGTTGACCACCGCTTTGGCAAAGTTTTTAGTTTGGCTGCCGGAGCGTCGCAGCTGTACAATCTGTGAGGAGACAAAGACGCACAGATGGATTGCACGCATTTTTTTTTGTGTGTGTTTGTCAGTCAAACACACACCACCATGGCCATAAGGCAGACCTGGGCATTCTACGGCCCGCGGGCCGCATCCGGCCCTTTACACATCCCTGTCCGGCCCGTGTGAGGCCAATCATAAATTACAATATACATTTCAAAAAGTATCTGTCGAGTGTGCAATACAACGGTGCTGCTTTTGTTTTGAAAAGCGTTATTTGTATTACTTCCGTGTGGACGTATGCGATTGTGAGTGAATTGAACGGCGCAATCACAAATTACAAAATAAAGTTTAAAAAACATCTATGTCGTGCGCGCAATACAACTGTGCTGCTTTTATTTTGAAATGTTTTATTTATGGCCGTATGTCCGGGGGGAACCTGTGAGTGAAGGTGCATAGAGACAAGTGATGAGACGCTAAAAAAAGAAAAGTTGATGACGAATGCCGTGTTTTCAACAAGACATGGACTGGCAAGTATTTCTTTACATAAATTAAAGGTAAAGCTGTGTGCTTAATTTGTGGTACACAACTTGCTGTGTTTAAAGAATATCATTTTAATCGCCACTACACGATGAAACACGAGGGAAAATGAAGCGCGCGCAAGGGAGGCCGATACGTTGATAGTAAAACTGCAAACCCAACAAGGACTTTTTGCCATATTTCACACCCCCAGAGATGCAGCTGTCAGGACAAGTTTCGTCATTTCTCACAAAAGCGCCAGAAAAAGTAAGGCGTTTTCTGACGGAGAGTTTATTAAGGGGTGCTTATTGGACTTTGTTGCGCTGTATGCCCGGAGACATGGACTGTTTTCCGCTAACTTTGGATGAGATCTGTGATGTACGTGACACCGCCCAGCTGCTCTTCTTCTTACGTGGGATTACTGCAGACTTTCAAATCACAGAGGAGCTGGCAGCCATGCAGTCAATTAAAGAGACAACCACAGGTAATGACTTGTTCACATAGGTAAATGCGTGTTTGGACATGTTAGGACTGAAATGGGACAAGCTGGCAGGTGTGACCACCAATCCACTTTATTTATATAGCACATTTAAACAACAAAATGTTTCCAAAGTGCTGCACAACAATATTAAAAAAAAATTCAAATATTATCCTTAGCTCCACCAAAGACTGAATAAAAAGAAAAAACAATTACATATAAAACCAATATAAAATAAATATGATTAAAAACTATTTTTAACAACAGATGGTTGTCCAAATCTGACGGGGAAAAATGTTGGATAATGCCGGATAAAGTGACCATCAAAAGCAATCTGCTTTTGTATAAAGTTAAGTTAGGTTAAATTAAATTATTATTATTAATTATTATTATTATTATCATCATTATTTTTCTTACGGTATATCAAAAATAATATTGAGCAAAATTTAATTGAAATACTGTCGTGTGGCCCTCCAGCAGTGCTCGGGTTGCTTATGCGGCCCCCGGTGAAAATTAATTGCCCACCCCTACCATAAGGCATTGTGCACTGACTATATACTGACATCCTGCATGTCTCTTCCTCCAAGATACCTGAGAGAATGCCTACTCAGTTCCAGATGGACTAAAAAACTAGAACCGTGTGGTGCTAAGACGACCACAATGCATCCCGCTGGGCATCTTTTGAGCTGAGGAACACAACGGTTTGAAAGTAGACGTCCACAGCTCACCATGTCGTTGTCGTTGACCACCATCAACTCGATATATTTGGTCTCGGTCTGCACAGAGGGCCGGCGAGCGAAGCGCTTAGATCGTCTCAGCGGCCTTGACACCCGCTGCTGCCCCCCACTTTGGTCCAGTCTGTCTTCATCACCTCCTCTGCGGTCCAACTCGCTGTCCGCTGTGCAGCCTGCACACACACCACACTGCTCTTCGCTATCAAAGTCGTTAGGAAAGTAATTATCAGTGGCTAAATTAGGGCTCTAAGCAGTATTTCATTTTTTTATTTTTTCACAATTATTTTACTTATGTGAAAATTTTTTTTAAATCAAACTTTAATTTAATTTAATTCATGTTTTGTACTAAAACTAATTTATGGCAAATAAATTGTTAAATAATTTTTGGGACAAATAACACATTTGACATAAAAAAAAACATGTCCAGTAGCACTGTCTTGCAAGACCAGTATCAACGATGCGCTCCAAGAAGAACTGTGAAGATGTGGGAAAATTTCCATTTTAGTTTTACCAGTGATAGTGCAGGAAGGGGCTTGAATGAAATGATCGGTGAAATTTAATACAAAGTGCTCTGTCATTCATTAATTGACATACGCTTCGTCATGCAAAATGGGGCCTCCCACGGATTACACAGCACCTGATCTGCGTTTAGGGAGGGGGGCCCTGATAATTATCACTCCGTCTAAATTACCTATATATTATATCACAGGGTTTCCCCCAGATTTCCAATATACTGTCGGTGGTGGGGGCGTTGTTAGAAAAGTGGTCAAAATGGCATCATCATATACTTTTCATAATCTGTGATGATGCATATATTTTCTTTAAAATGGCCAGAAAATGTTATACATACATTTAAAAACAAATCTGTTTTATTCTTAATTAGTTTTAACATACATTTTTTTTTAGATTATATTGTTTTGCTCCATTTTTCGTATTGTACAATGTACTTTGTTGAGAATTTTTCAAGTTTCTTAAAAACGTCTCCAATCCTTTTAGTGACTTTTTAAAAAAAAATCAAAAACGACTAGTAACAATTCTAGCATTTTTTTCTGGTGCCACTGGAGACTGTACTCTTGTTTAGAGAGTATTTACTTCTGTTGCTCCATGTCCTCGGCGAACAGCGAGAGCTGCAGCGAGCATAACGTCACATTTGCTTCGCGCTGCTGATCCAGCTGAAAGAGCGCCACTGTCCTCCTAATATTTGCACATTGCACTTTTTGTAGATCACTGCCCGCAGGTACAGTACATCTCGGATATATCAAAGTACGTCCACATCGCAGACATGCTGCCTCCGCTCTAGACACTTGCATTCGTCTTGCTTACATTCCCACCTTCTACCTTCCTAGTCACGTCCGTTGTGTCCTTGGGCAAGACACTTCACCCTTTGCCTCTGATGGCTGCTGGTTAGCGCCTTGCGTGAATGGGTAAATGTGGAAATACTGTCAAAGCGCTTTGAGTACCTTGAAGGTAGAAAAGCGCTATACAAGTACAACCCATTTATCATTTAATTTATTACGTCGTCACAACATCTGGCTTCGGCAGTGCTGTTTCGGTGATCAAATACTTTTTTCGGCGGCCGAATTGCCTGCCGTGGCAGGGCGGCAACATCAATTACATTAAGGGGAAACCCTGTATTATTAATACAAGTTTCTGTTTTTCTACTGTTGATCCCTTTTTTAATTACATTTTGATTGACACTGCAATACAGGTACCAATTTAACAATGTTTATCATTGTAGTTTTACCATACTTGCCAACCTTGAGACCTCCGATACCGGGAGGTGGGGGGTGGGGCGTGGTTAAGAGGGGAATATATTTAAACTAGAATTCACCAACTCAAGTATTTCATATATATATATATATATATATATATACATACATACATATATATATATATACATACATACATACATACATACATACATACATATATATATATATACACATATATATATATATATATATATATATATATATATATACATACATATATATATATACATACATACATATGTATGTATGTATGTATGAAATACTTGACTTTCAGTGAATTCTAGCTTATTATACATATAAATAAAAGAAATACTTGAATTTCAGTGTTCTGGAGGCTATCCAGTAGATGGCAGTATTGTCCTGTTTAAGAGTGTCACAACATTGCTATTTACGGCAGACGAACTGCTTTACGGTAGACTAAACGTGACTGCTGTTGTTGTGTGTTGTTACCGCGCTGGGAGGACGTTAATGAAACTGCCTAACAATAAACCCACATAAGAAACCAAGAACTCGCCCTCGATCATTCTACAGTTATGACGTCATTGGGCAGGCAAGCTGTTTATATTGTGGGAAAGCGGACGTGAGAATAGGCTGTCCCCACTCAGGTCCGCATTGAGCTGGAGGGGGCGTGAATACTGGGAGTTTGTCGGGAGAACATTTCTGCCGGGAGGTTATCGGGAGAGGCGCTGAATACCGGGAGTCTCCCGGTAAAAACGGGAAGGTTGGCAAGTATGGTTTTACTGACTGCACTCTACTTTGACATGTTGCTAATATTTTGGTTACATTATTTAGCTACAATAAGAGGCTCAGAGTACACAAATCGAATCTCAGTGCAAAACAGTGCAGTATTACGAGTTCAAATTATTATCAAGTAAAGCAGACATTTTCATGAACACTTTTGCGTTAGCTGTTGTAACATTATGTATGTGTACCTAATGAAATGTCCAATGCACAGTATGCATAACACATAAGGCCATACTAGATGTTGAATGACCATCAACATGCTTGCCTACCTGCACAGTGGGGAGAGAGCCTAAAATCAGGCATCTTGTGGATCAGGTGGGCGCCATTTTCCTACACAGACAGGCGTCATTAGGACCTACAAATATATATATAAACATATATATATACTGTAGCTATATAGAATGTTGACTTTAAACATCTACCTGATTGCTGTCATTGTGAACTGGCTCAATCCCGTAAGAGAAGAGGCCATCTGAGAACACCCCGCTTTGAATAAAAGTAGGAGTGATACAGTTGAATGTACAAGTAAATGCATTAATTATGTAACAATACAGTTCAAAGGGGGGGGGGGGGTGTCTGCTGACTGACCACAGTCCATGACAGGTGGAGAGGGCGGCCCAGGAGTTCGTTACACCTCTTAAGCTTCCTTGGTAGTAGCAGTGCTCCCCTCCCTGCAGATACACGCACATGCACATGCACACACACGCACACAAAGTGGTGTTTAAAGCAGGGACACACTCTGCTACTTCACAGCTTGTCGTGATAGGTCAGCTGCGAGATAATAGCGGGAACTCTCACATTCTTAGCATATGCAACATCGCCCGCTGCGGAAAAAAGGTTTGTGACCTACTTCTGTCTCGAGATGGTTAACATTCACATTTGAACCAATACCGTACCAAGTCCTAGTACCCGGGAATCGATCGAACTGTATAGGCTATCTATGGTAAGTTGTCAAACAAAGAAGTAGCTTTTTCCATGAACATGAATGTGTTATGTCACGCCCTACGAAGTGTTTGTACTAGGGCTGCGAATCTTTGGGTGTCCCACAATTCGATTCAATATCGATTCTTGGGGTCCCGATTCGATTATAAATCGATTTTTTCGATTCAACGCGATTCTCGATTCAAAAACGATATTTTTCCGATTCAAAACAATTCTCTTTTCATTCAATACATAGGATTTCAGCAGAATCTACCCCAGTCTGCTGACATGCAAGCAGAGTAGTAGGTTTTTGTAAAAAGCTTTTATAATTGTAAAGGACAATGTTTTATCAACTGATTGCAATAATGTACATTTGTTTTAACTATTAAATGAACCAAAAATATGACTTATTTTATCTTTGTGAAAATATTGGACACAGTGTGTTGTCAAGCTTATGAGATGCCATGCAAGTGTAAGCCACTGTGACACTATTGTTCATTTTTATTTAATTTTTTAAATATATTTTTTTAAATAAATGTCCTATAATATCAATGAGGGATTTTTAATCACCGCTATGTTGAAATTGTTACTAATATTGATACTGTAGTTGATAATATTCATTTTTGTTTCACTACTTTTGGATTGTTCTGTGTCATGTTTGTCTCCTCTCAGTTGCTCTGTTTATTGCTGTTCTGAGTGTTGCTGGGTCGGGTTTGGTTTTGGAATTGGATTGCATTGTTATGGTATTGCTGTGTATTGTTTTGTTGGATTGATTAATTAAAAAAATAAATAAAATAAAAATTCAAAATAAATAAATAAATAAATCGATTTTTGAAAAATGAGAATTGATACTGAATCGTACAACGTGAGAATGGCGATTTGAGTTCGAATCGTTTTTTTCCCACACCCCTAGTTTGTACTGTATGTATTGTGCTTATTACACACCAGCTGTTTGATTGTAAAATTCACCTTAGTTGTAGTTTTTGTTACTAAATTTGAAGGTGTTGAAATCAACATGAAAAATTGCTTATGATAATATTGCCTGTCTTTGGCAAATCCAACATAAATTAGCATCAAGCGAGCATATTTTGCAAGAGTGGAGCCTTACATTACGTAGGAGCGTTTTCGATCAGGCATACTGGCTTTGTTGGTGTTGAAAATTGCAACTTTATTTTGAGGGAGTTTGGCTGAGGCTATGTCTACACTAAGCCGGATAACCCCTTAAACAAATTATTGTTTAGCCTAAGCCCCGTTTCAGCCACACTAAACTATCGTTTAAGGTCCCCCTCCTCTGACAAATTTTTACACGGGTAAGTGCGCCGTGTATTTCTTGAATATCCGGCTCTTAGATTTGTATGGACTCATTGATTGTTTACAAACTGAGTTCGGAGAGGAAGTGACGCCAGAAAGACAGCGCCCCACACAGGAAGTGACGTCAGAAAGAACGCGCCAGAGCCAGCTTCATAAAAAAGCTGTTTCGTAATTCGGAGCTAAACACTGGAAACATGAAGGCGAGTCATGCAGACATGCCGTGTTTCTCCTTCCGGCTGTACAGACGCTTGTGGAAATCACACATGAATACATTAAGAGAAAGTGATTGCAGCTATTTCAGACGGCAAGAGAACTTTCGAATGTCCAGGTCAGCTGTGATTCTATTTACCAAAAAACTTTGTCCATTTGTCGAAGAAGAGTCAATGAGAATGCGGGCTCCCGTGGATGTGATAAAGGTAGCGTGTGCTTTGTATTACCTGGCCGTCGAGGGAAAACTACGGAAAACAGCGAATGCATTTGGACTGGCAAAGCAGACTGTATCAGTTATTGTCCACCATGTATGTCGCGGACTCAACGTCTAGGTGCAGAGTATATAAAGTCACCAAAAACAAATGGACAATGAAGGTGAAGGCAAAAGAGTGAGGAGTGTCCTGACCAGATATCTACATCCCTAGTTTGATTGATGTAAAATGTTCTTTATCACATTGTTTACGTTTACTACAATAGGGCCCCACAGCACACTGGATTCCAGTTAATTGAAATATTACAACTCTGGATATTGTTCAGATAAGTTAAATTTAAGAACTTGCACACAAAGCAACACTGGAGGTGACTATGACGTGCGCATTTTCTGTGCATGCGTATTAAGTCGCGTTGTGCCGGCGGACGGAGGAGGGAGGGGGTCTTAAACGGTGGCATTGTTGTGTGTGGACACGGATAAGGTTAGGTGGGATTTACCCTGGATAACCTTATCCGGCTTAGTGTAAACGGGGCCTGACGCTGGCCTGAGTGCTGCTTGAGTGATTTTTTGCATGAGCTGGTGTTCAGTCTGCAACCGGACGTGACGAGTCTGAAACTCTACATTTAAACCAGTGTGCGTGGCACTGGGAGCAAGGTGGGTATAGCGTCCTGCCCAAAGATACAACGGCAGTGACTAGGATAGCAGAAGCGGGAATCGAACCTGCAACCCTCAAGTTGCTGGCACTACCACTCTACCAACCGAGCAATGCATTTATTTTTATATTTATTATATTTGGAAGCGGATTAGGCAAGAAAATAAAATAAAATACAAAGAACTAATACAACAAAATAATGAACAAAAATGGGTTAATGTAATATGATTAAAGTTATGAAATGAGCAAATGCACCATATTTCCTAAGTTTAAAAAATAAGTAAATACTATTAAAAAAATTAATTAGGTATCCATCAGCAGTCAATTTGTCCATGTGTGCTATCATTTTTGTATTTTGTGCAAAGTGCATTGTGAATCCCACGTGGTAGAAATAAATAATATTCAAATATGTTTTTTATTTTATTCTGATCATCACAAAGTTATTCCACCAACAGGCGATCTAGTAAAAACACAAAAAGAGGCTGATGGATTTAGTTTTCCATCTATTAATTTCCAAATAAGGGTATATAGAATGTTGTATTACAATTATTGCTTACAACTTTCAAACAATTACATATTTAAATCAGATTAATCATCATTTTGATTAATCACAGTAAAATACTTGCATGCATAATTTAGATCAAATGAAAGAAAACAACAATATTAAGTTGCCTATGAGTCAAACAGGACGGTTTTTAGGTGTTTTACTTGAGTGAACGTCATTTATTTGTTCTTTGCTCTGACGTATGCATTGACCGTATGCATTGACCGTATAAAAACCCATGCCGCCTTTCAGGTATCAAGGAGCATGTGCACTCAAAATGTATTGCGCGATTAATCTGTGTCCATCCATGATTAATGCAATAATGTTTTGTGATTAATCGCATGGGTTAAAGCCTTAACTTTGACAGCCTTAATTACAATATGATAACTCTTTAATTTTCTATTTTTTTTATTTGACCAAACTAAAAAAAAAAATGTTTAACTATCCAACCAACCTCAAAACGAGGCTGCTGCTGTATCCCTCAAATGGAAGTGTTTAAAAAAAAAAAGAAGAAAAAAAAAGCCAAATTTGGTGACGCACATCAACGCATCACGCCTCCCACGTCCTGCGGCGTCCAAAGAATCACGTGATGCCGCCATCAAGCGGCGCCACAATCTGGCCTCAACGTAGGACTCCATCCCCTGCAGCATCCCTCTCTCCCTTCCAGGCACACGGGAAAGCTTCATCTTGTCCGAGTGGAATTTGTATTTCCATTTCACCCTCCTCTTGCTCTCTTGCTAGCAGCACACGGCTCTTATCTCAGTCGTGTCTCATTCTCTGGGCTGCCAAGAACTTAATGACACTGCTGAGCTAACTGGTTGCCATGGAGACAGAATCACGATTGGTCAGGAGGACTGAAGGAGAGTTTGGAGCATGCTGGGAGGGGGCTGTATAGGTGGCTCATTTGTGCAGCAAAGCACATTAGCATCCCTCTTGGCTACTAGATTGTACTTTAAATCCTCTCTGGACTATGTCATCCTTTCTATTGTTATTTTGAGAAGATTACTGTACAGTACATCCCAGAGCATACTGCTTTGTGCCTTTTAGGCAAACGTACATTTGAAAAGTCCAGAAGTACATTATGGTTAGGTGGAAGGCTATTTTTAAACTGCTTTCCAAAATAGCACTTCTACATTCGATTGAGCTTAAAATAAACCCAGCGGCCACATCATTAGGTACACCTGCACAAGCTCATGAGATGCAACACAACAGCTGTTGCCTTGACAATAGGCTATTTTCCACCACAGGAACTTTTCCACTTAACTGGGTAAAAGAAGTTCCCCCTATGTTTCCACCAAAAATTACGCGGGTAGATTTAACTTAAGGTAAAGTTAAAGTACCAATGATTGTCACACACACACTAGGTGTGGTGAAATTTGTACTCTGCATTTGACCCATCCCCTTGTTCAGGTGAGGGGAGCAGTGAGCAGCAGCGGTGGCCACGCCCGGGAATAATTTTTGGTGATTTAACCCCCAATTCCAACCCTTGATGCTGAGTGTCAAGCAGGGAGGTAATGGGTCCCATTTTTATAGTCTTTGGTATGACTCGGCCGGGGTTTGAACTCACGACCTACCGATCTCAGGGCGGACACTCTAACCACTAGGCCACTGAGTTATTCAGGAGCCTTTCGAAGTTCCTCCTAGCTAGGTGGGACATTTCGAAGCTACCCTGAACCTTTTCGGGGGGGCAGGACTGTGCTGTCGAACACTGATTGGTTGAACACCGTTGGCGGCGTTCCTAAAACTTATTTTTCAAACACACGGCCACTATTGCGCAGTATGCAAGGACGACGACTTCTTTATTTCTTATTTCTTGTGTATTTCTATTACAAAAAACTTGACAATGAAGAGAAAGAAGAACGAAAGGAACTTTCGACTTGCAGCAACTTTTCTGGGGCATCTGTGTGCTGAAGAACTCTGATCAGTGGAACTTTTTTGGAGTGTTTTTACAGCTGTAGTCTTTCATCTATATGCAGTTTATTATTTTTACAAACCTGAAGCCGGACTTGAAGCAAACGACCTCAGCTGCTTACTACTCTGACTTTGTTGGAGAAATGTGAAAAAAAGGTGGCAGCACACAAGTGGAACGAAGGTAAATTACATAAATTATTAACTATTTACTTTATTACATGTTGTAAAAGTAGTCAGTGACACTCCATTTGTTTAGTTATTAGCTTCAACCCGAGTAAACAGAATGTTAATGCTAACAAACTAAAGCTAAAGCCGATGTGTTTGTGTTGTCGGCGTGAGATAAACACTGACATTTATTATTTATATATTGTTATTTGCAGCTGAAATGGACCACAAGGAACCGCCTGACACTCATGAATTCGTCATTTACTGAGAGGACAACATTGACTGTTGGACATTGCGGACAAAAGCCTGAGTTTTAATAAAAAATTCGGTAAACTTTATTTTTTAAATCATATTGTTTTGTTTATTATTGCTTTGTATTTCATATACTTACCTTTTAGTAAAAATACAGTGACCTATTATTGTCCGTTTATTTACATGGTATCATTGTAGAAATATAGTCAACAACTCCTCCATACGTCATCAGCCATATTTGTATAAACTACCCAGAACTGTGAAATGCGGTGTAAACACAAATCACACACTTCTACAGGAACCTCTAGTTCCACTAACTAGATAGAGGTTGCAGGAACTTTATTTTGGTTTAAAAGGGCCTAAAGACAACAATCCGTTTGATTGACTAGCGTTCCAAGTTCACACCCATGCTAGTTTCTTTTTAAGTCTTGTTGTTCTTTCTTTTATTAAAGGCCTACTGAAATGAATTTTTTTAATTTAAACGGGGATAGCAGATCCATTCTATGTGTCATTCTTGATCATTTCGTGATATTGCCATATTTTTGCTGAAAGGATTTAGTAGAGAACAGCGACGATAAAGTTCTCAACTTTTGGTCGCTGATAAAAAAAGCCTTGCCTGTACCGGAAGTAGCGGGACGTCGCAGGTTGAAGGGCTCCTCACATTTCCCCATTGTTTACACCAGCAGCGAGAGCGATTCGGACCGAGAAAGCGACGATTACCCCATTAATTTGAGCGAGGATGAAAGATTTGTGGATGAGGAACGTGCGAGTGAAGGACTAGAGTGCAGTGCAGGACGTATCTTTTTTCGCTCTGACCGTAACTTAGATAAAAGGGCTCATTGGATTCCACACTTTCCCCTTTTTCTATTGTGGATCACGGATTTGTATTTTAAACCACCTCGGATACTATATCCTCTTGAAAATGAGAGTTGAGAACGAGAAATGGACATTCACAGTGACTTTTATCTCTACGACAATACATCGGTGAAGCACTTTAGCTACGGAGCTAACGTGATAGCATTGTGCTTAAATGCAGATAGAAACAAAAGAAATAAGCCCCTGACTGGAAGGATAGACAGCAGATCAACAATACTACTATCAGGAGACACCGAACCAAACACTGAACCTGTAACTACACGGTTAATGCTGTGCCGCCTGTCGAAGCCTAGCAATGCTGTTGCTAACGACACCATTGAAGCTAACTTAGCTACGGGACCTCGTCAGAGCTATGATAAAAATATTAGCGCTCCACCTACGCCAGCCCTCATCTGCTCATCAACACCCGTGCTCACCTGCGTTCCAGCGATCGACGGCGCGACGAAGGACTTCACCCGATCATCGATGCGGTCGGCGGCTAGCGTCGGATAGCGCGTCTTCTATCCTCAAAGTCCTCCTGGTTGTGTTGCTGCACCTACAGCTTTCTTCTTAGCAGTCTCCATTGTTCATTAAACAAATTGCAAAAGATTCACCAACACAGATGTCCAGAATACTGTGGAATTTTGCGATGAAAACAGAGCCGTTTGTATTGGGATACAATGTGTCCGAATACTTCCGTTTCAACCATTGACGTTACGCGCAAACGTCATCATACATAGATGTTTTCAACCGGAAGTTTCGCGGGAAATTTAAAATTGCACTTTATAAGTTAACCCGGCCGTATTGGCATGTGTTGCAATGTTAAGATTTCATCATTTATATATAAACTATCAGACTGCGTGGTCGGTAGTAGTGGGTTTCAGTAGGCCTTTAAAGCGCTTACTAGGCGTCCAATCAGATTGCCAATATGTCAAACCTCTACTGTTTACAGCCACTAGGGACACTGACCAATTAGAAAGCATGTAGCTCCCTTTTTTTAATGAGAGAAAAAAAAACATGTCGAGAATGGTAAATGGATTACACTTATAGCGTTTATACATAGCGTTTTTCTGCCTTCAAGGTACCACATTCACCTGCTGATGAGAGCATCGGGAGCAACTGGGAATTCAGTATTTTGCTCAAGATACTTCGACCTGGTGACAGGGGGACTAAGGATCGAACCCACAACGATTGGGTAGGGGCCAACCACTCTACCACCTGAGCCATAGAAAATGTACGTCAATGTTTCCTGCCAAAATGGCACACCAAATATACATTTCGAGAGCAACAATTTGGTACTACCTATTCATCTTTGCTCATAAACACATTAATGGGGCTGTATGTGCACACGGAGTAACTGCCACAAATCGTAACTCTCTTAACATACCTCATACGAACCTGGGGTCTCATGTAACTAGAGTTGCGAGGATTTTCTACTAAAAATGGACGTACATTCAAATCCAGAAAACTACATACGCGAGTAAAAATTCATATGTTTTAAAGTGTCCGCTTGCACAAATCCAAGCACATAGGACTAGGCAGATAAAACGATATCAATAAATATCGAATCATTTTTGATGATTTAACCCCCAATTCCAACCCTTGATGCTGAGTGCCAAGCAGGGAGGTAATGGGTCCCATTTTTATAGTCTTTGGTATGATCCGGCCGGGGTTTGAACTCACAACCTACCGATCTCAGGGCGGACACTCTAACCACTAGGCCACTGAGTAGGAAAGGAGGAGAGGAGAGGAAGGTTACATTGAAAATAAAAATGCTACAATTTCATTTATTTTTCTCCTGGTCCATATTTTCCATAGGTCATAAAAATAGAACTAATTATCGCTATTGACCAATATAAAAAACATATATTATGAAACATTTTTCAGCCATATCGCCCAGCCCTACAAGCACCTTTTTTTTCTGTCGTCATGTTAAGTTAAAGTTAAAGTACCCATGATTGTCACACACACACTAGGTGTGGCGAAAGTATTCTCTGCATTTGACCAATCACCCTTGATCACCCCCTGGGAGGTGAGGGGAGCCGTGAGCAGCAGCGGTGGCTGCGCCCGGGAATCATTTTTGGTGATTTAACCCCCAATTCCAACCCTTAATGCTGAGTGCCAAGCAGGGAGGTAATGGGTCTCTTTCATAATGGTTGTGAACGATAGGCAAAATTCCAAAAAAAGTGCAGTTCCCCTTTAAAGTTAAGGACTTTTGTGATTTCTGATCATTTTTGAGGGCACCAAAGGGGCTTCTGAGTGTGTGTGTGTGTGCGTGTAGGAAGAGTAGCGCATACAGAGAACAGCATCTTGATGTTTTTTTTGGCTTGTTAAAGAGAAAGTTGATCCATCACCCCTTTGTTATAATTGTTTGATATACAGTACTGTACAGCACTATATATTGTGTTCAAAGTGTACAAACCTTCACTAAAATATTGACCTTTGTCTAGGCTGAAACCCAATATTAATATTTTTTGTTATATGAAATTTTCTTCACTATGCAAACTTTTCGATTTACAAACCTTGTTCAGGTTTTACTGTAATTTTTTCATGTTGGAATCAAAGCATCGACACTTAACAACCCCTGTTTCTACTATTTTGTGTCAATTTTCCAGCTACCGGTACATGAAAGACGACAGGCATGTCGAAAATGTTCTTACCCAGGACTGTGAAGGTCGTCCATCCTGCGTGAATTGGCGCTCCACGTAGTCTGAAGACAGGAGGTGACTGCGCAGAGTGGACACATCAGTGTCAAAGTGTGTGCAAAAACACTAATGTGAACATCTGCAGTGTTTAAGAGGCGGTGCGTGTAAACAGAAGAAGCGTAGCAGTACTGACTGGTTTAGCTCCAGGTCCAGCGTGAAGGTCTGTCCGAAGGCTTCCATCTGGAAACAGCTGTGCGCCAAGTGGACGGGCTGCAAGAATTGCAAATAATAAAATAACCAAGGAGACAGTTTGCTGTTACATCAAAGCACAACAAAATAATTCTATTTAAGTGCGCCACTTTGCAGAACCCACAGCGCCATAAATAATGCTCCAGAATCAATAGCGCTTTGAACACGTTTCATCACATCAACTACTATGATTGATAAAGGCTGCACGGACTGCCTGAGTCAAGCTAGAGATGAAAGGAAAAAATGGATGGATGGATAAAGAAGTGGTTGAAAAGGCAAACTGGCACAGGACGGAGGCCAACGTGGTGAAGTGAGGTGAGGAAAAAGTCGGGTCAGTCAAGGGAGAAATGAGGTGCGGACGCAATAGGAGAGATTCCTTTCATGCAGCTCAGACTGCAGCACAGCAGCTTCAATGGAAGCTGCATTGACTCACCCGCCTTTTACAATAAAATGCATCACTGCACACACAAAAATGTAAGGAATCTATAATGGCATTCCGTATAGCAGGCATGTAAGACATGTTACTCTATGAGTGCTACTTGTTTTATTAATGAAGACTAGTTACATTTACAGATCTCCACTCAAGCAATTCACGTCTATTTGTGCTAACTGAATGGCCATACAAGCACAAAAAATGCAATGCACATATTTTTTGAGGATTTACTAAGAAATGAGGTAAAATTTAGGAAAATTACAGAATGTTCACTTTTACTTTAACATGCCCCAGCTCTTGCACAATATAGGTAAAGTGTTTTTTGCACAGTCCTATTTAATACTTTGTGATTATGGACACAAATATATACCCTAATATAGGTAGTTTTATATTTTGATTAACGATAAATTATAAACTGCACCTTTCTTTTTAATTTTGCTTATCATTCACAATCTCTATGTAAGGCAAAAACTAATTTTTCTTTTTCATGCATTCTAATTCATAATATACAGCAAGTACAAGCCAGCTAACAATGCAGCTAATGGGAGAACACTATTCCGCCCATAAAGCCCTCAAAAAACCATCCAAAAAGCGCAGACAACACTCCATTTACATGTTATGACCTGAATATTAACCAAGTATTAGCGATATTGGTATTATAAGCGCTAACACAGATGAACTATTGACATATTGAACTGCTGCATTGTGTCTGAGATAGTAAAAGTTAATTCTAGATTATAAATCTTGCCTCTTACTTGCATAGTAGAAGGTTGTTGCCATAAACCGAGAAGTTGGTCAACTTTGACATCCAACTTCTACCCACAGATGGTGAGAAAGACATGAAAAGACGCTTGTTTGCAGCACTCTGTTTTTTAACCTGCGTGAGAATTATAATTAATTGCTCATTTAAACGGGAAGATATAAACATCCCATCAGTTGGCATCCCAGTGAAAGCAGACATTGTACAATAAGTGATTGTTTTATTATGCCTTTAGTTTGTATATCTTGTTCAGCACTGAGCGATACTGTTACATGTGTTACGACTAGAGATGTCCGATAATATCGGCCTGCCGATATTATCGGCCGATAAATGCTTTAATATGTAATATCGGAAATTATCGGTATCGTTTTTTTTATTATCGGTATAGGTTTTTTTATTTTTATTAAATCAACATAAAAAACACAAGATACACTTACAATTAGTGCACCAACCCAAAAAACCTCCCTCCCCCATTTACACTCATTCACACAAAAGGGTTGTTTCTTTCTGTTATTAATATTCTGGTTACTACATTATATATCAATATATATCAATACAGTCTGCAAGGGATACAGTCCGTAAGCACACATGATTGTGTGTGCTGCTGGTCCACTAATAGTACTAACCTTTAACAGTTAATTTGACTCATTTTCATTAATTACTAGTTTCTATGTAACTTTTTTTATATTGTTTTACTTTCTTTTTTATTCAAGAAAATGTTTATAATTTATTTATCTTATTTTATTTTATTAATTAAAAAAAAAAAAAGGACCTTATCTTCACCATACCTGGTTGTCCAAATTAGGCATAATAATGTGTTAATTCCACGACTGTATGTATCGGTATCGGTTGATATCGGTAATTAAAGAGTTGGACAATATCGGAATATCGGATATCTGCAAAAAGCCATTATCGGAAATCCCTAGTTACGACCTGTTAGGCCAGGCCATTCTCTGTTTTAGTTTTTGAGTGCTTTTCCTGTTTTTTCGGCCTCACTTCCTGTTTTACGCTCTTATTTTGGTTCCACTTACTGTATTATTTGTATTCTGTTTGCCTTCTTTACTCTCTTTCTGAGCACTTCTCTCTTCATCTGAGGCTTGTTTGCATTTATTGTCTCACCTGGTGTTGGAGGGCTATTTAAGCCAGTCTCTTTTCTTTGTTGGTTGTGGGATCATTACTAATGTTTGGGGGTTACCCACATATGCGGTCCTCTCCAAGGTTTCTCATAGTCATTCACATTGACGTCCCACTGGGGTGAGTTTTCCTTGCCCGTATGTGGGCTCTGTACCGAGGATGTCGTTGTGGCTTGTACAGCCCTTTGAGACACTTGTGATTTAGGGCTATATAAATAAACATTGATTGATTGATTTACTTGCACATTGCCTGCTGTCTCCTGCAATTTGTGGTCACGACCTCTGCCACAAAGAGCCTTCCTAACAACATGATGCTTAGTGTTTCACTTAAGCTGAATCTGCTTATCACTCAGCTTCTAAAACCTGTAGCTCATCCTCCTTATATTTAGGCTCAAAAATATAAGGTTCTGGATCATCATTTTTCCCAAAGTAGTCTTTGTTGTCGCTCATGAAGTCTGCCATGATTAGTAGTGTTGTTGCTTTTGAAGGGAAAAGCGAACGTTATGATGAGTCTGTGAAATTAACACACTGTTGTATGCTTAAAATGACCAAAATATGTAAATATTACATGCTATTATGAATGTGCTTGTTACTACATTACATATATACTTACAGCATATATATAAAATATATATGCTGCTTTAGAGCGCCATGCTAGTTGCTAAACCATATACTGTATTTCAGGGGTCCCCAAACGTTTTAACTCGAATGAACACATGTGGAGTTATGTACCTAAAAAAAGGTGAAATAACTGAAAACATGTTTTGTATTCTAGTTTCTTCAAAATAGCCACCCTTTGCTCTGATTGCTGTTTTGCACACTCTTGGCATTCTCTTGATGAGCTTCAAGAGGTAATCACCTGAAATGGTTTTCACTTCACAGGTGTCATAGTTTTGATGCCTTCAGTGACATCTACAATGTAAATAGTCATGAAAATAAAGAAAACACATTGAAATGAGAAGGTGTGTCCAAACATTTGGCCTGTACTGTATATATATTCCTCGCGCACTAATTGACTGAAAGAACGCGCACTTGTCACGTTATCGATGGGAAAATGCATTTTTAGACAATATGATTTGCCTGAGCGGCTAGGAGAAACCGAGAGTAACAAGGGGTAGAAAATGGATTAGAATATGAAAGGACAGATTTCAAAAATAATAATAATTTAAAAAAAAAATAAAAAAATAAAATAAAATAAATTAAAAAAAAAATATATATATATATATAAATAATAATAATAATAATAATAACTGGGATTTATATAGCGCTTTTCTAAGTACCCAAAGTCGCTTTACATGTTTTTCTGAACCCATCAATCATTCACACCTGGTGGTGGTAAGCTACTTTCGTAGCCACAGCTGCCCTGGGGTAGACTGACGGAAGCGTGGCTGCAATTTGCATATATATATATATATATATATATATATATATATATATATATATATATATATATATATATATATATATATATATATATATATATATATATATATATATATATATATATATATATATTTGTAATTTTTAATTTTATTTGGGACATCCGGATTTTGGACGCTGGCTGTTACACACACTTTTTTGTAATTTTTAATTTTATTTGGGACATCCGGATTTTGGACGCTGGCTGTTTCCGTGGTTTGGGAACCCCTGCTGTATTTGGTATATGCTAACACAATAGTTAGCCCAGCTGTAATATTTTTTATTACGACCGGCACTATTTTACACTTGTTGTATTTATGTTGCTATTTAAGGTAAACAAAGTACAAGAAATTATGTCTCTAGGTAGTAATTTTATTCTATTTCCTAGCTAATGCTAATTAGCATTACCTTTATTTTTTTATTATTATTATTGTTTTTTTAA
This sequence comes from Entelurus aequoreus, assembly GCF_033978785.1. Lineage (NCBI taxonomy): Eukaryota > Metazoa > Chordata > Actinopteri > Syngnathiformes > Syngnathidae > Entelurus > Entelurus aequoreus. The sequence continues at coordinate 16,699,450 of NC_084736.1, read as the reverse complement.
TCGATGAGAACACAGCGGCTTCTGCTACAGCATGCTTCTACCTGCTTTATTGGAGTAGGAACTACATGTTAAAGGGGTCATTATGATTTTTTCTACATTTAAAACCCTTCCTTGTGGTCTATATAACATGTAATCGTCAACATGTTGCATATATTATGTTTTACAGATTGTGGGTTCTCTTAATTACGTGCCTCCACTTCAACAGCGTCTTGTCCCCGTCATCCTTTTTGTGGTTTTTAGCGCTTCCATACAGAGTCTACTGACAGATATGAATTCAAACTATAAGCTACTTTGTATTAGAAATGGCAACTGCAAAGGATTCATGTGCATGTACGAGCTAGTCTGCCCCACAACAAGAGGATAGTGAAAAAGAAGGAGCTTATTGACTAAAGCGCAGACTACGATGGCGGACCCACGCAACGCACTTTGGGCAAATGTATATTATATATGAAGCTATTCGCAGATGTCACAATAGAGAAAAACGTCACAAAATTCCAAACGGCTCGTTTGGAGGAAGTATGAAAGAAGGCAATATTGTTTTATAAGTGTTTCCGGCAATCCCTCATTGTTTGATTTTAAAATTTCTGGATTTAGGCAGATCTCAAATACACAAAAAAGCGGTATCAATCTGTAAGAAAAGTTGGACCCCTTTAAATCAGGGGTGTACAAACTGTATAGATGCAGGCCACTTTAATACATTTTGTATTTGTACAACGAGGGCCTGATTTACTAAAGGTTTGTGTGTACTAAAACACGTGCAAACTTAATAGCACTCACAAGGCTGACCTAAATGTTTGTAAAGTGGATTGTGTTTAAGTAAAAAAATAAGGCGTGCCATCCATTTTGCATCTCTGTCTTCATTAATATGCAAAATAAATGCTGATCATCAAGACGACAACAATACAGAGAGAAGAAGATATAATATTTATTTAGCACACGCAATGACATTTATCAACACTCATCACCGCTTAGCGAGCACTATTTAGCGATTTAAAAAGCACGTGTGGGAAGAACGTGAAAACTGACAATTCCACACACAGGATCAGTGCTCGATCTACACAGACAGACGAGAATCCTCCGTCATACATGTGTGTGTGTGTCAACATTTTGGATGGTCTGAAATAAAAAATATTAGATATATCGTACATTCGGCAACATCATTTTATAATTTTTTACCTGCTGGAGGACCTAAAGGGTTGATTAAAACAAATTAAATTGATGCATTTGTGTCCTTCAGAATTTTTTTTTATATGTTCGTTTTTTTTCACATGGAATATATCATTAAAATATTTCTAATATGAAAAAAAAATTCTTTAAGTATGCATTTTTTGCATCTTGAGCGGAGTACGGGTTCTCTCCAATGAGCAAACCTTCGGCTGTTAAAAAAAAAAAAAAAATTTTTTTAAAACAATATATATACCTGTATATATATATATATATATATATATATATATATATATATATATATATATATATATATATATATATATATATATATATATATATATATATATATATATATATACTGTATATATATATATATATGTGTATATATATTTATTTCTTTATTTTAAATTTATTTTTTTAAAAGTAGATGCACTGCAAGACTGCTTCTAAAAGGCCCATAAAAAGTGGTACATTCAGGCATGTGATTTGACCACAATGAAAAAGACTGAAAAAATTTCCGGGGGTCTGGGGGACCAATTTAACACGCTAAAATTAACAAAGACAGCACCATTTGAAGAAAATATTTTAGTGTTTAAAGACATGAAAACATCATTAATATAACATACATAACTCAATTATAATAATGAATCACTGTATATGGTTCAGTCCCAACAGTATTTAGTCACTAATATTTACATCTTGTGTTCATTTCACATCCACAGGTGTCACATTGATCAGTGATATTATCTACAGTTTATTTACAGTATTACCACATTACTTCAGTTCATTTCACACATTAGCTTTCTCGGAGAGCCCTAACATGAGCCTTCCTTGCAAATTTCTGAGCAGCCTGCATTTTCCTTTTGGTCTCTGCTTTTGTAGCTTCTTTTTTGGATTTTTGGAAAAATATAACAAAATACCAAATGTAAACATTTCATTCTTTTCGCCAAAATAGGATATACATTTATGAAAATAATTAAACATGTTTAGTATTGTTTACTCATATTTGAAAATAGGAAATAATAATAATGTGAGGACACTGACATATTGCATGAAACAAGTGTGAAAATATTTACCTTCAAGACTCTGGCAAAACTTCAGTATTAATGCTTTTGGACCTCAGTGCTGCATTTGACACTGTCGACCACTCAATACTTTTGGACAGGTTGGAAAACTGGGTGGGGATCTCAGGCACAGTTTTAAGCTGGTTCAAGTCATATCTACAAGATAGGAACTATTTTGTTTCCATTGGTGACTTTGTATCAGAACCAACCAACGTAACGTGTGGAGTCCCCTAAGGTTCAATCTTGGGGCAGACTTTATTTAACATCTATATGCTCCCACTAGGACAAATCATGCAAAATAATAACATTGACCATCATTGCTATGCCGATGACACCCAAATCTATGTAGCGCTATCACCAAATGACTATCGCCCCATAGATCTTCTGTGCCAGTGCATTGAGCAAGTCAAACACTGGATGTGCCAACATTTCCTACAACTAAATGAAGATAAAACTGAGATAATTGTTTTTGGTGCTAAAAAAGAAAGGTTTAAAGTCGTCCAACACCTTCAATCACTGTCCCTGAAAACCTCAAATAAAGCCAAAAATCTTGGGGTTATTTTAGATTCTGATTTACATTTCGACAGTCACATCAAATCAGTAACAAAATCGGCCTACTATCACCTCAAAAATGTAAAAAGACTTAGAGGGCTCATGTCAGCTCAAGACTTTGAAAAACTTGTACATGCCTTTATTACCAGTAGGCTAGACTATTGTAATGGTCTCCTACAGGTCTTCCCAAAAAAACTGTCAGGCAGCTACAGCTTGTTCAGAACGCTGCTGCTAGAGTTCTAACAAAGACCAAAAAATGTGAGTACATTACACCAATTCTTAAATCCTTACATTGGCTCCCTGTACATCAGAGAATTGATTTCAAAATCCTCCTGCTCACATATAAATCACTACATGGTCTAGGGCCCAAGTATATCACTGATATGCTCCCACTATATAAGCCCTCTAGATCACTAAGATCTTCTGAGACCAATCTGTTAGCGGTTCCAAGAGTAAACTCAAATCAAGGGAGAGCATCATTCAGTCACTATGCAACAAATAGCTGGAATAAACTTACTGAAGATGTCAGACTCTCCCCAACTCTGACTACTTTTAAAACTAGACTGAAGACTTTTATGTTCACATTAGCTTTCAGCTAAATCTTTTAACTTTCAACGTCTGCACTGTTTTTATTTTTATTGTCTGCATTTTAATTTTGCTTTTATTTTCTTTCATTTCACTTTGTTGTCTGTGAAGCACTTTGAGTCTGCCTTGTGTATGAAAAGCGCTATACAAATAAAGTTGCCTTGCCTTGCCTTCAAGATTGTTACACCACTGACAATAGTTTCAAGAGACTACATAAGAACTTAATATTACAAAATAGTATTATATGCAAATTTATTTCAAATAAATTGTTAACTGGATTCAATAATGCGACTCTTTGAATTTCTGTAATTTCATAATATATTTTCACGTGGCTTTTTATTTTTAGAAAAACCCATTTATATTTCGCAAAGCAATAATTGGTTAATATTTAAAACAAACATGCGTATTTCGCAAGCAAATATTTTTTAGCTTACCTCATTATTAACAACCCTGTCTGCAACTGAAGTGGGTTGTGGGTGGATCTTTCCTCTCCATGTCACTTTCGGTTGACATCCAAAAGTACCAGCTAGTGAAAAGTTTGTTTTCCTTGCTTCAAGTTGTTTCATATGTTTTTGGCGTTTCGCATGTACTTCCAAAGCCTTGAAACCTCGTGATCCATAGTCAATATTATCATGACACCACGTGCACAAAACCTTTCCGGGACGATCGATTTTCCGAATAAAATCACCGAACAAAGTCGTAACTTCCTTCTTCCCAACAGTATCAGTGATTTCCCTTTCCATCCAGTCACATGGAAACTTATTTTTGACATGTTTATCAATTTCTTTTACTCGTAAAGCGTCCTTTCTCTCGAGAACCGACATAGTTTACATATGGAAAATTGTATTTTATTAACGTCATCATTCATAACAGATGTCCTGATTGGTCACAAGGAACATATCGACCAATTAACTACGGCGTAATATAAACTAAGTCTCGAATCTTGATTTAGGGTCGGAAAAAAAAAACGGAAAAACGGAAGATAATTTTTTTTTTTTTCCCCGAGATTAAAAAAGACGGAATTCCGACTTTAGACGGAAAAATCACATGCCTGTACATTTCTCCTGCTTGTTTGAAAACATAGCCAAACACCACAGGTAGGAGCATGATAAGATGCACGTGCAGTAAATGAGAGTGTCTCTGTGGTACATGCAGATACCTCATTTAAAAAAAGCGGTCTTCACCACTTTACAATTGCACACGCAGTCTTAGTAGATCACACGCAACACACCCATCAATAATACACACTATTTTATAGATTGCACACGCTGTTTAGCGCGTGGTATTTAGATCTTAATATATCAGACCCGTAATGTGCAAATATTAATCCAATGTAGATGCTATGCCATTAGACGAAAACACTTAAGCGACATTTAATAATATATCATCTTCATAGTAGGCCCATAAAAAGCAAACGGTGGGCCAAAAATGGACCACATTGTGACATCCCTAGTTTCTATTATAGTGTATGACGTACAAGGAAGAAAAAAAATCCACTCTGTTTCTAAATTTATCCCAATCCCCAAACCCCACTTCTTAAATATTTCAGCTAACAAAACGCTGCAGGTCAGGACAAGCGGGACACAGATTTCACAAAACCGCGTCCAAAGATCCGCTGCCTGCACAGCATCGTCTTTACTACGCCGCTCGGCCATGTGACAGGAAGCGACGATTTCATTGGAACACCCTCGGATCGCCTTGACGCAGACAAGAAGTGGGACGTTCTTGGACCAGCTCCATAATTAATGGGGACATACTTCCTACACGCCACTGAATAAATGAAGGCGCAGGGAGCCCCAGCAGGGCGGCCTGATGATGGAATGTGAAGGCAATGGAGGCAACATGCACGCTAAAGTCAGGAGGCGTTATGGCGCCGTCGGAGGCAGTGAGGCTTTGACATTCTGGAGGTGATTCTCCTCGACTAAGTGGGTCTGAAAGCATTGGTAGAGACGTTAAACGCCTTGCAGCGTCAAGCCTGAGTAGCTGCAGAGATGTTCTACACAGCAAGAGGGAGACGGGCAGCTATACCTTCACGCCCCCGCACACGTCAACATGGACGTGTGACTCAACACGCCTGTGTCTTATACGTTCTGACAACTAAGAACCGTTACAATTACTGCCCAGTATCACAGACACAAAACGGAGACATAAAAAATAGGCGGCGACCAAGGTGAGGAAGACAGTACGTTGAGACAGGCGTGACGCAGCTGAAGGCACAGCGTGGAGAAGTGAAGGTGGACATTGGTGAGGAATAGCTGACAGTTGCAAGAGGCCTTCTGTAATGGCACCATTCCCAAATTATGTGGGCTCTATTGATAACCTCACTAACAACTTTAATGACGCCCTGCGCGACACCATTGATATAGTAGCACCGCTAAAGCTAAAAAGGGCCCCTAAAAGGCGTACCCAATAGTTTACAGAAGAAACTAAAGCCCAGAAATTATCATGTAGAAAGCTGGAACGCAAATGGCGTGCGACTAAACTTGAGGTTTTCCATCAAGCATGGTGTGATAGTTTAATAACTTATAAACGCATGCTTACCTCAGCTAAAGCTAAATATTACTCAAATCTCATCCACCTCAACAAAAATGATCCTAAATTTATGTTTAGTACAGTAGCATCGCTAACCCAACAAGGGACTTCTCCCAGTAAAACTTTATGAATTTCTTTAATAAGAAAATTGAAGTAATTAGAAAAGAGATTAAAGACAATGCATCTCAGCTACAACTGGGTTCTATTAACACAAATACGACTGTATATACGACGGACACTGCCCTCCAAAATAGTTTCTCTCTCTTTGATGAAATAACATTGGAGGAATTGTCAAAATGTGTAAATGGGACAAAACAAACAACATGTTTACTTGACCCAATTCCTGGGAAACTTATCAAGGAGCTTTTTGTATTATTAGGTCCATCAGTGTTAAATATTATAAACTTATCACTTTCCTCTGGCACTGTTCCCCTAGCATTCAAAAAAGCGGTTATTCATCCTCTACTCAAAAGACCTAACCTCGATCCTGATCTCCTGGTAAACTACCGGCCGGTGTCCCACCTTCCGTTTATCTCGAAAATCCTCGAAAAAATTGTAGCACAGCAGCTAAATGAACACTTAGCGTCTAACAATCTCTGTGAACCTTTTCAATCCGGTTTCAGGGCAAATCACTCTACGGAGACAGCCCTCGCAAAAATGACTAATGATCTATTGCTAACGATGGATTCTGATGCTTCATCTATGTTGCTGCTTCTTGATCTTATCGCCGCTTTCGATACTGTTGATCATAATATTTTATTAGAGCGTATCAAAACGCGTATTGGGATGACAGACTTAAGCCTTGTCTTGGTTGAACTCTTATCTTACTGACAGGATGCAGTGTGTCTCCCATAACAATGTGACCTCGGACTATGTTAAGGTAACGTGCGGAGTTCCCCAGGGTTCCTGTGCACCTAAGATGCGACTTTAAGGTTTTACTACTTACGTATAAAATACTACACGGTCAAGCTCCTGCCTATCTTGCCGATTGTATTGTACCATATGTCCCGGCAAGAAATCTGCGTTCAAAGAACTCCGGCTTATTAGTGATTCCCAGAGCCCAAAAAAAGTCTGCGGGCTATAGAGCGTTTTCTATTCGGGCTCCAATACTATGGAATGCCCTCCCGGTAAAAGTTAGAGATGCTACCTCAGTAGAAGCATTTAAGTCTCATCTTAAAACTCATTTGTATACTCTAGCCTTTAAATAGACTCCCTGTTTAGACCAGTTGATCTGCCGTTTCTTTTCTTTTCTTTTCTACTCTGCTCTGCTCCAAACCCGGGGTGGACCGCTAGCCTGTTCATCAGATGGGGACATCTCTACGCTGCTGACCCGTCTCCACTCGGGATGGTTCCTGCTGGCCTCACTATGGACTGGACTCTCGCTGATGTGTTGGACTTTCACAATATTATGTCAGACCCACTCGACATCCATTGCTTTCGGTCTCCCCTAGAGGGGGGGGGGTTACCCACATATGCAGTCCTCTCCAAGGTTTCTCATAGTCATTCACATTGACGTCCCACTGGGGTGAGTTTTCCTTGCCCGTATGTGGGCTCTGTACCGAGGATGTCGTTGTGGCTTGTACAGCCCTTTGAGACACTTGTGATTTAGGGCTATATAAATAAACATTGATTGATTGATTGAGAGGCAAGCTACCAGGTGTGACACAGGTAGATAGATATAAGTCAACACAAACAAGTGATACATAGCTGAGAGAGACAAAGACAACGATACAGACGTGTGTAGAGATACAGTGAAATCTACATATTTGAAACCCCTCATTTCACAAACTCAGGGTGCACAAAAAAATTCATTCACATCCTAATCGCAATTTTCATTCATCGCGATTCTAAATCAATTCCTCAATTTTTAAAAATCGATTAAACAAATAGATGAATAAACAAATACAGTATTTTTAAATGGACATTTTAGGCCATCTCCGTGGAACCAGAAGGAGCTTTTTGAACCTGCAATCCGTTTGGATGGATTCTGAATCTAATAGTTATGTGCCCAAAGATTCACAGCCACAGTATGAACTATTGGATTTATGAACCACAGACCTGGGCGATAGGGACCAAAACTGATATCCCGATATCTCAGGGCATTCAATCGATCGCAACTAGACTGTTTGGTTCGTCTTAAGACGTTTCGCCACTCATCCGAGTAGGCTTCATCAGTTCTTGCTCATACTTACGACTGGTCAGATCTCGTCCCGATATTTGTCCCGAATATCCCGATATTTTTAGGTAGGTTTTAGGTAGTATCGTGATATACGATATATAACGATATTTTAAACAAAGTGTTTAGTTACCATGAATTGATTAACGTGGACCCCGACTTAAACAAGTTGAAAAACTTATTCGGGTGTTACCATTGAGTGGTCAATTGTACGGAATATGTACTTCACTGTGCAACCTACTAATAAAAGTCTCAATCAATCAATCAAAAAGTTTAGACTCAACACCACATTACCGTTACTACCAGTGTTCTCAAATTACTTTTAAAAGGTAATTATAATTACACGTTACTTAACCAAAAAAGTAATTTAATGACCAACATAATTACTTTTTAATACATGTAATTAATTACTAGGGAAAGTAAATAATGTGTTACTTAAAAAACACTAGTAATATTATGCAGTTTAGAGAATTTTCATGTGATAGCAGCGGGTGTGTAAATATGTGTACCTTTAAAAGGCCATGTCTGTTGCCAAGCGACGTGTGATGTCACTGTATTTGTTAGCTTTAGCTGTTACCACTGCAGCAGCTGTTTTGTCGGCTGTTCTGTTTAATCTTTTTCACCGGCTTGTGTTACCTCTGGTTAACAAAAAAGGAGCCGCCATCTGTCCCTGTCAGCCGCTGGAGCTACGGTGAGGGTACGTCGGCTGTGCACAAAGGTGAATGTGGCGGGGGGTTGGCAATGTGCGGTAGACCTTTCCCGTCCGCCGAATCCTTCCCGCACCCCGGCGGCAGCGCACCGTACCGGCCGCAACAAAGGAACATAATGGCGATAATGCCTCAAATATATACCGCTTTCTAAACTATACCGGTATTAACTATAACACCAGTATACTTCCCAGCCCTAGACCGAATAAAAACATACACCCATTGTGTGCCTGCAGCGCAGTTCTTCTGTGCCCGGCAGCACATCCATTAGGCTGATTGATCTCGGTGCTCACTGCTCATTCAAGGTGATGGTCAAGGTTTCTTTAATGGTACCCGGAGGTAAAATAGTTGTTGTTGTGCTAATGGGCTACTTTGTGTGCGGTTTAAAAATTTGTTTTATCCTTTTTATGGTAGTTTTTTAGTTTTGCAAGCTCAATAAGTCCAAAGAAAGCAATTAACAACTCGAGATGGTACTTTAGTGAGTGTAACAAATATTGTTTTTGATGATAAAATCTTGTTTTTTTATCACAACATTTAAAAATGTACTGATTATGATAACTGCTGTCCAGTTGTTATATCTTGTTTTATTATCATCATACCATTTTCAAGTATGACATTAAGTTGCAATTACAGTTGCTAGTCCAAGACGTCATATGGCAGTAGTGTATAGTTTATGGTGTTTTTATGATTTTTGTTGCGCCCTAAAAAGTGTCAATACTATATTGTATTTATTACACACCAGCTGTTTGATTGTAACATCCATCTCAGCTTCAGTTTTCATTAACAAATTTGGAAGTGTTGAAATTGACATGTAAAATGGCTAATGCTAATCAGTAGCATGTCAATGGCAAAGCCAATTTATATTAGCATCACTCTTGCACATATTTGGAAAAGTGGAGCCTAACCTAACTTACGCTAGAGTGTTCTTTGAGTAAATTTCTCTGCTGACAGTGAAAATTGCAACATTACCGAGAGGTAGTTTGGCTAAATCCACTCTTAGTGCTGCTGGAATGATCGCCGAGTGCCGAAGTCAGTTGGAAACAGGGCGTGGTGTCACACGCAACCTAGGTACCGAAGCATGGCACTGTTGGATTCTACGTAGGACTGGCAGGATACGGTACCCTACCCATCCCCATGAACAACCTGTGTGTGGTTTGAAATATTCAGGAAGCAACCACAGCGTTGTCGACACAGCCTCCTCCCCCTTACCCCTCCCTTCTGCTGCAGGCCAAGAATATTAACCAACAAGGTAAAGTGGATTTTATTTTTCATTCGTAATCTTTGTAGGAACTGTAGTTGTTAAAGTTATGAAATTTTGTGATTTAAAACTGTGTGTGTCAGAATAATTGTATCTAAGTTATCACAAAACTTTGTGTTGAAATGAGTTCCCGGCGAGAAGGCAAAAGCTGTCTTTGAACCTACCAAGAAGAAGTCTTGTAAAATTCCACTGTGTAGGATGGGAAGCAACATGAAGGTGTTCTGTTTCTTTCATGTATTGTAATCAACAGAAAGATATTGTTTTAACCAAAGAACTACAAAGCGGAGAGAAAGCAGGATCTGCCCAAGTTCCAGACACCTCTTTTTTTAACTCTTTTACGACCTCTTTTTTAAAACTTTTTTACAACCTCTTTTTTTAACTCTTTTACGACCTCTTTTTTTAACCGACCTTTTCTTTTGAACTGTTTTATAATCAAAGGTGATGGCTGTTTACGACCCCGTCCCTTTAGAAACAGCTGTTGCCATGTAATCAGGGAAAGTCCAAATAAAAGAGGCGTACAATCTTTTGGCAGAGCGTAATGACACTGTACAATGGTACAGATGTACACGTTTCTCCTCACTGAGCCAAATTGAATTCTGTCTCTGTTTGATTCTTTGCTTCTTGTCCTGTTTAATAGATATGATCAGTGTTTGAACCTGACAGTGTGCGACTGTGCGCGGCGGCAGTCCGTATTTACTTTAAGTAAATTGATGTTCTACTGTAGAGTATACATTAAGAGTGACACAGGTGAACACATACTGTAAGTGAAACTAGACGTAGAGATAGGTGGAATTAAAGGCCTACTGAAATGAATTTTTTTTATTTAAACGGGGATAGCAGATCCATTCTATGTGTCATACTTGATCATTTCGTGATATTGCCATATTTTTGCTGAAAGGATTTAGTATAGAACAACGACGATAAAGTTCGCAACTTTTGGTCTCTGATAAAAAAAAGCCTTGCCCCTACCGGAAGTAGCGTGACGTCACCGGAGGAAGGACTGCTCATATTTTCCTATTGTTTACACCAGCAGCCAGAGAGATTCGGACCGAGAAAGCGACGATTACCCCATTAATTTGAGCGAGGATGAAAGATTTGTGGATGAGGAACGTGAAAGTGAAGGACTAGCGTGCAGTGCAGAACGTATCTTTTTTCGTTCTGACCGTAACTTACGTACAAGGGTTCATTGGATTCCACACTCTCTCCTTTTTCTATTGTGGATCACGGATTTGTATTTTAAACCACCTCGGATACTATATCCTCTTGAAAATGAGAGTCGAGAATGCAAAATGGACATTCACAGTGACTTTTATCTCCACGACAATACATCAGTGAAGCTCTTTAGCTACGGAGCTAATGTGATAACATCGGTCTTTACTGCATATAGAAACAAAACAAATAAGTCCCTGACTGGAAGGATAGACTGTGGAATTTTGAAATGAAAACAGAGCTTTTTGTATTGGATTCAATGGGCTCCGAATACTTCCGCTTCCACTGTTGACGTCACGCGCAAACGTCATCATATCGAAACGTTTTCAGCCGGAAGTTTGCCTGGAAATTTAAAATTGCACTTTATAAGTTAACCAGGCCGTATTGGCATGTGTTGCAATGTTAAGATTTCATCATTGATATATAAACTATCAGACTGCGTGGTCGGTAGTAGTGGGTTTCAGTAGGCCTTTAAATGCATGCATATTGGTTGACTGGCAAGACATAGGTAGAGGTGTAGATATGACACAGGTGCCATAACTATGGCATTGACAAGCGATTAAGTCATGTGACATAGCAGGTGGAGACGTGATGGAGACATACTGTAAATACGACAATGGCATGTAAGGAATTGATGTGACATCGGCGAACATAGGTAGACTCAAAGGTGAGGCATACATTCAGAACAGGCATATTGAGATACAGGTGGGACATTTTCTTTTCTACTCTGCTCCCAACCCGGGGTGGACTGCTAGCCTGTCCATCGGATGGGGACATCTCTACGCTGCTGACCCGTCTCCGCTCGGGATGGTTCCTGCTGGCCCCACTATGGACTGGACTTTCGCTGATGTGTTGGACTTTCACAATATTATGTCAGACCCACTCGACATTCATTGCTTTCGGTCTCCCCTAGAGGGGGGGGGGGGGTTACCCACATATGCGGTCCTCCCCAAGGTTTCTCATAGTCATTCACATTGACGTCCCACTGGGGTGAGTTTTCCTTGCCCGTATGTGGGCTCTGTACCGAGGATGTCGTTGTGGCTTGTACAGCCCTTTGAGACACTTGTGATTTAGGGCTATATAAATAAACATTGATTGATTAATTGAAAAAGACATACGGCAGGTGTGACATGTGAGAAGGCGGACAGGCGCAGAGATATACAGTAGGTAGGGATGCATTTTTGCCTCAATCCTGTGGGAATACTGCGTGTGACCGAAGCATTAAGGAGTAGGACTATCCAGGCCTAGCTGCAGTGTGCTCAAACAACCACTGGGTAGCATCTGTAAACAGATAGTACTGAATCATCTATTTCTCTTTAGGACGTATCGGTTCTTATCAGGTCGGTAGTGCATTCTTCACTCACACTTTAAGTAAAGGGATGAGGCCAAAAGTAATCCAGATTCACTGTAGATACATTCTGGGTATCAACTCACCGAGGCGTGTTGCTTGTTGTTCTTCACCCTGGTATCCAGTTGCGCATGAGCCAGTTCCTTATCAGACTCAATCCTTCGGACCAGACGTTTGGGATAGGTCACCTGGGCCGCTGTGTCGCTGCCCTCGGCTTGTCCGGACCAGGAGGAGCCGACCCACGTGCCTCCCCCATCCTGGCCTGGGCTCCAGGTCACACCTGGACAAGACGACAGGACAGACAAATGTTAGCGTCTTCCATGAAGCAAGCATGCTTGTTTTAGTGCCGTTAATGAAGGGGCATCATGTGAGTATCTGCATACAGTCTGGAGATCCAGATCTGGATTTCTCTGGGTACTACAACTTCCTCCCATCCCCACAATATGTATTTTGGGCTAATAAGAGACTGTAAATTCTTCATACAGTAAGTGTGAATGTCAGTGTTTTTTGTGTGTAGGTGTCGTGTGATTTACGAGTGACCAATCCAGTCAGCTGCAGCACATGACACTAAGTGCAACAAAAAATGGATGTACTTGATAAGAACATTTAGCAATGTAGCTAGCATGCCTGTTTTTGTAAACACTGGTGACAATTTAGTCTTCAATGAGGCTAGCATGCATGTTTTTGTAAACATTGGTGACAATTTACCATCTTCAATGAAGCTAACATGCTTTTTATTGTAAACATTAGTGACAATTTTGTCTTCAATGAAGTTAGGATGCGTGTTATTGTATACATTGGTGACAATTTAGTTTTCAATGAATCCGGCATGTATGTTTTTTGTGAACATTGGTGACAATTTAGCAATGAAGCGAGCGCGCATGTTTTGTAAACACATCAATTTAACATATTATTAACATAATCATGTTTCATCAAACATAAATTAACGTTGTTACCCTAGGGTAAACTGGATAACACATGGCACACTGATAAAGCTTAACGTATTGTTACTATAACAATCTACAAGGTTAATATAGGTTGCTTCTCTTTCTTTCCCTCCCTCCATTTTTCTGCATTCTTTTGTATTTCTAGTTATTGTTACGTATATGTATTGTTGCATTTGAACAACTGTATTGTTGATAATAGAGGTAAATTATTGGTATTGTTCATTATCAATAGCGCTATTTCTATTGGTATTTGTATTGCTGTAGTGTAATAATGCTCATTGTCATTTCTGTATTATTATTTATTTTGCTAACTGCTTCTTTGCTATCACTTTTACCATCATATTTGTACATATCGTATTTGCTGATGTTGCTCTATTGTTGTTGTGTTTGCAGTTGTTGTTGTTTTTGTCTCTCTGTCTAATCCCCCTCGTCCCCACAATTTCCCCCTATGTCTTCCTTTTTTTCCTCTTTCTATCCCCTCCTGCTCCGTCCCGGCTGCACCAAATAATAATATAAATACATTTAATAAAGTCAAATACAATTAAGGCAACAAGAAAAGTATCCTACACTTCTCTTTTGTAAATAAATGATAAATGGGTTATACTTATATAGCGCTTTTCTACCTTCAAGGTACTCAAAGCGCTTTAACAGTATTTCCACATTCACCCATTCATACACACATTCACACACTGATGGCGGGAGCTGCCATGCAAGGCGCTAACCAGCAGCCATCAGGAGCAAGGGTGAAGTGTCTTGCTCAAGGACACAACGGACGTGACTTGGATGGTAGAAGGTGGGGATTGAACCCCAGTAACCAGCAACCCTCCGATTGCTGGCACGGCCACTCTACCAACTTCGCCACGCCGCCCCCAAAGTAAATCTGAACAGCCGATATGGGCATCTACATCAACTATATGATTTGCCTGATAAGCTGGACAGGACAAAAAAACAACAAAAAAATTTGCCTGATAAGCTGGACAGGACAAAAAAAAAAAAAAAAAAAAAAAAAAAAGGATGCGTGTTATTGTATACATTGGTGACAATTTAATTTTCAATGAATCCGGCATGTGTGTTTTTGTAAACATTGGTGACAATTTAGCAATGAAACCAGCACACATGTTTTGTAAACACTGGTGACAATTAAAAATATTTAATGAAGCTATCATGCATGTTTTTGTAAACATCGGTGCTAATTCAGTCTTCAATGAAGCTAGCATGCATGTTTTTGTAAACACTGGTGACAATTTAGTCTTTAATGAGGACCGCATGCATGTTTTTGTAAACATTGGTGACAATTTAACATCTTCAATGAAGCTAGCATGCTTGTTATTGTAAACATTGGTGACAATTTAGTCTTCAATGAGGCTAGCATGTATGTTTTTGTAAACATTGGTGACAATTTAACATCTTCAATGAAGCTAGCATGCGTGTTATTGTAAACATTTGTGACAATTTAGTCTTCAATGAGGCTAGCATGTATGTTTTTGTAAACATTGGTGACAATTTAACGTCTTCAATGAAGCTATTATGCTTGTTATTGTAAACATTAGTGCCAATTTTGTCTTCAATGAAGTCAGGATGCGTGTTATTGTAAACATTGGTGACAATTTAGTCTTCAATGAGGCTAGCATGCATGTTTTTGTAAACATTGGTGACAATTTAACATCTTCAGTGAAGCTATTATGCTTGTTATTGTAAACATTGGTGACAATTTAGTCATGAGGCTAGCATGCATGTTTTTGTAAACATTGGTGACAATTTAACATCTTCAATGAAGCTATTATGCTTGTTATTGTAAACATTAGTGACAATTTTGTCTTCAATGAAGTCAGGATGCGTGTTATTGTAAACATTGGTGACAATTTAGTCTTCAATGAGGCTAGCATGCATATTTTTGTAAACATTGGTGACAATTTAACATATTCAGTGAAGCTATTATGCTTGTTATTGTAAACATTAGCGACAATTTTGTCTTCAATGAAGTCTGGATGCGTGTTATAGTATACATTGGTGACAATTTAGTTTTCATTGAATCCAGCATTTGGGTTTTTGTAAACATTGGTGACAAAATAGAAAATAAGCTAGCATGCATGTTTTTGTAAACACTGGTGACAATTTAGTCTTCAATGAGGCTAGCATGCATGTTTTTGTAAACATTGGTGACAATTTAACTTCTTCAATGAAGCTAGCATGCTTGTTATTGTAAACATTAATGACAATTTTGTCTTCAATGAAGTTAGGATGCATGTTATTGTTTACATTGGTGACAATTTAGTTTTCAATGAATCTGGCATGTGTGTTTTTTGTAAACTTTGGTGACAATTTAGCAATGAAGCTAGCACGCATGTTTTGTAAACACCGGTGACAATTTAACATATTTAATGAAGCTAGCATGCATGTTATTGTGCACTTTGACGACAATTTAGCATCTTCAACGAAGAAGGCATGCATGTTTTTGGACTGTGGGAGGAAATATCCAAAGACAACCCACACAAGATGAGAAAGTGCAAGACAGCTGCTGCACTGACACAGATTCAAAACCTCCTTTTTGCTGCAAGGCAATTGTGCTAACCACTGTAAAAAAAGATAAATGACTTTAAATGAGTGTGCACTGAGCAGCTATTATTGCAGCCTAAGTGTGTGATGAAAAATAACAGCTTTTACACCTTATTGTAGCATGCAAACAACAATGCATTAGAGTTGCACAAGTTCAGACGTTCATTCTTATTGGCTTAAAAGCAAGAGTTCACTGCGGTAGAGATGTGTCAATGCAGAAAAACATGCAGAACTAAACCCAGTATTGATGCTGTAAGGCAAGTGGAACGATGGTATGGCTGCAGACACCCCCTCCTCCTGCAACTGCCAATCATCGGGTCTTACCTGACACCGCCAGCCGCTCGCCCACTGCAGCAAAGAGCAAGAAGCACCGCACCGCCAGCATGGTCGTCACACATTCCCGCCTGTCACCGCATCCAGGCCCGCAAAATGCCACCGAAGCACGGAAGAAGACGAGGAGGGGGGAGAAAAAAGATGTGAAAAAAATCAAATCGTACTGGTAAAGCTCTAAATGTGCCAAGGTGCACCTGCTCTCATCGTCAGCTCTCCTCTGCGGCCATCACGGACATCTGTGCGAGGTAGACATGGAAGCATCGCGGAGCTTCGCCTGATCAATACCGAGGATGAGGAGGATCGGTGAGGAAGAGGGCGCGCACCGCGGATGCATCGCTCCGCAGCGTGCGTGTGCGTGCGTGGCTCGGCGTGCGTGCGCACTGGTCTGCGGTATGCGGAAGATGGTTGCTGCGTGAGCAGGCAGGGCACGTGGGGGTCCGCCCACTATCTGAGCGAGGCCCCGCCCACCGTTGCCATGCAGCCTTGCTCGGTCTGCTGCTTCCTATTTGTAATCAATAATTATTATTTTTTTTAAATATTGACATATTACGTGAGTTGGAACACACAGGTTCATGAAATAATAAATTATATCATGAAATAAATAATACAATCGTGAAATCCATCCATCCATCAATTTTCTACCGCTTGTCCCTTTCGGGGTCGTGGGGGATGCTGGAGCCTATCTCAGCTGCATTCGGGCGGAATAATTAAATTAAATTAGGGGTGCACAGAAAAATCAATTCACATCCAAATCGGTATTTTTCTCTTCCTGATTCTGAATCAATTCATCATTTTCATGATCATATTACGCCTTTTCAGGCTCACCTGCACTGGCTTCCTGTGCACTTAAGATGCGACTTTAAGGTTTTACTACTTACGTATAAAATACTAAACGGTCTAGCTCCATCCTATCTTGCTGATTGTATTGTACCATATGTCCCGGCAAGAAATCTGCGTCCAAAGAACTCCGGCTTATTGGTGATTCCCAGAGCCCAAAAAAAGTCTGCGGGTTATAGAGTGTTTTCTAGTCGGGCTCCAGTACTCTGGAATGCCCTCCCGGTAACAGTTAAAGATGCTACCTCAGTAGAAGCATTTAAGTCCCATCTTAAAACTCATTTGTATACGCTTGCCTTTAAATAGATCCCCCTTTTAGACCAGTTGATCTGCCTTCTCTTTTCTGCTCCGCCCCCTCACCTGCGTGGAGAGGTTATTTGGTGACCACAGATGATTCGCTAGCTGTTCAAAGTCGGGACCCGGGTTCGACCACTCATCTGTGCATCAGTTGGGGACGTCTCTGTGCTGCTGACTTGTCTCTACTCAAGATGTCCTGGGCATGACGTTAAAGTGCATCCGGCAGTGGAGGCTCCTCTATGGGATCTTGGGGCACTAGGAGGTTAACCCCCTTACTACTGTTACCCCAAGTGGCCCTTGGCAAAGGCCTAGTACCTGACTGCCCCCTAGCCAAGGATACGGTGAAGACCTCAACGGCGGAGTAGGCGGAAGACGGTAGATTTAAGAACTACCACAACGGCTGCGATGGCGGAAGAAGGCTGCAGCAGAAAATGGTCCCCAGTCGTCTTGCACTCCATGCCACTGGACCCTGACCCGATTCTGTCAAGGATTGTGTGGTGATTGTCTGTGCACCAGTCTCCCCACGTAAAACAAAGTCACGCACAGGCATCCTCCATAAAAGGGATACACCCCTACCAGGAGGATCGTCATACTCGTTCGAGTGACCGCCGATGATGATGACTCAAGATGATCTCCTGCTGGCCCCACTATGGACTGGACTCTCACACTATTAACTAGATCCACTCGACGTCCATTGCATCGGTCGCCCAGGGGGGTCCCCACATCTGCGGTCCCCTCCAAGGTTTCTCATTGTATCCCATTGGGTTGAGTTTTTTCTTGCCTTGATGTGGGATCTGAGCCGAGAATGTCGTTGTGGCTTGTGCAGCCCTTTGAGACACTTGTGATTAAGGGCTATATAAATACACTTTGATTGATTGATCATTTAAAAAAATCGATATCCCTTTTAATTAGAATCAATTATTTAAAAAACGTTTTTAAGCCACCTCCATGCAACCAGTTTTTCTAACATGTAAACAGTTTTGAAAAAGTTTCATTAAAATTATTATACAAAATAATAATGGCGAGAACCACTTTTAATCGAGAATCGTGTTGAATCGATTCTTAATCAAATAGGACACCCCAGGAATCTGATCGAATTGTTAGGTGCCCAAAGATTCACACCCTTATAAATCATGAAACAATGAATTTAATGAAAACAATAATTATTTTTATAACTATATATTACAATAATTAAATGTGATTTTAAATCAATTACTTATTTAATAATACATTTCTGTAAAACCAATTATAATTAATCGGTTAATGCACTTGTCTCCGTCACTTGCCAACAGAGCATTTTCACTAAGAAGTTACCATGAGTGGCAGTTCATATAAACATTAAGGTGGAGCAGCAAAGTGCAAAGAAAAGGTAATAAAGAGAGCAAGTGTAGTGGTTGTGTACTCTCTCTCGGCTGCGTTGAGTTTTTCCTACTGCTCCGAGCGAGGCACGTACCTAGGCATGAGAGGCGAGTGTGCTGACCACCGAGCCAACAGCTTGGTCTATCCACTCCATAGCACACGGTTTAAAAGACCCAGTCATGTGAATTGTTCCACCACTGATCTGCAGCATAGTGATGTATAACTAGAGGTGAAAAAGAAGACTAAAATATTGTCCTTGAATACAAGTGCAGTGATTTTGCTGACATTTTACTCGAGTCAAAATCAAAGTACAGGTCTAAAAATTACTTTACTTAAATGAAGCAACACCTTTAAATTTAAGTTTAAATCATAATTTTCTTGCCGAATTTACCGCTGTGGAGGCACTAGGTCACTACTTTTTATCTTTATTTTATCTACTCATTTTCTGTGACTGATAAGATTTAAAAAAAAAAACAAATCATACTATAAGGGGAAATACAGTTTTTTGGGAATTTTGCCTATTATTCGCTTGATTGTGGCAGTTCGCTCTCTCATAGAGTCACAGCTTGGTCCGCATTGCTGGCAGTAAGTCTGACCAGTTTCCAGTGAGGGTTGAACTCTATCAGGGCTGCCCTTTGTCACCAATTCTGTCTACAACTTTTATGGACAACATTTCTAGGCGCAGTCAGGGCGTTGAAGGAATCCTGTTTGGTGGCTGCAGGATTAGGTCTCTGCTTTTTGCGGATGATGTGGTCCTGCTGGCTTCATCTGAGCCCCATTGACTTTGTATTTAAGAAGTTGACCAGAAATTAGAGCATTTTCACTGGTTTTAAAAATCCATAACTTACTTAGTACCTATCACAGGAATAGTATACTTATAACAATGTAATCGTCTTTACAAGACTTGTCTGAAAATACAGATTTCGTGTAAATCTTTTTCAAATTTTACACATATACCTAAAACGGGGGTCAGCAACCCTCGGCTCTTTAGCGCCGCCCTAGTGGCTCCCTGGACCTCTTTCAGAGATGTGTAAAAATGGAAAAAGATGAAGAAAAAAAATATGTTTTTGTTTTAATATATTTTCTGTAGGAGAACAAACATGACACAAACTTTCCCAATTGTTAGAAATTGGACTGTTTATGTTATACATGCTTCACTGATGAGAGTATTTGGCAAGCACTGTTTTGTCCTAGTAATTTCAGCGATCCTTTAACTCACCGTAGTTTGTTTACATGTACCACTTTCTCCAACGCTGCCACAGAAAGATGTGTTTTATGACACTCCTTTGTCTCATTTTGTCCACCAAACGTGTGTTATGCTGTACGTGAATGCACAAAAGGTGCGCTTGGTTGATATTATTGACTTGTTGGAGTGTTAATCAGGCATATTTGGTCGGTGCATGACAGCAAGCTAATCGATGCTAACATGCTATTTAGGCTAGCTGTATGTACATATTGCATCATTAGGCCTCCTTTGTAGGTATATTTGAGCTCATTTAATTTCCTTCACTTATGTCCTCTGTGTATTTCATTTATATTTGCATGTCTTATGACACATTATCTGTATGTATTATTGGCTGCATTTCTCATAGTTGTTTGTGTGCCATGTTGTTCCAGACCACAGCAAACGTTACCCAGCTTACAAAGATTGTAATAAATCCATTAGAAGAAGACAGCCTGCCGTTTCCTTAAACTTGGACACACACATCTATACATTTGGCCATTATAAGCCAGTCATTTCCAGGAGTTATCTCATTCTGTGAGAAACCTCCATTTTACCAATGATTTCCAATGTTGCCAATACAGTATGTGTAGAATAAAAATTTAAATACAAAAAAGCGCTTTTCTACCTTTTTTTTTTAAGGAACTCAAAGCGCCTTGACACTATTTTCCACATTCACCCATTCACACACACACACATTCACACACTGATGGCGGGAGCTGCCATGCACGGCGCTAACCAGGCCCATCAGGAGCAAGGGTGAAGTGTCTTGCTCAAGGACACAATGGACGTGACTAGGATGGTAGAAGGTGGGGATTCAACCAGTAACCCTCAGATTGTTGGCACGGCCACTCTCCCAACTTCGCCACGTCGTCCCCGGTATATAGACACTTACAGCATGTGTTTCCTCCATTATAACACTTATATCCATCCATTTTTTCCCGCTTGTCCCTTTCGGGGTGGCCTGGGGTGCTGGAGCCTATCTCAGCTGCATTCGGGCAGGAGGCGGGGTACACCCTGGACAAGTCACCACCTCATCACAGGGCCAACACAGATAGACAGACAACATTCACACACTAGGGCCAATTTAGTGTTGCCAATCAACCTATCCCCAGGTGCATGTCTTTGGAGGTGGGAGGAAGCCGGAGTACCGGGAGGGAACCCACTCAGTCACGGGGAGAACATGCAAACTCCACACAGAAAGATCCCGAGCCCGGGATTGAACTCAGGACCTTCGTGTTGTGAGGCACATGCACTAATCCCTGGGACACCGTGCTGCCCTATAACACTTACCGTATTTTTCGGACTATAAGTCGCAGTTTTTTTTCATAGTTCGGCCGGGGGTGCGACTTATACTCAGGAGTGACTTATGTGTGAAATTATTAACACATTACAGTAAAATATCAAATAATATTATTTAGCTCATTCACGTAAGAGACTAGACGTATAAGATTTCATGAGATTTAGCGATTAGGAGTGACAGATTGTTTGGTAAATGTATAGCATGTTCTATATGTTATAGTTATTTGAATGACTCTTACCATAATATGTTACGTAAACATACCAGGCACATTCTCAGTTGGTTATTTATGCGTCATATAACATACACTTATTCAGCTTGTTGTTCACTATTCTTTATTTATTTTAAATTGCCTTTCAAATGTCTATTCTTGGTGTTGGGTTTTATCAAATAAATTTCCCCCAAAAATGCGTCTTATACTCCAGTGCGACTTATACAGTATATGTTTTTTTTCCTTCTTTTTATGCATTTTCGGCCGGTGCGGCTTATACTCCGGAGCGACTTATACTCCGAAAAATACAGTATATAAGACTTTTAAGTTTTTGCGGCTCCAGGCAGATTTTTGTTTTGTATTTTTGGTCCAATTTGGCTCTTTCGACTATTTAGGTTGCCGACCCCTGACCTAAAAGATTACAATGTCATTTAATGACCTTGAAATGTTTTAACTAAAAAGTGGTTGATTGGCAACACTAAATTGGCCCTAATGTGTGAATGTTGTCTGTCTATCTGTGTTGGCCCAGTAATTGATTGAAACTTTTATTAGTAGAGTACAGTACAGTACATATTCCGTACAATTGACCACTAAATGGTAACACCCGAATAAGTTTTTCAACTTGGGGTCCACGTAAATCAATTCATGGTAAATGAGGTAGCGACTTGTCCAGGGTGTACCCCGCCTTCCGCCTGAATGCAGCTGAGATAGGCTCCAGCACTCCCCGCGACCCCAAAAGGGACAAGCGGTAAAAAATGGATGGATGGATAAAAAAAATGGCATTATCGCCAACCCCTTTTGATAATATGTAAGGTTCAGAGATAATACAACAATGTGTCTCACTAACTGGGACTGTATATTGTTTTAAAAGGTATATATATTCACTTACTTGGCACAAAGTGCATCCTTGTTGGCGCAGGAAGAGGAAACTGCACTTTTATTCGAACTCCAGAAGCACAGCGCCCTCTAGTGTACAAAAAGCCACATCACATCTTGAATTAGCTCTTAAAGCTAGAGAAAAGGGGCGTTGTATTTGTTTAAAACACTTAAATGTGCGGAAATTGTTGTTTTCTGTGCAGCATCAGTGAAATTGACATCAGCTGGACGATCCCTCCATCCTGACGTCAATGCAGGAGAGACAACTGCAGCCAATTATGCAATTAAGAACCATCCGGAAAGCTACAAAAGAGGCTGGCAAACATGGAGCTGGTTTTCATAACTGAGAAAAAAGTGTTGAGATAAACACGGTGGGGGTTTAACAAAAGAGAAACAAATATGAACGATTTGAGCGTCGGAAAAGCAGGACTCAAGCAGCAGTTGAAGTGTTCCCACGATGGTTGTGGGGCCACTTTTACCAAGCAGAACAGGCTGCTGGAGCACGAAGCTGCTCACACAGGAAAGGTAAGGCAAATAATCCGAATCTTTGTTTTCTTATATTTTAAAGTTGCTTTCATCTTACCCCGGTGAACGCATGCAGCGTGCATGGCAGTGCACCGTGAGCGGCTGCGAGGGTCGATTCACCCGGAAGTCACGCCTGAGTCGCCACATGCTTCAGCACGATGGCGTCAAGCAAGTCAAGTAAGGCAGTTTATTCTAACCTCCTAAATTATGAAGAAATAAGTTGCAGCTTTCGCATATTAGTCAATTCTTGCGAAATATATTTGTGTTTTTTGCACTACATTATACAAGACTGTATAATGTAGTGCAAAAAACACAATGATTTATTGAATAAAGCCGAGAAGTACACAAATTGACAGCTAGCTAGATAAACTTAGCAAACATTGGCTAACTTGCGTAACTACCATTATGAGCTAACCATTTTTTAAATACATTTTAAATTGTCATTCCAATATACTTGCGGTTTTTAAACCACATATGTGGAAAGTTACAATTTACGCGAATGCTATTTAGCTACATTGCTAACTAAAGTTAAAAACAAGCGTCATAGCTCGTGATCGGTTGCGATGCATTCTGGGTAGTGTAGTGTCTAATGTAAAATGCAGTCACCCTCACTCCTGTGCGTGTGAAAGACTTAAAGCTCTTGTAGGCTCAATTACTAAATGAACAGTATTTTATAATTTTTCTGGAGAATGTTTAAAATGTTAAATTATTTTTAAATGAATTGTATTGACAAATATGAATCACATGTCACTTATCCTGGAAATCTATCAGTACAATATTTCTGCAGTTGAATCACAAGCACGTGTATTGATTAAAAATACAAATTAACTATATAAAGAAGAATATAAATAATAAATATAGAATGTAATACAAATCCGAAGTAAAAAAAACTGCAGTCTGTTGCCCGCAATGCAGAT
This sequence comes from Entelurus aequoreus, assembly GCF_033978785.1. NCBI lineage: Eukaryota > Metazoa > Chordata > Actinopteri > Syngnathiformes > Syngnathidae > Entelurus > Entelurus aequoreus. Next base: position 16,675,475 of record NC_084736.1, on the reverse strand, counting down.
TTCACACACTACTAAGATGGTACAGCAGTATGGTTATGATTTGTTTCAAACATGTTTAACAATTTTCAGTAAGTGGCATGATGTAGTTACATTTGCATCATTCAAATGTATGAAAAGGATTAGGAAGAAGCAAAGCTTGAATTTAATCCTACCCCTTCCCTGTGTCTTATAGATAATTTTTCACACCATAACTTTTACATGTTTAAATTAAGTTCCCTTTGGTAACACAAAGGAAGGTGTTGAAAAAATTATGACTAAATCTCAATAAGTAATAAACAGCACATTAAGACTAAATATACACACTAGTCTAAAAAATATGACTTGAATCTACACTTCATAATTGATCTCGGTGATTGGTGATAGTAAGTGAATATGTATTGTACAATCTGGCATATTCAAAATGCGGCTTAAAGTCTTGATGCAGCCAACATGTTTTTTAAGGCATTTTGTGAAGGTTAGCAACACTGAAATAATATAAAAGGCTCCAGTGGAGGAGAAATGTATTCATCAAACAATACCAATTTATTTTGTAACAGTAAACTGTAATGTAGGCCTTATATTGTGTCTAAAATTAGCACTGTTATCGATATCCAATTGCTGTTCAAATTTGATGAGGATGCTCACTCTTCATTCATAGTTTGAATTTTGTGATTTATATTTATGTAGTGCTTTTCTCTTGTGACTGAAAGCGCTTTACATAGTAAAACCCATTAAGTTACATTTAAACCCTCTTTGTAGATGCGAAAATCCATAAATTAAATAAGTTCATCAGTAAATTACATAAGATTGTTTTTAATGTTATACTTTTCTGCAGGTGCACATTTGCAAACTGCACCAAGAGTTTTTTCCACGCTGACAAGCTGAAGAGACACATGTGCTATGTCCACGGCGAGCAAGACCAGTACTACAAGGTAAACACCGCCAGGTGGCACTAAAACGCCATCATTGATTGGTCGCCTTGCATTTCCACTGACATTATTATATTCTCCTCCAGTGCACTCAGGCTGGCTGCTCCTTGGCTTTCAAGAAGAGACGCCTCTTCAAGCTGCACCAGCTGGATCATGGCGTGGCTGCAAAGTTCAAGTATGTGGGAGCTGAAACGACAGCAGTCATTAAAACCGTGACTTTTTGAAGTACACACAGTAATATGAAATTACACACTACAGTAGTGGCAAGCTTTCTAGCACCATAATGTGAATGGAGCATAAGAGTAATACCGGGGTGTCCAAACTTTTTCCACTCTGAAAAATCAAAGAATGCTGGTGCCATTTTGATTAGAGATGTCCGATAATGGCTTCTTTGCCGATATTCCGATATTGTCCAACTCTTAATTACCGATTCCGATATCAACCGATACCGAAATATACAGTCGTGGAATTACCACATTATTATGCCTAATTTTGTTGTGATGCCCTGCTGGATGCATTAAACAATGTAACAAGGTTTTCCAAAATAAATCAACTCAAGTTATGGAAAAAAATGCCAACATGGCACTGCCATATTTATTATTGAAGTCACAAAGTGCATTATTTTTTTTTAACATGCCTCAAGACAGCAGCTTGGAATTTGGGACATGCTCTCCCTGAGAGAGCATGAGGAGGTTGAGGTGGGGGGGTAGGGAGTAGCGGGGGGGTGTATATTGTAGCGTCCCGGAAGAGTTTGTGCTGCAAGGAGTTCAGGGTATTTGTTCTGTTGTGTTTATGTTGTGTTACGGTGCGGATGTTCTCCCGAAATGTGTTTGTAATTCTTGTTTGGTGTGGGTTCACAGTGTGGCGCATATTTGTAACAGTGTTAAAGTTGTTTATACGGCTACCATGGCTGTTGACCAAGTATGAATTGCATTCACTTGTATGTGTGAAAAGCCGTAGGTATTTGATTGGGCCGGCACGCAAAGGCAGTGCATTTAAGATTTATTGGCGCTCTGTACTTCTCCCTACATCCGTGTACCACTCCATACAGAGGCGTTTTAAAAAGTCATAAATTTTACTTTTTGAAACCGATACCGATAATTTCCGATATTACATGTTAAAGCATTTATCGGCCGATATCGGCAGCCCAATGTTATCGGACATATCTAATTTTGATATTTTTCCCTTTCAACAATTTCTTTTAAACCTTTACTGATCCCCTCAATTTTAATCCTGGGTACCGAAAGTGTCTCAGTCCGTTGATATCATTTTGCCCTTTATGTCAAAGAAAACAGTTTTTTATAGCAAACACAATGTATAACATTTCAGTCCAAAACAATTGTCTTGTTTATCTGTGTTGGCCCTGTGATGAGGTGGTGACTTGTCCAGGGTGTACCCCGCCTTCCGCCCGAATGCAGCTGAGATAGGCTCCAGCACCCCCCGCGACCCCGAAAGGGACAAGTGGTAGAAATGGATGGATGGATGGACAATTTCAAGGTCAAATCTTTGATGTAAAGTAACTGAAGCCTTAAATAGATCAATAATTCATTGCTTTTTGAGAAATGACTTTTAAAAATAATCCCTCAAAATTATTACGGATCCAAAAGGGCCCAATTCAAGTGTTAAAAGGCAACTGCACTTTTTTTTTAATTTTGCCTATCGTTCACAATCATTATGAGAGACAAGAACACGTGTCTTGTTTTGAGGATTTTAAAGATGATAAACACTTTGAAGTTGTGGCTAATGGAGTCACCGTTGGATCCTTCAAAGCCCTCTAAAACAACTTCAAAACCCTCAGTTTTGTATACACACCCAAAAGACAAGTTCATAACATGCAATATGTTCAATATTTACCGTATTTTCATCATTTTAATCGTTTCCGGGACTGACATGTTCCGTGCCTTGATTTCAGTTTCCATAGCAGCGCACGTCTGACTTCCAGCAGATACAAAACGCTTGTGTTGTAATCATGGCAGACTTGGTAAAAAACAAATACGACTATATTTGGACAAAATGAGGATTCACAACCTTATCTTTTTGAAGCTGACTGAGGATGAACTGCTGCTTATAAAAGCGAACACAAACGTTGGAGCAGACAGAAGCCGAGAGAGTGAGGTGAAAGCGACTCGAAGCTGCAAATGTGGAATTTGGAGCCAAGCTATTTTGACAAACTGCATGCTTACCCAAAATTAACCAGAAAAAACCTCCCCGGCCAGCTGGACCAAACGGACAACTGTCCATTGAGTGAGTCAAACTTTATATTGATCATGATACATGCAGCACATCATGCGTGTTATTACAACTACAGTACATTGTCTGGCTAGCTGTGTACAAAGAAACGATGAAATGTGGGCTAATACTTTACACATACTGTAATACGATTCATGTTTTTCAGTCAGTACTGTTGCCTTAACTTTTACAGCTAATACAGAAGCATGCCAATGGGTTAGTATGCTACAAAGAGTTCCTCAGTGTTCGCTGTTACAATAACAATGTTGCTACAGTTTGGTTATTATACAGGTACTGAATGTAAATTAAGTATTAGTGACGGTTTTTGAATGCATTTTAAATACATTTTTTAGAATTGATTGCTCCGATTAGCTGAAAAAACTTTTTTGTCTTATCTCATGATTCTGAACGATAGGCAGAATTAAAAATATATATAAAATTTTTTTTTTTTTAAAAGTGCAGTTCCCCTTTAAAAAAAGTCATACATTATTTTATTTTCAATGCTTAAATCTATAGATAAACAATAGATTTATTGGTCATTGTACGTTTTTGTTTTTTTATGCCCTTTTTGTCATAGAATTTGGCCAGCGTGGCGCAGATGGTAGAGCAGTTGTGCCAGCTACTTCAGGGTTCCAGGTTTGATTCCAGCTTCCGCCATCCTAGTCACGGCCTTTGTGTCATGGTTAGCACCTTGCATGGCAGCTTGCGCCATCAGTGTGAATGGATGAATGTGATGTATAATTAATGTAAAGCGCTTTGGGTATCATTCCAGGTATAGTAGTGAAGCGCTGTACACCATAGAAAACTGTTTATTATGGCAAACATATTATCTCCAAAGATTTCAAAGTGGAATATTTGAAGTCATTGGAGCCTTTAATAGGTCAATATTGATTTTTTGATTTTTTTTTTTGCGCAAGGACAGCCTTAAAGGCCTACTGAAATGATTTTTTAAAAAATTTAAACGGGGATAGCAGATCCATTCTATGTGTCATACTTGATCATTTCGCGATAATGCCATATTTTTGATGAAAGGATTTAGTAGAGAACATCGACGATAAAGTTCGCAACTTTTGGTCGCTGATAAAAAAAAAAAGCCTTGCCTGTACCGGAAGTAGCGTGACGTCACAGGTTGAAAGGCTCCTCACATTTCCCCATTGTTTACAATGCAGCGAGAGCGATTCGGACCGAGAAAGCGACGATTACCCCATTAATTTGAGCGAGGATGAAAGATTCGTGGATGAGGAACGTGAGAGTGAAGGACTACAGTGCAGTGCAGGATGTATCTTTTTTTCGCTCTGACCATAACTTAGGTACAAGGGTTCATTGGATTCCACACTTTCTCCTTTTTCTATTGTGGATCACGGATTTGTATTTCAAACCACCTCGGATACTATATCCTCTTGAAAATGAGAGTCGAGAACGTGAAATGGACATTCACAGTGACCTTTATCTCCACGACAATACATCGGCAAAGCTCTTTAGCTACGGAGCTAACGTTATAGCATCGTGCTTAAATGCAGATAGAAACAAAATAAATAAACCCCTGACTGGAAGGATAGACAGAAAATCAACAATACTATTAAACCATGGACCTGTAAATACACGGTTAATGCTTTCCAGGCTGGCAAAGCTTAACAATGCTGTTGCTAACGACGCCATTGAAACTAACGTAGCAACGGGACCTCACAGAGCTATGCTAAAAACATTAGCTTTCCACCTACGCCAGCTCTCATCTGCTCAACACCCGTGCTCACCTGCGTTCCAGCGATCGACGGAGCAACGAAGGACTTCACCCGATCATAGATGCGGTCGGCGGCCCGGAGACGGAAGAAGTCTAGGTGAGGTCGCCGGCTAGCGCGTCTCCTATCCATCTCAAAGTCCTCCTGGTTGTGTTGCTGTAGTCCGCCGCTAATACACCGATCCCCCCCCCCTACAACTTTCTTCTTTGCAGTCTTCATTGTTCATTAAACAAATTGCAAAAGATTCACCAACACAGATGTCCAGAATACTGTGGAATTTTGAGATGAAAACAGAGCTTTTTGTATTGGATTCAATGGGATCCAAATACTTCCGTTTCAACGATTGACGTCACGCGCAAACGTCATCATACATAGATGTTTTCAACCGGAAGTTTCGCGGGAAATTTAAAATTGCACTTTATAAGTTAACCCGGCCGTATTGGCATGTGTTGCAATGTTAAGATTTCATCATTGATATATAAACTATCAGACTGCGTGGTCGGTAGTACTGGGTTTCAGTAGGCCTTTTAAGAAAAAACAGTATTGCTGGCAGCCTTTTTAGAATCAACATTCCAACCTTTTCTCGTTACATGTCGTTTGCTCTTTAAATCCACTTCTAAAACCAGAGTATTTTTTTTAGAATGTGCTGTGGGCTGTTAAAAAAAAAAAAAAGCAGCGGGTAGCAAATGGCCCCCGGACCACACTTTAAACACCTCTGGTCTAATGCGTTTGATTCTTACCTGCGCAGGTGTTCAAAACAGGCTTGCGGCGCCGTGTTCGACTCCCACGTGGCCCGCAAAGCCCACGAGAAGAAGCACGCAGGTGGGTCTCTTAAGTGCAGCCACACCTGAGCCTAGCGTCAGATATCGATTGTCCTCGCAGGTTACCGCTGTCCGGATGCCAACTGCCAAGTGGTGGAGTCTACGTGGGACAAGCTTCAGAAGCACATGGTCAAACATCCAGGTACTGCTAAATCTACGCCACGACACATCGAAGATTTCTAAATAAAACTTGTTTGTAGCCGCTTTTACCTGCCATTCCTGCAAGAAAGTCTTCAAGAGGGCCAACGCTCTGCGGCGCCACAAGCGGATACACGCTTCCCACAAACCTGTGCTGGTTTGTCCCCGCGAGAGCTGCCAGGCCTACTTCTCCACCACCTTTAACCTGCAGCATCACATCCGCAAGGTGCACCTGGAGCTCCTTAAGTACAAGTGCTCCTTCCCAGACTGCCCTCGCACCTTCGCCATGCGGGTAAATAGCAGCTGCTATTCTTCTTGTTCTAAAATGTCAAAAAGCTTTGATACATTAAAGGCAAAAGGAATAACACCACACTCCAAATAAAACTACTACACATTGATTGCCAATAATAATCACAACAGCCATAAAAATACAATTGTTTAAAAAAAATCTGAGCTCTACAAAATATATGCACGCAATCCAATTAAAACAACTGAAATTACTATTTTAGTGTAAATATAGTTTTCATCTTTACAAAGTTACTGAATTTTCCATGATAAAAAAATTAGGAAGTTAATTCCAAGCCATCATTGCTCTATACTGCAATGTCTTCTGCATTAAACTACTTTGACAAGGAGGTATTTGATGGGAAGTATCTATTTCAGACTAAAAGCACACCTTGGTTAAAGAGGCTGTTTAACACTTCCACAGATGCCTGGAGGGCGCCAACTTTCCAATGTATTTTATACAGTATATCCTGCCATCTTACGGCTTCTCGTACGCAACACGCTTTGGGTGTTGCCTAATAGTGATTTGGATAGCTGGCGTTAGCTGTCATTGAATGTATATTCTATCATGACTGTAAATCTTCCGTTGCTTCTCTTGGACCGCTTTTGTATGTGCACCCGCTTCCTGTCTGTACGTGTTGACGAGGCCGGGGCAGTGACCGCCGTCAACGCCAATCATTTAGTTTTTTTGTAAAAAATTGACAAACTTTGTAATTGTGAAAAATAGGCATTTGTCAAATGGTAATAAGCTAGCGATGGTGTCACATTTTTTGCTTTTTGAGGAAGTTACAAACAGCACATTTAATCTACTTCAAGATTCAGTACAATGTTTCCAACTGATGCTTTTAAATGTTACATTTGAAAGTTGATTTCGATGTTTAAGGAGTAAATACAATTTGTGTTGAAATGACTAAAAAACATGTATACAATACAAACAAAATGTTGACTTTAAATATACCTCCAGGGATTAATAGTTGATTTAAAGTTAAAAAAAATAAAAATCTATCAAGATTAAAAAAATATGTAAATATTACTCAAAATGTGATTGCTGGTGTGAATCTTTGGGCTATTAACAAGTTGAGCTGAATCCTGGGGTGACTATTCAGAATCGATTTTTGATTCAAACCAATTCACGCAATCAATTTGGTATAATGTATTAAATTACACTTTTTTCCTAAACCGGTTACAGGTTAGAAAATGCTCCTTGCTTGGAGATGGCCTAAAAAACATTTAAAAATCTATTTTTATTGGTTCAATCCCCGGGCTCGGGGTCTTTGTGTGGGGTTTGCATGGTCTCCCCGTGACTGCGTGGGTTCCCTCCGGGTACTCCGGCTTCCTCCCACCTCCAAAGGCATGCACCTGGGGATAGATTGATTAGCAAAACACAATATTGGCCCTCATGTGTGAATGTTTGCCTTGCGATGAGGTGGCGACTTGTCCAGGGTGTAACCTACCTTTTTTCCCGAGTGCAGCTGGGATAATCTCCAGCGCCACCCCAAGAGGGACAAGCATTGGAGGATGTTTGGATGGATATTTAATTTGAAAAAAATAATTTTTTAATCGATTTAAATCGGGAGGATTAATTGCAATTCGGATCTGAATTGATTTTTGTGCACACCTAGTAATTGTGTTAATTTTTATTAAAACTTTGCAAGTAAGTGGGTGCATTTGAAAATAAAGATTCTGAATTGGCACAATACCTTATTTTAAGCAAAAATTTTCACAAAAACCTAACTATTGAATGCATATTAAAAATTGCTCGAATTGATATCTTGAAACTTTTTTGCCACGACTTGAATTGCGTAGAATACACTTACCGTATTTTTTGGACTATAAGTCGCAGTTTTTTTCATAGTTTGGCCGGTGGTGCGACTTATACTCAGGAGCGACTTATGTGTGAAATTATTAACACATTACCATAAAATATTATTTAGCTCATTCACGTAAGAGACTAGACGTATAAGATTTCATGGGATTTAGCGATTAGGAGTGACAGATTGTTTGGTAAACGTATAGCATGTTCTATATGTTATAGTTATTTGAATGACTCTTACCATAAAATGTTACGTTAACATACCAGGCACGTTCTCAGTTGGTTATTTATGCCTCATATAACGTACACTTATTCAGCCTGTTCACTATTCTTTATTTATTTTAAATTGCCTTTCAAAGGTCTATTCTTGGTGTTGGGTTTTATCAAATAAATTTCCCCCAAAAATTCGACTTATACTCCAGTGTGACTTATGTTTTTTTCCTTCTTTGTTATGCATTTTCGGCCGGTGCGACTTGTACTCCAGAGCGACTTATACTCCGAAAAATACGGTAGTTTTATTAGCTTTGTTGTCAACATGTAATTCAAACGTTTCGGACATTTTCCACAGGAGAGTGTGAGCAGACATCTGCTCTGCCACGACCCCGGCGCCATCAGACAGAAGGTAAGACGGTTGTTGAAGAACGTTCTCAAGATGATCCCCTCATAATCAACTATTTGTCCGGTAGAAGCGTCCTCGCCCCAAAAAGTTGTGGCAGAAGCGACTGGACGGCCACCAGCTCCCCCTGGTGGAGGACAACCTCCATCGTCTCTTTGCGCTGCGCCTGCACATCTCCCGCCGTGCCAAAGTGGAGGTCAACCTGTCGAGCCTCTTCAACGAGCGCAAGATCCCGCATTACGTGGACCCCGAGGTCAACCTGCGTGATCTCTTCAGCCTCAAAAAGCTGCTTCCCGTCACCAGCGAGGTAGCGCCCATGAAGGGTTAAGTATGATGTCCTTTCTCTGGAAGGAATTGGGTCTGTTTTTGTTTTTTTTTACTAATGTAGCTGACATACATTAACTTTTTAATTTACTGATTAACTGTCAGTCATTCAGAATGTTCATTCTTGAAGCATCCTATTTTGAAAGGACTTGTTGACCCAATAAAAATGAGTTGCATTTTGCACCTAGTGCCACTCTAGTGTTTATTCCTCGATTTATTACTGTGCCTTGCTTCCCAAAGCCACTTGTGAGCTCTCAGCGCACGCATCACCCGCTCATTAAATACTGTCTGAACAAAGACTAAGCACATGACTAAGCGCTGAATCACTGTGGAGGCGAGCGACACTTTGACAAAGTGAAATTCGAAGCTGTCAAAATCTGAGCTGGTGGGAACTTTTTGATGCACTTAAGAGCAGGAGATGTAGCCAAGAGGCAATAAAAAAAAAATATATATATTGGTAATTTTTCCGTTTCAAATTTACCGTAGGTGTTTCGGCATGGAACATTTTGTTTTTTTCTGTACTTTGTCACAGTAAGGAACGCAATTATAGCAGGGGCCTTTTAAAAAAAAAAAAAAAAAAAAAAAAAAAAAAAGTTTCTGATCACAATACCTTAAGTGAAGTTTTAACAGTACTACAAGTGTAAATGTTGCTTTTTGATATGTTTACGTACAGTACAGGTCAAAAGTTTGGACACACCTTCTCATTCAATGAGTTTTCTTTATTTGCATGACTATTTACATTGTAGATTGTCAATGAAGGCATCAAAACTATGACACCAGTGAAGTGAAAACACTTCAGGTGACTACCACTTGCAGCTCATCGAGAGAATGCCAAGAGTGTGCAGGACAGTAATCAGAACAAAGGGTGGCTATTTTGAAGATACGAGAATATAAAACATGTTATTTCACATTATTTTGTTAAGTACATAACTCCACGTGTTTATTCAGTTTTGATGCCTTCAGTGACAATCTACAATGTAAACAGTCATGCAAATAAAGAAAACTCATTGAATGAGAAGGTGTTTCCAAACTTTTGACCTGTATTGTACGTAAACATATCAAAAAGCAACATTTACACTTGTAGTACTGTTAAAACTTCACTTAAGGTATTGTGATCAGAAACTTTTTTTTATTTATTTTTTTGTAGTTTCTGATCACAATACCTTAAGTGAAGTTTTAACAGTACTACAAGTGTAAATGTTGCTTTTTGATATGTTTATGTACAATACAGGTCAAAAGTTTGGACACACCTTCTCATTCAGTTTTCTTTATTTGCATGACTGTTTACATTGTAGATTGTCACTGAAGGCATCAAAACTATGAATAAACACATGGAGTTATTACTTAACCAAAAAATTTGAAATAACATGTTTTCTATTCTCGTTTCTTCAAAATAGCCACCCTTTGCTCTGATTACTGTTCTGCACACTCTTGGCATTCTCTCGAGGAGCTACAAGAGGTAGTCACCTGAAATGTTTTCACTTCACAGGTGTCATAGTTTTGATGCCTTCATTGACAATCTACAATGTAAATAGTCATGAAAATAAAGAAAACTCATTGAAATAAGATGTGTCTAAACTTTTGTCCTGTACTGTATATCGTGACAAGCAGCAATTTAATAGTGGTCATTGGCGCTAACTGCTTGGTCAGCGTTAACGCCTACTGACAAATTAACACGGCAAATGTGGCATTTTTAAGCGTGTCCGTACACAAAGCTGCAATATTTATTGAAGCATATTAGATTGAGGGAAGAGAATACATTATATTTGTACAGTTTACACAGTACATATTGCGTACAATTGACTTCTAAATGGTAAAACCTGAATTAGTTTTGCAACTTGTTTAAGTCAGTGTCCATGGTAACCCATTCACGGTACAAATCTATACCATCTTAATGCAGTCATACGAGTTAATTATCAGGAAATAGAAATAAATGTAAAAACTTTGAATACGTTTGTACTGCAGGCCAAAGTGGCCCACATCTAACTTTTTGGATTATGATTTTTTTCCAGCTGACTCTTTTTACACTGCAATTAAAATGTGATTTTATGTTTGACAGACTCCAGTTTAAATGTACACATGGCTCCAATGAGGCCTCGACGTCACTTGCATGCGCACTTCGATAAAGTGAAAACAAAGGAAGTTGACAGATAAGTCGCTACTACTACAAAATTAAAGTCGAAACACCTTAAAAGTTAGTGTTTTTTTTACGTGAAAGTAAATTGAATGGATGTATATATATATATAGTGTAAAATATTTGGGAGGGTTCTAACCTTTTAATGGCTGTGAAGTAGATCGTTTGCTTTATTTCGCAACTCACGTACACAACTTATGCAATGTACGTAACATGTAAGCAAATGCACTGCAAAAAGTCAGTGTTCAAAAACAAGAAACAAAAACACAAAAATTGGGGGTATTTTATTTCAACTAAGCAAAATTATCTGCCAATAGAACAAGAAAATTTGGCTTGTCAAGACTTTCCAAAACAAGTAAAATTAGCTAACCTCAATGAACCCAAAAATACCTTAAAATAAGTATATTCTCACTAATAACTGTACTACTATACGAGTACGTATTTTCTATTGTTTCACTGAAAATAAAACAGCAAAGTCCATTTGGCTGTCATCTGTTTTAATTATGAGACACAATTGCGTCAAAGTCATGATTTTTTTTTTTTTATGCTTTACTCAATATAGGTCATACAATCTCAGCAACAAGCTGTAATATCTTACTGAGATCATTTAGGAGCAAAACCCATAAAATCAATCAATCAATCAATGTTTATTTATATAGCCCTAAATCACAAGTGTCTCAAAGGGCTGTACAAGCCACAACGACATCCTCGGTACAGAGCCCACATACGGGCAAGGAAAAAACTCACCCCAGTGGGACGTCGGTGAATGACTGAGAAACCTTGGAGAGGACCGCATATGTGGGTAACCCCCCGCCCCTCTAGGGGAGACCGAAAGCAATGGATGTCGAGTGGGTCTGACATAACATTGTGAAAGTCCAGTCCACAGTGGATCCAACACATCAGCGAGAGTCCAGTCCACAGCAGGGCCAGCAGGAAACCATCCCGAGCGTAGACGGGTCAGCAGCGCAGAGATGTCCCCAACCGATGCACAGGCTAGTGGTCCACCCGGGGTCCCGACTCTGGACAGCCAGCACTTCAAGTAAACAAGTAAAACACTCTAACATAAAATCTGCTTAGTGAGAAGAATTATCTTATCAGACAGAAAATAAGCAAATATCACCCTTATTTGAGATATTTAATCTTACTTAGATTTCAGTTTTTGCAGTGTGCGCCACAGCGTCAAGTCCTAATCGCTATTTCTTCAGAATCAAAATATTACATATGGCCTATTATTTGCGCACTATTGACAATTTGGTCATCTTCAATAGACTATGCTCACCGAAACCGGATGTTGTGATGAAATATCCACTTCGGTTGGCGACTGCGTCTTTCCCGGCGCACACGAGTGACGTAGCTCGCCCAAATCTAACGCAAGTCACATATGGGTCGCATTCAGGTCGCATTGCGTTTAGACTGTAGTCGCATTTCAAAAGATCAGATTCCAGTCGGATTCAGGACTACCTCCTGATGTGGCCTGAATCTGAAGTGAAAAGATCAGATTTGAGGCAGTGTTGGAGTGTTTAGACTGGCAAAAAAAATTCAGATCTGTGTCACTTAAGGGCAAAAACAATCCGATTCGGTGTGCAGTGTAAACGGGTCCATTGTAAAATATGTACAGCAAGCAGTGAACATTGGAAGCTCAGAGAGCATGAGAACAAGTATATACATATGGCATGGTATACATTTATCTATAATCCAGGGGTGTTGGGCTAAATTTGTAGCCACCTGGAGGTGCATCTTGTGGCGGTAAAACTACATCAGTAGGTTGCCTAGAGCCGCAGCTGTCTTTTGACAAGGTGCTAATGAGTGACCTGGCTATCAGATTCTGTAGACCAGGGGTGTCCAAAGTGCGGCCCGGGGGCCATTTGCGGCCCGCAGCACATTCTGGAAATACTATTGTAAAAATAAAAAAGAACATTAAAAAAAGTGGAATGAGGTGAAATCTAACGAGAAAAAGTTGCAATGTTGACACAAAAGCTGCCATGCATGCTGTTTTTTTTTCTTTTGTCTTTCTTCATTTTTCTTTTTTTGCCATTGCTCAAAAAAAAAATAAAAAAATCCATGTTATAATGAATTATTTTCAGGGCTCCAATTACTTCAAATATTTCACTTTAAAATGTTGTATGTGGTAAATATTGCATATATTGTGTAGTAGCCATATAAAAACATTAAAGTTTTCTTTGACAAAAGTGCATAAAACAAACAAAATAGTAGTTCCAGCATAAAATCGACAGATGTATCTGAAGTTGATCTCGTAACTTAAGTGTTGAAAATAAAAGAAAAACCTAATAAAAATGTATCACTTTATGAGTGGGGCACCTTTTGGATCCCAAATATATTTATTGATTTTTTATTTATCTTTTCACTGTGATTACTCAAAAATATGAAATAATTAAAATCAACGGTGTCCTGCATTATTGATCTTTTAGGGCTCTAATGACTAAATACTGCATATTTCAGTTTTACTATAAAAAAACTAAGTTGTTTTTGACAGAAAAGCCATAAAACATTTTTTTAAATTTGTATTACTTTATATCAAATTGAAGTTGATATAGAGATTTACTTTAAGCGTTAAATAATAAAAAAAAAATAATAATCCGACTTATTTTTAACATTTTAATGACTGAGACCCTTTATGGTCCCCGGGACCCCTAAAGGTAAAATAAATAAAAAATCCATATATTTTGTTATGGTTTGAAAATGAAAAATATCAAAATGGCCCCCACATGCTTTAATTTTTCCGTGTGCGGCCCTCAGTGGAAAAAGTTTGGACACCCCTGCTGTAGACCATACATAATAAAAGGTTACATTCCAAGACCCCCTGCAGGTGATGAGAAATGGACGCACCAATAAAAAGCCAAAAAAACCAACAGATTTTTGTCATTGTAATTCCTATAGTGTTTCTAATAATTGTATTTTAAATGACAGGGCCCTTATAATGCTGCAACATTGGCACTTATTCACAGTTCCGGACCTAAAAATAACAGGTTAAATTGTTGATGTCACTTACAAAAGCCTAGAGGCAATGTTATATTGTGCAGTATCTTCATCTCGAATTATGTTATTTTTACACATAATTGGAAGGAATGATCCAATATGTCTGCCATGCATTGATGGAGTTTGTAGCAATGCAACTACAGAAGGGCTCAGCCTGCATACAGTACGTTTCCCAATGATGGGACTATGAGGAAAGTATGGATCTTTTGCAAAATGGGACGGACAAAGGAGTGTCATTTGCAGCAATCATCTTATTGAATCTGACTTCAGAGAATCGTTATGGTCAAAGATTGGATGGGGAAAAAATGTGAAAGAATCAAGCCAAATGTGATCGCAAAAATGCAAGATCACCCTCGAGGAGAGAAAGACTGAGTCAGAACCTGCGGAAAAACAAAAAGAAGAGCAGACCCAGTGCTCAAACACGAGAAAAAAAGAAGGTACCGTATTTTTCGGACTATAAGTCGCAGTTTTTTTCATAGTTTGGCCGGGGGCGCGACTTATACTCAGGAGCGACTTATGTGTGAAATTATTAACACATTAGCGTAAAATATCAAATAATATTATTTAGCTCATTCACGTAAGAGACTAGACGTATAAGATTTCATGGGATTTAGCGATTAGGAGTGACAGATTGTTTGGTAAACGTATAGCATGTTCTATATGTTATAGTTATTTGAATGACTCTTACCATAATATGTTACGTTAACATACCAGGCACGTTCTCAGTTGGTTATTTATGCGTCATATAAGGTACACTTATTCAGCCTGTTGTTCACTATTCTTTATTTTGAATTGCCTTTCAAATGTCTATTCTTGGTGTTGGGTTTTATCAAATAAATTTCCCCAAAAAATGCGACTTATACTCCAGTGCGACTTATATATGTTTTTTCCTTCTTTATTATGCATTTTTGGCCGGTGCGACTTATACTCCGAAAAATACGGTATTTCGCTAGTATTATATGTTGCGTCCTCTTCTACTGATGTTTTCCTCAAGATGCTCGAGTAAGTGCTGAAAGAGCATGAGGAAACAGAGGCTATGGTGTCTATGGAAGAGCAGATAAGTCAGGAAATGGCGAGTCTTTTATACTAATTTTTTGCTCATAATTTGACCTCTTATCTGTTTTGAAGTAATCATAATCCAGGGCAACAAAAACATGCAATTAAGTGATGAAAATAATAGTTTTACATTCCTTTGTCCACACTTCTCCAAGTACAGTTAGTTATTTATACTTTACTCAAAAACTAATATGAAAAATAACTTCCGGATTCATTTTCGCGAGCAAAACATACAGAAGAAAGCTTGTTAGTGAAATGTTGGTCATCTGGAAGCTAGGTCCTTTAAATACAGTTTTGCAATTGAACGACATTTTAGTGATGTGAATCTTACAACTCGCGATTTGATTTTGATTCTGATTCTGGGTGTGACGATTCGATTCAGATCCGACTAAACATGATTCACGATTCTGAACCAATTCTGGCAATATATTATTTGGTATAATAAAAGCAAGTTACAAGTTAAAAAAAAGCTCCTCCTGGCTGCTGACCTATGATATACACTATATTGCCAAAAGTATTTGGCCGCCCATCCAAATGATCAGAATCAGGTGTCCTAATCACTTGGCCAGGCCACAGGTGTATAAAATCCGGTACTCTATCTTGTTCTGTATATTGTACAGTATTTTGTATTTCTATAGTGTTTTGTATATTGTACAGGATTGCTTATTATTCTTATTGGATAGTAGTCTGTTTATTTCAATTGTTAGTTTTTTTCTTTATTGCCAGTTTTATTTTATTATTTATTTATTTTTACCCCATATTTGTTCCCACTACCGCACCTTAAGTTGGAGTCCTATATCTTGTTATATGCAAATATAATGACAATAAAGTCATAGGATGCCACCTGTGCAACAAATCCAGTCGTGAAATGTCCTCGCTCCTAAATATTCCAAAGTCAACCGTCGGCTTTATTATAAGAAAATGGATGAGTTTGGGAACAACAGCAACTCAGCCACGAAGTGGTAAACTGACAGAGAGGGGTCAGCGGATGCTGAAGCGCATAGTGCAAAGAGAAACTTCATGTGACCTTCCAATTAGCCCACGTACAGTACGCAGAGAGCTTCATGGAATGGGTTTCCATGGCCGTGCAGCTGCATCTAAGCCATACATCACCAAGTCCAATGCAAAGCGTCGGATGCGGTGGTGTAAAGCACGTCACCACTGGACTCTAGAACAGTGGAGACTTGGAGAGTCTAGTTCAGGCCTGGGCAATTATTTTGACTCGGGGGCCACATTTAGAGAGAAAATGTGTCTGGGGGCCGGTATATCTATTTTTAGGGACACTAATACAAAACTTCACAATAATGTCTGATTGGATGCTAAAAACGTTATGACAGACCGCCTTAAAAAGGTAATGGAATGGTAAATTTTTATATGACCGATAAAACATTGAATATTGACAAAATATGAATGTCACACCCCCTTTCGATCGACATAGTTTACAATCAAGTGAAACGCAACATAAATACAAGAAACCGTGAAATATGAATGCGAAGGGTACAAAATAAACCCACCTACAATCTGATATATCACTAAGCTTTAGAACTTTGTTGTGAAAAGCTCCTTCCGCGTCTGTGGAAACGCTTCCCGCCCACACTGCTTGGTGCCTCGTCTGAGCTGCTGTGACGTAGATTACCATAGTAACTAATTAGATGACCATAGTAACTAATTAGATGACCATAGTAACTAATTAGATGACCATAGTAACTAATTAGATTACCATAGTAACTAGTATATCATCCATAAGCGCAGATTCCAACCATTGAAATACTTTGTATAGTTGAAGACTTACGGTCATTAGAAAACTTCACTGCACATCATAATGGCAGCTACACTTTCCATCTTAAACATCTAAAAAAATGATTTGGGAATGTCCGGCGGGCCAGACTGAAAAGCTTAACGGGCCGCATGTGGCCCCCGGGCCTTAATTTGCCCAGGTCCGGTCTAGTTCTACTACTTGACTAGTTCTCTGGAGTGATGAATCACGCT
Organism: Entelurus aequoreus; assembly: GCF_033978785.1. NCBI lineage: Eukaryota > Metazoa > Chordata > Actinopteri > Syngnathiformes > Syngnathidae > Entelurus > Entelurus aequoreus. The sequence goes on along the minus strand of NC_084736.1, from coordinate 16,658,425 downwards.
TTTCCATCTGGCAATCTGATGGACGAGTCTGGGTTTGGAGGTTGCCAGGAGAACAGTACATTTCGGACTGCATTGTGCCGAGTGTGAAATTTGGTGGAGGAGGAATTATGGTGTGGGGTTGTTTTTTTGAAGATGTGAGCATAGTAGGCTGACAGAGCTAATGTGGTCTTTCTATCTATCCCAGCATGCATTGCTCTGTGTTTTGTGTGTGAATTTGCCTCACCTTGATGCTTTTTAAAATGAACTTACAGTAGAGTCTGTAAGGTGCATGAAGTGGTGCAGCGTCTGAGCGCATCAAGCAGAAGACGCGGGGGGGGGGGGTAAGCATGTTTTATCATTTTTACAAATTGGTATTATTTATATTTCAAACACATCTTTGGGGAGTATTTTCTATACGGCCCTGCCAACTCTCTGTGTCTTTTTTCTGCTGTCTGGGGCGGCGGAACACCCAGCCCCAAGGTGCCATTGTTGGTATATTCATTATTCCTACATTGTTGATACAAATTATTGTTACAGTGTAATAATTATTGTTACCTGTGGTAATGCCACTATGATACAACATCTGTATTATAATCCTTGAACAAAGTAAGAGTGAAACTCATGTGAATAATCACTGAATGGAGAACTGGGGGTGGGATTAAATACGTTATCTTCTTCCCACTCCCTTTCAGGCAAACTGGACAATCATGCATTACATACTATACATTACCTTTTGCACTATAATAATTAGGGCCCGCACGGCCATTGTCAAAGGAATCCCAAAGGGAGTCCTTTTGCAATGGGACGAAAGGACCTATTGAATTTGTAAGGTTTTATTATTATTAGGGTCCGCCCTGTACCCTGTACAAAGGACTCCCACAGGGAGTCCTTTGTACTGGTTAATCAAAACTGCTCTCTAGCGCCCCCTAGGAAGTAAATTGCCTCTAACTCCCACTAGGAATGCCGTAGAGACATGAAACAAAAACCTCTATGTAGGTCTCACTTAGACCTACCTTTCATAATTTCACATCCTCGGGCAAAAACCAACAGGAAGTTGGCAATTTCCCCTTCAAGACAAAAAATGACTACAAACACTCATTTTTGATTTTTGAGCTGTAATTTGACCCCCTTAAAATACTTAAAAACTCACCAAAATTCTCACACACATCGGGACTGGTGGAAATTGCGATCTAAAAAAAAAACCGAACCCCAAAACTCAAAATTGTGCTCTACATAATTTTTTGAAAAAAACAGAGAAAAAACTGCTCCTCAGAGGAAAACTCAGACAAAACTGCTTGTAACTTCCGGTAGGAACGTCTTAGAGACTCGCCTAGACCTACATTTCATAGATTGACATCCTTCAGCAAAAATCAACAGGAAGTTTGCTATTCCTCCTTCAAAACAAAATTTTTGTTACAACCGGTCACCAAACATCAAACGTTATCTCCTCTGAGCGCGTTTGTCGTTTCGGCTTCAAACTGCTACAGGAGAGAGATTGAACCCTTCTGATTAAAAGTTGAAGAAAGCTTTCTGATTAGTAGTACGGTTTTGATTTTACGTGCCTTCAAAGACCCGCAGCACTAAAGTTGCTCCGGTGCCTATAATGACAACGTAAAATGCAATTATTTCTTTTTTGTCCTCAAAATTCTACACACAATACCCTATAATGACAATGTGAACTCAGACACAACTTCCTCTAACTCCCAGTACGAATATCGTACAGACACGAAACAAAAACCTCTATGTAGGTCTCAGTCAGGACTACCACTGGACAAAAGTATTGGGACACCTAGGACTAGCACCTGCCAAAATGCGGACCCGACCAACGCTGCTTGCAGCTTTAATTATTATTATTATTCCACAGCTTTGCGCACTACTTTGCCCCCCTTAACATGCTTCAAAACTCACAAAATTTTACACACACATCAAAAACCGTGTACACAACACTTTAGTCAAAAAACCAAACCTCAAAAATCAAAATTGCGCTCTAGCGCCCCCTAGGGAAAAAACAAAAACCAACTGCATGTAACTCCCACTAGGAATGTCGTAGAGACATGAAACAAAAACCTCTATGTAGGTCTCACTTAGAGCTAGATTTCATAATTGCCATCCTTCAGCAAAAATCAACAGGAAGTTGGCAATCACCCCTTCAAAACAAAAGTTTCATAAAAACACTCATTTTTGCCTCTTTGAGCTGTAATTTGACCCCCTTAAAATACTTCAAAACTCACCAAACTTTTTACACACATCAGGACTGGCGGAAATTGCGATCTAATAAAAAAACCCAACCCCAAAACTCAAAATTGCGCTCTAGCGCCCCCTAGGAGTGTTTTGTCTGTGTTTTAACACAGACAAAACTGCTCCTCGGAGAAAAACACAGACAAAACTGCTTGTAACTTCCGGTAGGAACGTCTTAGAGACATGAAACAAAAACCTCTATGTAGGTCTCACTTAGACCTACATTTCATAGATTGACATCCTTCAGCAACTAGCACCTGCCAAATATGCGGGCCCGATCAACGCTGCTTGCAGCTTTAATTTATATTATTATGTGTTGTCAACTCTGTTCTTTTTTATGTCATTGCCTGAAATAAATAAAAAAATGACCCAAAAAAATGAATGAAGGTGCTAAGGAAACATGTTAGCGAGCAGGGCGAGTGTATTCCAGTTCTTTCATTGGTGTGCCCTTCAAATTCTGCCCGACAACAAAGGGCTAAACCTTTTTGACACAAAAAAACCCCCAAAAACTGACCAATTCTGTTCATCTGTGCCTGTTTTTAAGACATTTTGTAAGTGTTTCCAAGGGAATGGTAAGGTAGCGATAAACATCCTTTCCACAGTTCTGGAGTTCAGGGAGGTCATTTTACCAACACAAAAAAACTGCTTTCATTTGAATAAAAAAAGAGGAAAAACTGTGAGGAATCACACATTTCTCTTTTTTTTTTTTTTCAAACTTCAAGTTGACATTGGAGCTGAAATGTACTTCAGCTGATTGTCTGTCACCGTCCTCATCATCATCATCATCATCATCATCATCATCATCATCATCGCGCCTGTGTCTCTCACAAAGGCCGCTAAAAAGCATCGATCACGCACGCCGAGTCAACAGCCCTCCACTGAAAACGGTATGGTTTTGTTGCCATGGCGACGCCTCAACTCCTAAACGCTCCCTCGCTTCTTGTTGTCCGTGCCGCTGGGAGGCTTTTTTCTCCCTTTTCTTTTTTTTCTTTGGCGTGTGATTGCAGGTGTGTTGGAAAAAGAAGCGACCCTGTGATTAGATGTTTCATGTTGGCTGATCGCCGGGTGGGAAATTGTTTGGGATCGACTCCCTCGAGAACGATGACGCTGTCACGGGGGGGGCGAGGTGAAGATCCATGTTTGGAAAAGGCCACGCCAATTAGACATACAGAGGCTGACCTTTGGTGCAGAACTCGGTTTTTTTTGTGTTTTTTTGCAACATTGAATAGAAAAAACACATACTCGACGGGAAAATAGTCTATACAGACCTCAACAATGCTCCTTCGTAGTCGCCCTATGAACTGTTAAAGGGAGGGAGTGAGGGATGGGGGGGGGGGTCATGGGGTGGTGTCTAAACCTGAACTACGTCATATTCGGTCACCGTTTTGTTTCTAGTTTTTAGGGGATCTGCCATTTTGTTCTGTAAGTATGTCACAATGATTAGAACCGGAAGTAGGTCTTTGTCTATCTTGATGCCACCGTCTTTGTAGTTCCAATGTCATCAGCCATATTTGTAGTTCTTTTCATATTGATTTGTGTTCCCCAGTCATATTTGGTTGGTGCCATCTTCGTAGTTCTTTTTACTGAAATTGCTTCGTTAGGATTTACATAGCAACAACTGGACTCTTACGGAGTTGATTTTAACACCTTTTAAGGTTTTGTATTAGAGATGTCCGATAATGGCTTTTTTGCCGATATCCGATATTCCGATATTGTCCAACTCTTAATTACCGATTCCGATATCAACCGATACCGATATATACAGTCGTGGAATTAACACATTATTATGCCTAATTTTGTTGTGATGCCCCGCTGGATGCATTAAACAATGTAACAAGGTTTTCCAAAATAAATCAACTCAAGTTATGGAAAAAAATTAGGGATGTCCGATAATGGCTTTTTTGCCCTTATCCGATATTCCAATATTGTCCAACTCTTAATTACCGATTCCAATATCAACCGATACCGATATATACAGTCGTGGAATTAACACATTATTATGCCTAATTTTGTTCTGATGCCCCGCTGGATGCATTAAACAATGTAACAAGGTTTTCCAAAATAAATCAACTCAAGTTATGGAAAAAAATTAGGGATGTACGATAATGGCTTTTTTGCCCATATCCGATATTCCAATATTGTCCAACTTTTAATTACCGATACCGATATATACAGTCGTGGAATTAACACATTATTATGCCTAATTTGGACAACCAGGTATGGTGAAGATAAGGTCCTTTTTAAAAGAATTAATAAAATAAAAAAAGATAAATAAATTAAAAACATTTTCTTGAATAAAAAAGAAAGTAAAACAATATAAAAACAGTTACATATAAAATAGTAATGAATGAAAATGAGTCAAATTAACTGTTAAAGGTTAGTACTATTAGTGGATCAGCAGCATGCACAATCATGTGTGCTTACGGACTGTATCCCTTGCAGACTGTATTGATATATATTGATATATAATGTAGGAACCAGAATATTAATAACAGAAAGAAACAACCCTTTTGTGTGAATGAGTGTAAATGGGGGAGGGAGGTTTTTGTGGGTTGGTGCACTAATTGTAAGTGTATCTTGTGTTTTTTATGTTGATTTAATAAAAAAATAAAAAATAAAAAAATAAAAAACGATACCAATAATTTCCGATATTACATTTTAAAGCATTTATCGGCCGATGATATCGGCAGTTCGATATTATCGGACATCTATAGTTTGTATAGCGCTACACTCTCCAGAGTTAAACTAACATTTTAAAAATAGTTAATTACTAAACACTTTGTCAGAGTTCCTTCTTTAACTCTCCAAACTGGGCTAAAAGGGGATCTGCCCTTTTTTTATTTTTATTTTGCCTGTCGTTCACAATCATTATGAAAGGCATGATGATCGATGGATTTTTTAAAATAATGCATTCTAAATATTAAATAAACGTAAATAAAAGTCCACTTACATAAAAGTCCTCCATTTCGCCCATAAAACCCAATAAATAACCATTAAAAAATGTATGTTCCCCTGTCATATTCGGTCGTTGTCATTTTTGTATGGTTCCAATGTCATCCGCCATATTTATGGATATTGTATTGAAAATGCATCATACTGATTTATGTTCCTTTGTCATATTTGGTTACTGCCATTTTTGTATAGTTCCTATGTCATCTACCAGATTTATTAGTTCTTTTACCTAAAATGTGTCATAATGATTTATGTTCCCTAGACATTTCCGATCGCCTTCATGTTTGAAGACATCCGCCTTTTTTGTTTTGTAGTTCTAATGTCAGTGGCCATATTTATAGTCTCTTAATAAAAGCCATTTATATATTGCTATAGCAATCCAGAAATGATTGAGTCTAGGGATTTGCCCACCTGGTGGTTTAGAATAATCACTGCAGGTCACTATTAGCCATCCTGTCGCCACATAATCAACCATGCAAAAGATATTCCAATTACATACTCGTGTCATGGACTGATGGATTACATTGCGGGGCTCAAAAAGTCAAGTCTTTGTGCTGATTTTGTTCAAATGAGAGTAAAAGCTTAATTAAAAATGTGTAAATTTTTCTTCAAAAACACCTTTTATTGCTGTTGAATGTAAAAACACTCCAAAAAAGCATCCAATCAAGAATATTTTAATAACCAATTAAACACACAGTTAGGGCTGCAATGATCAATCCATCAATTTGATTAGGAAAAAGCTATTAAAAAAATATAAAATCTAGACATCGTTTCTGCACGGCCACTGCAATAGATACTGCTGTCTTTTTTGTGGAAGTGGATGCTTTTTGTATCAAACCAGCATGCAAATGACAGCATTTATCTTTTTAATGGCTAACACATCAGGAGTTCTTATGCATTTGTCCATGTATGCCAGGGGTGTCCAAACTTTTTCCACTGAGGGCCGCACACGGAAAAATTAAAGCATGCGGTTGGCCATTTTGATATTTTTCATTTTCAAACCATAACAAAATATATGGATTTTTTTTTTTTTTTTACCTTTAAGGCTCCCGGGGACCATAAAGGGTCTAAGTCATTAAAATGTAAAAAAAAACAAGTCGAATTATATATATATATATATATATATATATATATATATATATATATATATATATATATATATATATATATATATATATATATATATATATATATATATATATATATATATATATATATATATATATATATATATATATATATATTTAATGCTTACAGTAAATCTCTACAGTATGTCAACTTCAGGTTGAAATAAAGTTAAAAAAAACAAAAAGGTTTTATGCCTTTTCTGTCAAAGACAACTTTGTTTTTTATAATAAAACTGAAATATGCAGTATTTCCCCCACTGCCCAAAACATTCAAAAGCAATGTTTGATGTGAAGTAATTAGAGCCTTAAAAAGATCAATAATGCAGGACACCATTCATTATTATTTTTGAGTAATCACAGTGAAAAGACAAATAAAATCCCATTAAATATATTTGGGACCCAAAAGGTTTGTATCATAAAGTGATACATTTTTATTAGTTTTTTTAAAAAACTTTCAACACTTAAGTTACGAGATCAACTTCAGATATATCTGTCGATTTTACGTTTGAACTATTATTTTGTTTGTTTTATGCTCTTTTGTCAAAGAAAACATTGATGTTTTTGTATGGCAACCACACAATATTTTCCACATAAAACATTTTAAAGTTAAATATTTGAAATAATTGGAGCCTTGAATAGGTCAATAATTCATTAAAACATTGAGTTATTTGTTTCTTCTTTTTTAAGAATTGGCAAAAAAAGAAAAAAAAAGAAAAAAAAAAACAGCCTGCATGGCAGCTTTGTGTCAACATTGCAACTTTTTCTAGTCAGATTTCACCTCATTCCACTTTTTTTAATGTTTTTTTAAATTTTTGCAATAGCATTTCCAGAATGTGTGGCGGGCCGGTAAACTATTAGCTGCGGGCCGCAAATGGCCCCCGGGCGGCACTTTGGACACCCCTGATGTATGCGGTACAGCTAGGATTTATAGACAAAACACACCTATACCGGACAAAATATTAGATACAAAACAAAAGGTCAAAACAAGAGCTGTTTGAAAAATATGGCTTCTGCAAAGCTATGCTCACATTTGATTTTGGAGCTTCATTCAAGCGTGGAGAAAAAGAATGAAATATCCACAAGCCGTAAAGCGTTTGATGTAGGTTAGGCATAAAACCGTCACGACCAGAATAGATGACCCAAAAGCTTGAATACCAGCCTGCACTTTCTCCAACTGGCTCAGACTCCAGTTTTGTATTCGTGTTTTCTGGCCTCACTCTTAAAATGAACGTATACGAGCCGGAAAGGTGCCCATCCAGCAGAGGGCACTCTAACGAAAAAAGCTTATTTGATAATTTTTCAAGAGCAATTGAGGACACACAAACATGACACAAAATTAGTCAAACAAAAATGTATAAAATCAACAGTATCAATATTAATAAGAATTTCAACATAGCAGTGATTAGAAATCCCTCATTGACATTATCATCACAGCCATTTATTAAAAAAATAAAAACATTTAAAAAATGAACAATAGTGTCACAGTAGCTTACACTTGCATTGCATCTCATAAGCTTGACAACACATTGTGTCCAATATTTTCCACAAAGATAAAATAAGTCAAAGTCGACAAAGTTCTAAAGCTTAGTGATATATCAGATATATCAGATTGTAGGTTGGTTTATTTTGTACCCTTCGCGTTCATATTTCACTGTTTGTTGCATTTTTGTTGCTTAATTGTAAAATATGTCGATCGAAAGGGGGTGTGACATTCATATTTTGTCAATATTCAGTGTTTTATCCTTCATAGAAAAATGTAAAATTCCATTACGTTTTTTAAGGCGGTTCTGTCAAGAAGTTTTTAGCATTCAATCAGACATTATTGTGAGGTTTTGTATTAGTGTTCCTAAAATTAGATATACCGGACCCCAGACACATTTTTTTCTCTAAATGTGGCCCCCGAGTCAAAATAATTGCCCAGGCCTGCGCCAACTTATTTATTATTAACCGTCTGGAATATTGTGACAGTGTAAGTGCGCCGACAATCCAATTATAAAAGCAATTTAAGTCCCACACTAGCAGTTATTTATGTATTGTTCTATTATATAGGATATTAAGCACCAACATGAGGCACAGCACCTCTCACCTTGCAGTGATTCAACAGTGAATAATTCGCCGCAGACTCGACTGTCAGGCTGAGACAGAGAGAAAGAGAGCGACTATCTTTATTTAAATTTGCCTTCAGAAACTCATCTGCCTGAGGAAATTGACTACGCAGGAGGTCCTTGTTCCTCAGAAACTGCAGCCGCGGCTGGGAGGCTGATCACGCAATAGGCATTTAAAAAAAAAAAAAAAAAAAGTCTACTCTGTATTATGAAAGGTTTTTGTCATTTTAAAAGTTCCTTTTAACCTCACTTTGGGCGCACAACATCTGCATTCAGACCAAAGATCTTTGGTTACTTCAAAGTGCACTCCGGAGCAACAGGTGGCGCTATAACACTACTGGGTAGAGCCGTTTCAGCCAGAAGAAAGTCAAAAAGTCGTGGATATTTTGAGGTTTGATGAAAGCATTATTCTATTTTGAGAAAGTGGGCGGGATCTTTGACCAAAACTCCTCACATGTGAAGTCACGTGGTGTGACCATTGACCGGATGCCCTATTCACTTGTCTTCTGTAATGGACATTTTGATCTTTGACTAGAATGTCATTTTATTTGTTAAAATGTCCACTACAAAGAACACAACGCACATTTGTCCTGTGTCGTGGACATTTTGACGTTTCATGACAGCGTCACTCATTTCAAGTGGGCGTCACCCTTGGCCGCCCACATGTCCTCTTTAGTGGACATTTTGACGTTTCATGAGAGCGCCACTCATTTCAAGTGGGCGTCACCCTTGACCGCCTACATGTCCTCTTTAGTGGACATTTTGACGTTTGGTTAGAGCATTATATATTCTCGAAATGTCCACGACAGTGGTCGTGACCGTTGACCAGAAGCCCCGCCCATTTGTCCTCTGTAATGGACATTGTGATGTTTCATGAGAGCGTCACTCATTTCAAGTGGGCGTCACCCTTGTCCTCTGTATGTCCTCTGTAGTGGACATTTGGACGTTTGATTAGAGCATTATATATTCTCGAAATGTCCACAACAGTGGGCGTGACCGTTGACCGGAAGCCCCGCCCATTTGTCCTCTGTAGTGGACATTTTGATGTTTCATGAGAGCGCCACTCATTTCAAGTGGGCGTCACCCTTGGCCGCCCACATGTCCTCTTTAGTGGACATTTTTGACGTTTGATTAGAGCATTATTTATGCTCAAAATTTCCACGACAGTGGGCGTGACCGTTGACCAGAAGCCCCGCCCATTTGTCCTCTGTAATGGACATTGTGATGTTTCATGAGAGTGTCATTCATTTCAAGTGGGCGTCACCCTTGACCGCCTACATGTCCTCTGTAGTGGACCTTTTGACGTTTGATTAGAGCATTATATATTCTCGAAATGTCCACGACAGTGGGCGTGACCGTTGACCAGAAGCCCCGCCCATTTGTCCTCTGTAATGGACATTGTGATGTTTCATGAGAGTGTCACTCATTTCAAGTGGGCGTCACCCTTGACCGCCTACATGTCCTCTGTAGTGGACATTTTTGACGTTTGATTAGAGCATTATATATTCTCGAAATTTCCACGACAGTGGGCGTGACCGTTGACCAGAAGCCCTGCCCATTTGTCCACTGTAGTGGACGTTTTGACATTTCATGAGAGCGCCACTCATTTCAAGTGGGCGTCACCCTTGACCGCCTACATGTCCTCTTTAGTGGACATTTTGACGTTTGATTAGAGCATTATATATTCTCGAAATGTCCACGACAGTGGGCGTGACCGTTGACCAGAAGCCCCGCCCATTTGTCCTCTGTAGTGGACATTGTGATGTATCATGAGAGTGTCACTCATTTCAAGTGGGCGTCACCCTTGGCCGCCCACATGTCCTCTGTAGTGGACATTTTGACATTTGATTAGAGCATTATATATTCTCGAAATGTCCACGACAGTGGGCGTGACCGTTGACCAGAAGCCCCGCCCATTTGTCCTCTGTAGTGGACATTGGGATGTATCATGAGCATGTCACTCATTTCAAGTGGGCGTCACTCTTGACCGCCTACATGTCCTCTGTAGTGGACATTTTGACATTTGATTAGAGCATTATATATTCTCGAAATGTCCACGACAGTGGGCGTGACCGTTGACCAGAAGCCCCGCCCATTTGTCCTCTGTAGTGGACATTTTGATGTTTCATGAGAGCGCCACTCGTTTCAAGTGGGCGTCACCCTTGGCTGCCCACATGTCCTCTTTAGTGGACATTTTTGACATTTGATTAGAGCATCATATATGCTCAAAATGTCCACGACAGTGGGCGTAACCGTTGACCAGAAGCCCCGCCCATTTGTCCTCTGTAATGGACATTGTGATGTTTCATGAGAGCGTCACTCATTTCAAGTGGGCGTCACTCTTGTCCTCTGTATGTCCTCTGTAGTGGACATTTGGACGTTTGATTAGAGCATTATATATTCTCAAAATGTCCACGACAGTGGGCGTGACCGTTGACCAGAAGCCCCGCCCATTTGTCCTCTGTAATGGACATTGTGATGTTTCATGAGAGCGTCACTCATTTCAAGTGGGCGTCACTCTTGTCCTCTGTATGTCCTCTGTAGTGGACATTTGGACGTTTGATTAGAGCATTATATATTCTCGAAACGTCCACGACAGTGGGCATGACCGTTGACCGGAAGCCCCGCCCATTTGTCCTCTGTAGTGGACATTTTGATGTTTCATGAGAGCGCCACTCATTTCAAGTGGGCGTCACCCTTGGCCGCCCACATGTCCTCTTTAGTGGACATTTTTGACGTTTGATTAGAGCATTATTTATGCTCGAAATGTCCACGACAGTGGGCGTGACCGTTGACCAGAAGCCCCGCCCATTTGTCCTCTGTAATGGACATTGTGATGTTTCATGAGAGTGTTATTCATTTCAAGTGGGCGTCACCTTTGACCGCCTACATGTCCTCTTTAGTGGACATTTTGACGTTTGATTAGAGCATTATATATGCTCAAAATGTCCACGACAGTGGGCGTGATCTTTGAGTGGAAGCCCCGCCCATTTGTCCTCTGTAATGGACATTTTGACGTTTCATGAGAGCGTCACTCATTTCAAGTGGGCGTCACCCTTGGCCGCCTACATGTCCTCTTTAGTGGACATTTTGACGTTTGATTAGAGCATTATATATTCTCGAAATGTCCACGACAGTGGGCGTGACCGTTGACCAGAAGCCCCGCCCATTTGTCCTCTGTAATGGACATTGTGATGTTTCATGAGAGTGTTATTCATTTCAAGTGGGCGTCACCCTTGACCACCTACATGTCCTCTTTAGTGGACATTTTGACGTTTGATTAGAGCATTATATATGCTCAAAATGTCCACGACAGTGGGCGTGATCTTTGAGTGGAAGCCCCGCCCATTTGTCCTCTGTAATGGACATTTTGACGTTTCATGAGAGCGTCACTCATTTCAAGTGGGCGTCACCCTTGGCCGCCTACATGTCCTCTTTAGTGGACATTTTGACGTTTGATTAGAGCATTATATATTCTCGAAATGTCCACGACAGTGGGCGTGACCGTTGACCAGAAGCCCCGCCCATTTGTCCTCTGTAATGGACATTGTGATGTTTCATGAGAGCGTCACTCATTTCAAGTGGGCGTCACTCTTGTCCTCTGTATGTCCTCTGTAGTGGACATTTGGACGTTTGATTAGAGCATTATATATTCTCGAAATGTCCACGACAGTGGGCGTGACCGTTGACCGGAAGCCCCACCCATTTGTCCTCTGTAGTGGACATTTTGATGTTTCATGAGAGCGCCACTCATTTCAAGTGGGCGTCACCCTTGGCTGCCCACATGTCCTCTTTAGTGGACATTTTTGACATTTGATTAGAGCATCATATATGCTCAAAATGTCCACGACAGTGGGCGTGACCGTTGACCAGAAGCCCCGCCCATTTGTCCTCTGTAGCGGACATTGTGATGTTTCATGTAGTGGACATTTTGACGTTTAATTAGAGCATTAGATATTCAAAATGTCCACGAAAGTGGGCGTGACCGTTGACCAGAAGCCCCGCCCAGGTGGGGGCTTTCTTCATGTGCAAGAAGTTGGCTCTTCCGTTTGAGTGTCAGATAAACTAGAGTAGCCGATATGAATGTATTGGTTAAACTGATCTCTTAAAGCTTTAGTAAAACTTGAAAATATTCCAATTCTGTCTTGATGGTCCTTCTTACTCAGCATATATGTCATCGAAAGAACTTGGGATTGACTAGTAACTTAGATTCCCTGGGAAGAAGAGCTGGTTGACGCAACACCGCCCACATGTCCTCTGTAGTGGACATTTTGACGTTTGATGAGAGCATTATATCCATCCATGTCCCTTTCTATTTTCTCAAAATGTCCAGACCGTTGACCGGAATCCCTGCCCATTTGTCCTCTGTAGTGGACATTTGGATGTTTAACAAGGGCGTCATTCCATTCAATTAAAATGTCCACAACAAAAAACAAGTGGGCGTGCCCTTTGACCAGAAGCCCTGTCCACTGACATCAAAATGTCCACGACAGAGGACGCTGACTTTTAGTCAAAGTGACCGTTGACCGGAATTCCCGCCTATTTGTTTTCTGCAGTGGACATTTTGACCTGTAACGAGTGTCATTCTATTTTCTCAAAATGTCCACTACAAAGGACAAGTGGGCGTGACCTTTGACCGCAAGTCCTCGCACATGACCGTGGACCGTAAGCCCCGCCCACTTGTCCTCTGTCATGGACATTTTGACATTTGACAGGAGCGTCATTTCCTCAAAATGTCCACGACATGCAGAGGACAAGTGGGCGTGACTGTTGTCCGGAAGCCCCGCCCATTTGTCCTCATTCGTGGGAGGGTGTCATCATATTTTCTCACAATGTCCGCAACAGAGGACAGGTAGTGGACATTCTGATGTTTGACAAGAGCGGCGTTAGAATAATTGTTTCTAAGTTATCACAAAAAACTTTGTGTTACATTGAAGGCCCGGTGAGACGCAAAAGTTGTCTTTGAAACCTACCAAGAGTAAGGCTCGTAAAAGTCCACTGTGTAGGGGGGAAGCAAGATGAAGGTGTTCTGGTTTTCTTTCATGTATTATAATCAAACAGAAAGATATTGTCTGACCCAAGTACTACGAAAGCGAAGAGGAAGCAGGACCAGACTCCCCTCCAGGCGACATCTTTTTGAACCTCCTTTTTGAACTGTTTTACGAACATCTTTTTTAACTGTTTTACGAACCTCTTTTTGAACTCGTTTACGACGTTTTCTGTGAACTGTTTACGACCTTTTCTGTGAACTGTTTACGACCTTTTCTGTTTTACGAACCTCTTTTTGAACTGTTTTACGAACCTCTTTCTGAACTCGTTTACGACGTTTTCTGTGAACTGTTTACGACCTTTTCTGTGAACTGTTTATGACCTTTTCTGTGAACTGTTTACGACCTTTTCTGTTTTACGAACCTCTTTTTGAACTGTTTTATGAACCTCGTTTTGAACTGTTTTACGACCATCTTTTTGAACTCGTTTACGACGTTTTCTGTGAACTGTTTACGACCTTTTCTGTGAACTGTTTACGACCTTTTCCATTAACTGTTTACGACCTTTTCTGTTTTACGAACCTCGTTTTGAACTGTTTTATGAACCTCTTTTTGAACTGTTTTACGAACCTCTTTTTGAACTCGTTTACGACGTTTTCTGTGAACTGTTTACGACATTTTCTGTGAACTGTTTACGACCTTTTCTGTTTTACGAACCTCTTTTTGAACTGTTTTATGAACCTCTTTTTGAACTCGTTTACGACGTTTTCTGTGAACAGTTTACGACGTTTTCTGTGAACTGTTTACGACCTTTTCTGTGAACTGTTTACGACCTTTTCTGTGAACTGTTTACGACCTTTTCTGTGAACTGTTTACGACCTTTTCTGTTTTACGAACCTCTTTTTGAACTGTTTTATGAACCTCTTTTTGAACTCGTTTACGACGTTTTCTGTGAACAGTTTACGACGTTTTCTGTGAACTGTTTACGACCTTTTCTGTGAACTGTTTACGACCTTTTCTGTGAACTGTTTACGACCTTTTCTGTGAACTGTTTACGACCTTTTCTGTTTTACGAACCTCTTTTTGAACTGTTTTATGAACCTCTTTTTGAACTGTTTTACGAACCTCTTTTTGAACTCGTTTACGACGTTTTCTGTGAACTGTTTACGACCTTTTCTGTGAACTGTTTACGACCTTTTCTGTGAACTGTTTACGACCTTTTCTGTGAACTGTTTACGACCTTTTCTGTTTTACGAACCTCTTTTTGAACTGTTTTATGAACCTCTTTTTGAACTCGTTTATGACCTTTTCTGTGAACTGTTTACGACCTTTTCTGTGAACTGTTTACGACCTTTTCTGTGAACTGTTTACGACCTTTTCTGTGAACTGTTTACGACCTTTTCTGTTTTACGAACCTCTTTTTGAACTGTTTTATGAACCTCTTTTTGAACTGTTTTGCGAACCTCTTTTTGAACTCGTTTACGACGTTTTCTGTGAACTGTTTACGACCTTTTCTGTTTTACGAACCTCTTTTTGAACTCGTTTACGACCTTTTCTGTGAACTGTTTACGACCTTTTCTGTGAACTGTTTACAACCTTTTCTGTGAACTGTTTATGACCTTTTCTGTGAACTGTTTACGACCTTTTCTGTTTTACGAATCTCTTTTTGAACTGTTTTATGAACCTCATTTTTAACTGTTTTACGACCCTCTTTTTGAACTCGTTGTCGACGTTTTCTGTGAACTGTTTACGACCTTTTCTGTGAACTGTTTACGACCTTTGTCCTTTAGAAACAGCTGTGGTCATGTGGTCGGAGAAAGTGAAATAAAGAAGGAGGAGTACAATCCTTCGCCAGAGCGTGAGTGACACTGTAACAGGTTACAGGTCGACACGTTTCTCCTCAATTGAGTCCAAATTGAATTCTGTCTCTGTTTATTTCCTTGCTTCTTGTCTTGTTTAATAGATATCAAACACAGTGTTTGAACCTGACAAGCGGCGTTGTAGTTTTTCTTCTGTATAAATATTGGAGTGGCACACACACACAGATTATATATAATATTCTGTTGTGTTATGTTCATGCTATTTTGCGGGAACGCTTCGTGAAAGACGTTGACATTTTTCTCAAAAAAGCTCATTTATTTTCCCGTCTTTTGTCCCGTCTAGCCCACTGTCTGGACCCGTCGTCTCTCCATCAGCAGCCGGCTATTTGTCATCCGTCCTCTGTCATTAAATCACGTCCACGTCGTACATCAAACCTTCCTGTCCGTGGCGGCGCCTACAAATCCACGGCCTCTACCGGGCGCGGGTCAAAAAGCTCATTGGCACGTATCCCGCCGCTTTCTTCCCTTTTGTCTCTGCCTCTTTGCAATTTGTCGCAGGAGAAATGATGCCGGTATGAATACGTGAAGAGCGTGACTATTAATACCGGCATGGAACAAATGGCTTTGTGTCCTGAATTAAGCGGCGACTCAAGTGCACTAAAAACATGTCCACAGGTGGAACGACCGGAGCAATAAAATAATGAACGGCATATTACTCCTCTGCCGTGACGAATAGAGTCTTGCATAATCGGCTCACAGACGTCGTCGTCTTCAATCACATTCATTTTGAATTTCCTTGACGATGACGCAGCAAGCAGGACATGGCGTCCACGTGGCCTCAATTTAAGCGCCTTTGCCCGCCTCATCCATCAAACCCCGGTGGCCGATAATAGCGTCACCTTCCAGCTGGCGTAACGTAATTACAAAAAAAACCAAAAAACTTCAAATGAGCCACATTTGGGCAATTCTATTCATTTATCAAGGCTGCCAAAAAACGTATTAAAAGTCATCACGGCACACTTATCGCATATATTTATTGGTTGTTGTTTTTGGGGGTTAAAAGGTGTGATGTTTTTCCACAGTATGGGAGAAAGGAAAGGTTGGTGGAAATGATACCTCAAGGAAGCCGGCTAGCAGAGACGCTCCCTCAGGCGCTGATTTGCTATTTTGATTCCCAAGGAATCAAACATTTTAAAAAATCCAAGTTGAGAGTAGAACAAACTACACATGGTGCATTCCAGGAAAACTGAAAAGTATAGAGCAGGGGGTGTCCCAGCCCGAACAGGTTTTACCCGGCCCGCGAGATGCATGAAAATGAACTGAAATTTAAGAATGAAAAAAACTGCTGTTCTAAATGTGTCCACTGGATGTCGCAACAGCAATTTTTTGTTTTCCCTTCAGAGAGGGCGGACCTTTTACCTGATATTAATGATTTTATTGAAGTAATTTGTATTTTACTTTTACTGTGATAGTGTTTACCTACATGTCTCCTCTGTACTCAGCCATGCAATCATTTGTCCACATAGTTGCATATATGTGTATGTTGTGTGTGTGTGTGTGTGTGTGTGTTTGTGTTTGGTATCTGTATCCTTGCGTACATATGTGATAATGGGGTGTATGGGTCACCGGGGTATTGTTTTTAACTTTGTAAAGCACTTTGTGTTGCATTTCTTTTATGTATGAAAAGCCCTTTATAAATAAAGTTTGATTGATTGATGTGCTGTGTTAAGATAGAGGCAACACTACATACTTATGCTGCTTATTAGTGATAGTCTCCAAAATGTGGATTGTTACATTCATGCCTTAATTGCCAAATATGTTGCTGGTAATGTAACCTGTGACATTTCTACCCTCCCAAAAAATGCTTTTGATAATCTGTCCATTTTGTGTTGTACTTATGACTGTGGGCCGCACATAATTATGCTAAAATAATATGTATCTCCTTCTGACTTCATGTGTGATTAATGAAATGAGTCCAAATTCAAAAGTTTTGTTGTAGACGATGCTCCATATGTTAGTACATCAGTTAAGGAAAATTAGTAAATTACACTAATAACATCTTCAAATGTTCTTGTAATCAGACCATATTTTCAGTATATTAGATGGAATCTTTACCTGACATGTTTTGACTGCAGTCTTCTCTAGAAGGGTCACCTGACCACTGTGACGCGTTGCCTATCAGTTGTTCTTATAGGCGTGTCCAACCAGGCAGACCTGTCAAGTTTTGCATGATTTACACGGGATTTCGTAAATTACATCGCATTTCTTGTTTTGTTCCATTTTTTTCTTTTGGATGTACAAGTAACTGTCCTGTTTTTGTGTGAGGTTTACCTGTTGTGTTTATTTTGAGTTTTTTTTTAATTTTTTTATTTATTTATTATACATTTTTATTTTTTTGTCCTGTCCAGCTCCTCAGGCAAATCATATAGTAGATGTAGATGCCCATATCGGCTGTACAAATTTACTTTACTAAAGAGAAGTGTGGGATTCTTCTCTTGTTGCCTTATTATATTTGACTTTATTAAATGTATTTATATTATCATTTGGTGCAGCTGGGCCGTAGCAGGAGGGGATAAAAAGAGAAAAAAAGGAAGACAGAGGGGGAAATTGTGGGGACAAGATAGAGAGAGTTTTTTCATGACCCGCTGTATTGATTCATTTATTCCCCTAATGCAGGGGTCGGCAACCTAAAATGTTGAAAGAGCCATATTGGACCAAAAATACAAAAAACAATCTGTCTGGAGCCGCAAAAAATTAAAAGCCATATTACATGTGTCATGAGATGTACATTTAATTAAGATGACTTAAAGGAAACTAAATTAGCTCAAATATCAGCTACAAATGAGGCATAATGATGCAATATGTACATATCGCTAGCCTAAATAGCATGTTAGCATCGATTAGCTTGCAGGCATGCAGTGACCAAATATGTCTGATTAGCACTCCACACAAGTCAATAACATCAACAAAACTCACCTTTGTGCACTCATGCACAACGTTAAAAGTGTGGTGGACAAAATGAGACAGAAAAAGTGGCATAAAACACGTCCTAGAAAGTCGGAGAAATGTATACATGTAAACAAACTATACAGTGAGTTCAAGGACCGCCAAAATAAGTAGGACAAAACGGCGCTCGCCAAATACTCGAATGAGTGAAGCATATTTAACATAAACAGTGTGATTTATAACAATTAGGGAGGTTTGTGTCATGTTTGTCCTCCTACAGAAACCATACTAAAACAAAAAAATAGATTTTTTTCCCCCTCATCTTTTTCCATTCTTCATACATTTTTGAAAAATCTCTAGAGAGCCACTAGGGTGGCGCTAAAGAGCCGCATGCGGCTCTAGAGCCGCGGGTTGCCGACCCCCGCCCTAATGCAGGGGTCGGGAACCCAAAATGTTGAAAGAGCCATATTGGACCAAAAATACAAAAACAAATCTGTCTGGAGCCGCAAAAAATTAAAATCCATATTACAAAGGTAATTCCACTCTTTAAAACGGGAGATAAACATAGATTTACTAATTATAGACCCGTGTAATTAATTGAAAAAATATTTGTAGAAAAATTAGACAGTTTTATTGAAAAGAACATGCTGTTGAGTGAGAGCCAGTATGGATTCC
Source organism: Entelurus aequoreus (assembly GCF_033978785.1). Classification (NCBI taxonomy): domain Eukaryota; kingdom Metazoa; phylum Chordata; class Actinopteri; order Syngnathiformes; family Syngnathidae; genus Entelurus; species Entelurus aequoreus. The sequence goes on along the minus strand of NC_084736.1, from coordinate 16,639,595 downwards.
GGACCAATAGATCCACTGCTTCAGCTGTAATGAATATAATGGAGGATATAGCAACAGCAACTGATAATAAGAAATACACTAGAGGGGTGTTTATCAATCTTAAAAATGCATTTGACACTATAAATCATTCTATATTATTGTCCAAGTTGCATTCATTTGGTATGAGAGGAGTAGTTTTAGACTGGCTAAGAAGTTATTTAGATAATAGACAAGAGTATGTGGATTTTGTGGGTAATACATCTGAACAAATGAGGATTGAATGTGGAATTCCACAAGGTTCGGTTTTGGGACCAAAATTGTTTATTTTATATATTAATGATATATGTGAGGTATCAAAGTTATTGAAATGTGTATTATTTGCGGACGACACCAACATTTATAGTTCGGGACATGACTTAAAAGCATTATCAAACATTATTGAACAGGAAATGATTAAACTTAAGAGATGGTTTGATGTCAATAAATTATCGTTAAATGTGAAAAAAACAAAGTCTAGGATTTCTTGTAAAAGGAAAAGGGAGGAAACGATCAAACTGTCAATAGATGGAATTTATATTGAAAGGGTTTCTGAACTTAGATTTTTAGGAGTGATACTGGATGACGGTCTGACATGGAAATCTCATATTGCACATGAACGGAAAAAGATGTCTAAGAGTATTTTATACTAAACAAGGTCAAATATATGTCAGAATTAACAGCAATGTGCTCCCGTCACGTAGAGGATCTTTTGCTATGTTTTTTGCAGGCGGTCCTTAAAAACAGCAGTTTTTTCGGTTGAATTGAGGATCTTTGACAAGGAGTTTTTGCAGTATTTTGTTAAAAACAGCGTACAGTAGGAAGGGGATTTATATGGCCCCAATCGTCACGGTTAACCTGACACATAAAACGTGACAAAATCCGGAGGTGCGCCATCCACTTTATCCGCCAGGAGGACAGTAGTGTGTTGAATATTTTAAAATGTGTTTTGTGTCCAACTTTGACCACAGTTGCTATGCAGAGTAGCGCTTTCCATCATTTTCAGCAGACTGCATTGCAAAATGATTAACCTCCCCTCTTCCTCTCACACATGATCCACCCAGTAATGTTTTTTTGTTTGTTTTTTTGTCATAAAAAAGTACAATCATGTGTGCTTACGGACTGTATAAATAAACATTGATTGATTGATTGACTGTATCCCTGCAGACTGTATTGATCTATATTGATGTATAATGTAGGAACCAGAAATATTAATAACAGAAAGAAACAACCCTTTTGTGCGAATAAGTGTAAATGGGGGAGGGAGGTTATTTGGGTTGGTGCACTAATTGTAAGTGTATCTTGTGTTTTTTATATTGATTTAATTTAAAAAAATGTTTAAAAAATGTTAAAAAAAAAAAAAAAAATTTGAATTGTGTTTTTATTTTATTTATTTATTTATTTCTTGCGCGGCCCGGTACCAATCAGGTGGTTGGGGACCACTGATATAGAGGATCTTTGAGCAGCATTGTTGGAGTAGGTTTTTCAAAACAGCAGTGCCCCTGTCACGTAGCGGTGAAAATGCCATAAGAAATTCATATAAAGGACACAATAATCATAAGAGAAAGAAGAAAACGTCCACTCTCATATTTCACCCACTGTTAACGTGACCTTTATGAGGTGACACGCCCCCACGCCACCGTTACTGACCTCTTTGCTCTGGTTCAGGTGGTAACGGCAGTCAAGACCCATCAGTGTGTTCCTGAAGAACAAAACCACGTACAAATGTTAGTGTGCTTGTTCTTGTTTTCAGGGCGATCCGTCACAAAAGTGCAGCAAAAAATGACAAAACGTGGCGGGGAGGACGATTTTGGAAGCAAAAAAAAAAAATGTAAAAGAAATGTCGGTGCAGGAAATCACAGCTTAAACTCGATCTGACATGTCGCTGACAGAAAAACCTTTCATTAGCCTTTCAAGCTCGCCCACACGGTAACAAAAGCGGGGCGGTCGTTTGTCTTTTGCCGCCAAGCCGCCGTGCATACCAACTAAATACTCCACACGGCGACCGAAAAAAGCCTAGTTCATCAATTTGAAAAAAAAACTTGACACGTGAAGCAGACAATTAATAATCATTTATAACACAAGCTCACAATGTAATTAAGTCATCATTTTATTGCGCTATCACACCAGGAAAGTTTGCCGCCCAGTATGTCAGAATAATTGTATCGAAGTTATCACAAAACTTTGCGTTTCCATGAGTTCCCGGCGAGAGGACAAAAGCTGTCTTTGTGTAGGATGGGAAGCAACATGAAGGTGTTCTGTTTCTTTCATGTATTGTAATCAACAGAAAGATATTGTCTTGACCCAAGAACTACAAAGCGAAGAGGAAGCAGGTCCGGACTCCCCTGCAGGGACCTCTTCTTTGAACTGTTTTACAACCTTTTCTGTGAACTGTTTACGACCCTTTCTTTGAACTGTTCTATAACCAAAGGCGATGGCTGTTTACGACCCCCCCTCCCTTAGAAACAGCTGTTGCCATGTAATCAGGGTTAGAATAATTGTTTCTAAGTGTAAAACTCCACTGTGTAGGGGGGAAGCAACACGAAGGTGTTCTGTTTTATTTCATGTATTGTAATCAACAGAAAGATATTGTTTTAACCCAAGGACTACAAAGCGGAGAGAAGGCAGGATCTGCCCAAGTTCCAGACGACCTCTTTTTGAACCTCCTTTTTCAACTGTTTTACAAACTTCTTTTTCAACTGTTTTACGAACCTCTTTTTGAACTCTTTTACGACCTCTTTTTTGAACCGACCTTTTCTGTGAACTGTTTACGACCTTTTCTGTGAACTACTTACGACCCTCGTCCTTTAGAAACAGCTATGGCCATGTGGTCAGGGAAGGTCCAAATAAAAGAAGGAGGCGTGCAATCTTTTGGCAGAGCGTAATGACACTGTACAAGGGTACAGATGTCCAAGCGTCTCTCCTCAAATTAAGCCAAATTGAATTCTGTCTCTGTTTAATTCTTTGCTTCTTGTCTTGTTTAATAGATGTCATCAGTGTTTGAACCTGACAATCAGGGAAAGTCCAAATAAAAGAGAAGGTGTACAATCTTTCGCCAGAGCGTGGTGAGACACTGTGCAAGGGTACAGTGTCCAGGCGTCTCTCCTCAATTGAGCCAAATTTAATTCTGTCTCTGTTTAATTCTTTGCTTCTTGTCTTGTTTAATAGATGTCATCAGTGTTTGAACCTGACACAGTAGAAAAAAACATGGCCGTCACCCGTTAAGCTTGTATTTGATGACCCCAAAATATGAAAGTATTATTGTAGCGAAATTTGCAAGCGTCTATCTCAGTCTGTGCGTGTGTAATCCAAATTGCGTGCGTGTGTAGTAATGTGTGTGTCTGTACATCAATCGTAGTGTGTATATTCAGATCCGCGGAGAGTCACGTGTAAACAAAGACAGCCAATAGAGGGTTCCTGCCTCTCACAGGTCATAGATACGCACGCACAGATTGTATTACACGCGTGCACTTCTGAATACAATCATGTGTGCTTACGGACTGTATCCCTGCAGACTGTATTGATCTATCTATATATATATAATGTAGGAATCAGAAATATTAATAACAGAAAGAAACAACCCTTTTGTGCGAATGAGTGTGAATGGGGGAGGGAGGTTTTTTGGGTTGGTGCACTAATTGTAAGTGTATCTTATGTTTTTTATGTTGATTTTCTTTGAACTGTTGTAATCAAAGGCGATGGCTGTTTACGACCTGCGTCCCTTAGAAACAGCTGTTGCCATGTAATCAGGGGAAGTCCAAATAAAAGAGGAGGCGTACAATCTTTCGCCAGAGCGTGATGGAGACTGTGCAAGAGTACAGCCCAGACGCGCTCTCCCCAATTGAGCCAAATTTAATTCTGTCTCTGTTTAATTCTTTGCTTCTTATCTTGTTTAATAGATGTCATCAGTGTCTGAACCTGACAGTAATGCTAACATTTCCTTGAAACTTCCTAGACAATTTAAAGGGTTTTAGAGGGCGGACAGGTACAAAATGCGAGCACGTCGAAGGACATTGCGATGTTTCAAAATGTTTCTTTTGATACCTTGTGACATCAGCACTAGTTAGGGGTGGTCAAACAGGAAAAGAGGGATAGTGAGTCAGTGGTTGAAGCTTCTAATTGATACCCTACACACTCCTCTTTCCACACAAACAAGCTTTGTTATCTAACCTTCACTTTAGTCCACAGCTGGAAAAAAAGACCTGAAGTGAGTGTTGTTGGACAAAAAGCACGGCTGATAGAAAGTCTGGAGAACACTAATTCACTTTATGTATGTAGTTTTAGCTCTCTTCTGCGTCTTTAAAAAAAAACCTATATCAATTGAAATGTTTATTAATATTTTGTTCTTTTTCCCTTTTTCTTCTTCTGTACAACTTACGTTAACTGAGTAACGAAATAGAATATAAATATCATGGCTCCTATTGACACTTTGTCTCGTTTGCCTATTTCTATGATGACGTAAAAACTTTATTCAATTATTGACTGATGTTTATTATCATGGGTTATTTTCGTAGTGCAGGACTATTCAACAGGTGGCCTGTGGGCAAAATCCGGCTCATGACCGACTTCGATTGAAAACCAATGTTTTTGCAGCAGATTCCCAAAAACAGCGGACCACTCATTTCACACACAAAAAAATAAAAATAAAAACATAATCAAATGCATAGGTGATTGTGTAAAAATATTATGAGGCATTAATATTCATAAAAATACAAAACCCAAAACCAGTGAAGTGGGCACGTTGTATACATCGTAAATAAAAACAGAATACAATGATTTGCAAATCCTTTTCAACTTATATTCAGTTGAATAGACTGCAAAGACAAGATAATTAATGCTCGAACTGAGAAAGGTAATTTTGGCAAATAATCATTGATGTTATGTTTGCAGAGGGGAGATGACGGCTCAGACACCAGGGGAAGTAATGTTCAATAATTTATTATATATATAGTCAATATTTATAATAATAATAAACAATACTAACTAATAAACTAAATTAAGGAAATGGAGAGTGTCAAAACCCAAGAGTGTGTGTGTGTGGGGTTATGTGTGTGGTTAGCTGAAGTGTGTGTTACCAAGTGTTGAGAGCGAAGGAACGAGGCAGTCCGTGGGGCAGGCAGGTGGTCCAAGGCAGGAGAGGAGTGACAAGGTCCGTGTGCGGGCGAGGGTCAAGGATCGAGGAAGGCAGTCCAAAGTCCACAGGGGAAAACAACGGAAGAATCCCCAAGGGCAAAACTCGGGAGGGCACTGAGGGAGGACAAACAAGCAAGTCAGGCACGGAGGGAAAACGCAGAGGGAAAACAGAGAGCAATCAAGCTAGAGTAGGCTTACGGTACACCATTGAGAAGCTAAGTTCCAGCCAGGATCCTTGGGTCCACTGGTCCCTCTCATCAGGTCCAGGTGCGCTGATTGCAGATTGTCTCCGGCTGCTGCGACGCGTGGGCGCGGTCTGCGCGGCAAACGCGGGGGCGTGTCCTGTGGAGCTCACAGAGGAGCCTCTAGGTGCTCCCGCAGAGGAGGGAGAAGCAGACTGCGCGTGCGCCGTAACAATTAACAAAGAATTTAATGGCAGCAAGACATTGCAAAAAAGTTGGCACAGGTGTACAGCCATGTAACACCACTGTGTTACATGGCCTTTCCTTTTAACAACACTCAGTAAACGTTTGGGGACTGAGGAAACCAATTTTTGAAGCTTTTCAGGTAGAATTATTTCCCATTCTTGCTTGATGTACAGCTTAAGTTGTTCTCCGTTGTTGTATTTTACGCTCCATAATGCGCCACACATTTTCAATGGGAAACAAGTCTGGACTACAGGAAGGCCAGTGTAGTACCCGCACTCTTTTACTACGAAGCCACGCAGTTGTGACACGTGGCTTGGCATTGTCTTGCTAAAATAAGCAGGGGCGTCCATGAAAACGACGTTGCTTGGATGGCAACATATGTTGTTCCAAAACCTGTATGTACCTTTCAGCATTAATGGCCCCTTCACAGATGTGTAAGTTACCCATGTCTTGGGCACTAATACACCCCCATACCATCACAGATTCTGGCTTTTCAACTTTGCGCCTATAACAGTCCGGATGGTTCTTTTCCTCTTTGGTCCGAAAGACACGATGTCCACAGTTTACAAAAGCAATTTGAAATGTGGACTCGTCAGACCACAGAACATTTTTCCACTTTGCATCAGTCCATCTTAGATGAGCTCGGGCCCAGTAAAGTCGGCGGCATTTCTGGGTGTTGTTGATAAATGGCTTTCGCTTTGCATTGTAGAGTTTTAACTTGCACTTACAGATGTAGCAACAAACTGTAGGTACTGACAGTGGTTTTCTGAAGTGTTCCTGAGCCCATGTGGTGATATCCTCTACACACTGATGTCGCTTTTTGATGCAGTACCGCCTGAGGGAACGCTAACGTGCAGTGATTTCTCCAGATTCTCTGAACCTTTTGATGATATTACGGACCGTAGATGGTGAAATCCATGTTTGTGAATGACTGTGCATTTCATGGAAGCTGTTTTTATACCCAATCATTGCACCCACCTGTTCCCAATTAGCCTGTTCACCTGTGGGATGTTCCAAATAAGTGTTTGATGAGCATTCCTCAACTTGCTCTGTCTTTTTTGCCACTTGGGCCAGCTTTTTTGAAACATGTTGCAGGCATCAAATTCCAAATGAGCTAGTATTTGCAAAAAATAACAACATTTCTCAGTCCGAACGTTAAATATCTTGTCTTTGCAGTCTATTCAATTAAATATAGGTTGAAAAGGATGTGCAAATCATTGCCTTCTGTTTTTATTTACCATTTACACAACGTGCCAACTTCACTGGTTTTGGGTTTTGTAATATGAATGTATTATGTAATATGATACAAACAGCCATAACTGTGATGTAGCCCCCAGTAAAAAACAACAACACGTTTGAAATAAGGATTCCGATTAGTATTTTTATCATATTGCTTGTGTTTTTTTTCATGACTTTATGACTATATTGTGTTAGTGACATAAAAAGACAAATTGAATAAAAGAAAAATAAATACAGTAAACATTGAATATTAATAAATAACATTATATAAAAAATAATGAACACAATATTACATAATATTTAAATAATAGTCAAGAGAGAAAAAGAGGCCATCAAGCAGATGTGTAAAAAAGTACTGCAATACAGTAGTGAATACTGCAGTAGTATTAAGTTTTAAAAAAACACCAGCATGTTGCATGTTGTTGCACCTCAATGTCAGAATGCGTGTTTCAATTCAACCTAAAAAAAAAAGGCATCAATGAATGCAGTCGATGTATGCAAATGAAAGCCCTCAGGCATGTTTTACTGCAGGAGCAAAACAGTGTGTCGGAGTGCTAAAGTGCTAGCAGTTAGGTGTAAATGACAGCTCTTTTAAGAGCGCTTCTATCATTTGGGATGGAGTAAAAGCACTGCGAGGCTTTTGACTCTCGTCATAAAGTCCGTGTTGTACACTCGTATTTACTGGTAATTATCACACCTCCCTCACCTTCCTGTTCCGGAATGTTCTTGGTCCTGCTTCCAGCTGCAGGATGTGACATCTTCCTGCGCCTAAAACAACCACACGAGGTTACACCCTTTAAGGACCCAAATATGTTCCTTTACCAAGACAATATTGCTTCCAATTCATTCATACTGACGGCGTTTTGACGTAGCTAAATAACGTGACTTAAATAGTAGAAAGAGTTCAATTGCACAATGTGTCAGGTTCCAACACTGATGACATCTATTAAACAAGACAAGAAGCAAATAATTAAACAGAGACAGAATTAAATTTAGCTCAATTGAGGAAAGACGTGTACCCTAGTACAGTGTCGTCCCACACCCCTGGCGAAAGATTGTACGCCTCCTCTTTTTTTGGACTTTCCCTGATTACATGGCAACAGCTGTTTCTAAGGGACGGGGGTCGTAAACAGCCATCGCCTTTGGTTACAGAACAGTTCAAAGAAAAGGTCGTAAACAGTTCACAGAAACGGTCGTAAAACAGTTCAAAGAAGCGGTGCCTGGAGGGGAGTCTGGTCCTGCTTCCTCTCCGCTTTGTAGTTCTCAGGTCAAAACAATATCTTCCTGTTGATTACAATACATCAAAGAAACAGAACACCTTCATGTTGCTTCCCATCCTACACAGTGGAGTTTTACAAGCCTTCTTCTTGGTAGGTTCAAAGACAGCTCCAGGCACCTCTTCTTTGAACTGTTTTACGACCTTTTCTCTGAACTGTTTTACGACCTTTACTTTGAACTGTTTTGTAACAAAGCCGATGGCTGTTTACGACCCCCCTCCCTTCGAAACAGCTGTTGCCATGTAATCAGGGAAAGTCCAAATAAAAGAGGAGGCGTACAATCTTTCGTCAGAGCGTGGTGGAGACTGTTCAAGAGTACAGCCCAAACGTTTCTCCTCATTTGAGCCAAATTTAATTCTGTCTCTGTTTAATTCCTTGCTTCTTGTCTTGTTTAATAGATGTCATCAGTGTTTGAGCCTGACACACACTTTGCACTATTTTGTTACACTTTATTAAACATTTCTTACATATGCCTCAGTTTTGCACCTTCATTTTATTTTAAGAGGTTATTGTTAAGTGTTCAATGTGATTTTAGAATTTTGTTTACATTGTTTGAGTGTTTTCTATGGTTGTGTTGACATTTCCTTTCTTTTCTGCCTTGATAGGACTATAATAAGATTGTTAGGGACTCTCATGGCTGCGGTAGTTGTGACCCCAGGATGCAGGAGACAGGAGTCCGTAACATAATCACAAAGGAAACAATCCCCGAGCCCTGACTGGAGGGCGAGGCAGGCATAAATAGCAGCCTGATTGGCAACTGCAAGCAGGTGGAGAGAAGGAAACATAACCAGACGTGAAGTGACAGATCGTCACACAGGTGAAGGCTACATTTTAAATTAAAATATTTACATTGGTCCTTATTTTAGCTGGATCATAAAAAGTATCAATAATTATTGACATCAACCGATATAAAACATGTACATCCATATACAGCTTTCAGCCTTATCGCCTAGCCTTACGATGGCCGGAGTTTGACCCCGGAACAGATTTTTGTTCGCTTTAGGAGTTGTGGAAGTTGGTAAAAAATGTTTTAAAACAAAACAAATGTGTTTAGATATACAAAATATATTTCTATTGTCGTTTCTTCTTGTGTTTTATTTACGTCAAAAACAAAACTGAGTCACATGTGAGTGCTTTTAGATGATGCACCCGCTAAAAAGACCAGAAAAATTGCTAGTTTTGTCCCTGGTTGCTTCTTAAAATTTTTCAAAAAGGAGTATCTAGACAAGTCTGAAATGAAGTGACAAAAACTAAATTGGCTGCTGTGTCTTCTTATTCCCTGGCAGGTATGTTAGGAAACCTAGTTAAGACACCTACTATACCAGGGGTCGGCAACCCAAAATGTTGAAAGAGCCATATTGGACCAAAAATACAAAAAAAAATCTGTCTGGAGCCGCAAAAAATTAAAAGCCATATTACATGTGTCATGAGATATAAATTTAATTAAGAGGACTTAAAGGAAACTAAATGAGCTCAAATATAGCTACAAATGAGGCATAATGATGCAATATGTACATATCGCTAGCCTAAATAGCATGTTAGCATCGATTAGCTTGCAGTCATGCAGTGACTAAATATGTCTGATTAGCACTTCACACAAGTCAATAACATCAACAAAACTCACCATTGTGCACTCACGCACGACGTTAAAAGTGTGGTGGACAAAATGAGACAGAAAAAGTGGCATAAAACACGTCCTAGAAAGTCGGAGAAATTTATACATGTAAACAAACTATACGGTGAGTTCAAGGACCGCCAAAATAAGTAGGACAAAACGGCGCTCGCCAAATACTCGAATGAGTGAAGCATATTTAATATAAACAGTGTGATTTATAACAATTAGGGGGTTTGTGTCATGTTTGTCCTCCTACAGAAACCATACTAAAACAAAAAAATACATTTTTTCCCCTCATCTTTTTCCATTCTTCATACATTTTTGAAAAATCTCCAGAGAGCCACTAGGGCGGCGCTAAAGAGCCGCATGCGGCTCTAGAGCCGCGGGTTGCCGACCCCCGTACTATACGGAGTTGTTTCAACTGGCTACAATCGCAGAGTCCCATTATAATGTGTTCATGAACGAGGGCAAAGGTCGCGGTTGGTTTAGTTACGGGACATTACTACTCGGGATGGGTACTGAGTTCAGTGCTTTTTCAGGCACCGACCGATTTCCATTAATACGACCGGGTATCGATTAACGTACAATCAAACGGTGCCATATTTTGATACATTCGTTGCACATGGTGTAATGTGCGATTTCAGACCCGTCACGTCTGGTTGCACGGGCTCACGTACACAATCACTCAAGCAGCCCTCAGGTCGGACTCAGTCAAACTCCCTTTATGTCAGGGGTGTCAAACGTACGGCCCGTGGGCCGGATCAGGCCCGCGAACAGGTTTTTTCCAGCCCGCGGGATAAGTTTGCTAAGTATAAAAATGAGCCGGCATTTTTGAATGAAAGAAACTGCTGTTCTAAATGTGTTCACTAGATGGCGCAATATCAATTCTTTGTATCTTTGTAGATTATGCTACATGTGTAAAAAAAATAAAATACCTGCACCAGTTGAGGAAAATGAGCAAACTACATTAATAACAACCTGTAATTTGATTGTGATAATTTTTTTATCTTGATAGATTGAAAATTAACACCAATGAGTTAACTGATGAACATTATTACATAATTTATTCAGAAAATATAAATATTGAGAAATAAAAATAGAAAACTATTAACCGCAACATGTAAGTGTAAAAAAAAAAAACCAACAACATTGTGAATTGTACATTTTCAGAATGTGCTTTTTTCTATTTTTAAACAAAGAAAACAATCTGAAGTTGTCTTTATTTTTAAGTTATCGTGCCGCGATTTTACCAGTCCAGCCCACTTGGGAGTAGATTTTTCTCCATGTTGCCCCCGATCTAAAATGAGTTTGACACCCCTGCTCTAAGCAATGTTGCCATTTTCAACACCAACAGAGCAAGTATGCTTGGTAGAAAACGCTTGAACGTATCTTCAGTCTTTTAAAATGTGCTAGCTTGATGCTAATTTATATTAGATTTGCCATAAACAAGCTACTAATAGCGTTAGCAATTTCACATGGCAACACATCCAAATTTGGTAAAGGAAACTACAACTAAGAATATTGTTACAGTCTAACAGCTGGTGTGTAATAAACACGTTACTTACAGTACAAACACTTTGTAGGGCGCAACACAACACATTCAACTTCCTGGAAAAAGCTACTTTCTTCATAGATAGCCTATACCAGGGGTGTCAAAGTCATTTTAGCTCTGGGGCCGCATGGAGGAAAATCTGTGGACACGCGGGCCGGGCTATTAAAATCATGGCATTAAAAGTAAAAAATAAAGACAACTTCAGATGGTTTTCTTCATCTTACTTTGGCCAAAAATAGAACAAACACATTCTAAAATATTACAATAAAAATGTATTTAAAAAATACCGCGGTATAGTTTAGATCCATGAAGGAAGGAAGAAAGTGAATGAATGTTTATAACTGAATACATCTACATATGCATAAAAATGTGTTTTCTTTTGCATTATTTTCTTTAATGATTTAAGTAACGTTTATGACAACCTTTTTCCAAAACACTAAAACACTGTTGGCGTTGACGCACTTTTTGTGTCTTTTTACGCATTGAAATCAGAAAGGACGCGCATTTTCGTAAGTCTGCGCGTCCCTGCTTTCTCCGCGTTTTTATTGGTCGTCTTCAAAATAATGAACTTTCCGGTACAATTTCTTAAATTTTGATTCGCCGAAAGGTTTATCAATCACAAATACTGCCTCAGTTTGCACTCGGACAATTTTACCGCAAGGGGCTGTGTCACGCCAAATTTCGTCCCCCTACAAACCCCCCCCCCCCCCCCCCACCCCCATTTACTTCCGTGGTCATTTCCTCTTACGTCATTTCCTCTTACTTGAGCGCTGACGAAAAAAACAACGAATGAAACTAAAAAAAATTAAGTTCACATAAATGTCATTTTAATTTAGTTCACTTACACAGAGAACTAAAAACAACTGAATTTAACGAATACATTTAGTTTTAATAAAGTTTGATAATGTTGATTGATAATTAATTAACTTATTGTACACTGTTATTCATTTCCGCATATGTCCACGAGTCAAATGAGCAGTCAGAAATATCCTCAAGTTAATTTGTCCGTTTAATACTTGTCCGATTAATACAGACGTTTTGTTAACGCTATATTATAAAAAATAAAAAACCCCAAAAAGAAACAAGTATCCTTCCAGCGACGGGCAGTCAAAGCCGAAGTGCTATCAATCGCTGTCAATGACGTAAGAGGAAATGACGTAAGACGAAATGACCCCGGAAGTAAATGGGGGGGGGGGGGGGGGGGGAGAAATTTGGCGTGACAGCTGTCTAAAGAAAGACTTCATGGTAAACACTAAGGTGAGTGTAAAGTCAACTTTTTTAACTTCCTCCTGTGCCATGGCTCCAGTAAATGAGTTGTTTTAGTCTTTGTGAGTCCATGGAAACGTCACTTTTTTTCTCCCGCTGAATCGACATTTTTCGAGGATGGAGACAGGCTAGCTGTTAGCTTCGAGCTAACCATCACCCGACCGGACTCCTCCACCACAAAAACATACTTTGCAGGTCAACAAACCGGGCAAATATGTGCCTTTTGAAGTGTTAATGTGCGAGGAGTGTTCAAAAGGTCTTGTTTAATAAATGTCATCAGTGTTTGAACCTGACAGCAGCGCAGAGACGTCCCCAACTGATGCACAGATGAGTGGTCCACCCCGGGTCCCGACTTTGAACAGCTAGCGCGTCATCTGGGGTCACCTAATTTGTGCTCCCCCTCTCCACGAAGGAGAGGGGGGCAGAGCAGAAAAGAGACGGCAGATCAACTGGTCTAAATGGGGGGTCTATTTAAAGGCCCCCCCCCCCCACCCCCGGAGAGCGCGGCGAGGCCAGCCCACGGCCACCCCACCCAAGCCGGCCGCCACAGGACCACCCAGCACGGGGCCACAGGAACCACCCACCCCACCCGCAGGGACCCCAACGATGGAGATAGAACAACCAGCAACCGCCCCGCCGAGTCCCCCCCCCTGAGGTAGGGGAATAAATAAATAAAATAAATAAATACATAATAATAATAATATTAATAAAATATATTAAAAAAAAAAAAAAAAAAGGAAAAAAAAAAAAAAAAGGAAAAAAACTAAATAAATAAATAATTAAATCTATTTATATAAAAAAAAAAATTAATAAATAAATAAATAAAAAAAGAATTAAAAGAAGATCACAGACATGCTGACACACAAGGTCGCTACCCCCAACAACTGGCCGACTCGCAGCACCTCGGAATATACAAATGAGTTTTAAGATGGGACTTAAATGCTTCTACGGAGTCAAAAATCAAGTCAAAAATTTTTATTGAGGTTTGTGACAAAACAAAGCGGCATACAGTTCACATTTCAAAGCCAACATGGCCCCTAAGGGCGCGACGCTATTGTGACTACAAGTACGCTTAACGACGTCCAGTTGTGTCCAAACATTGTGCTTTCATCACTTCAACACAACAACAGTCACCGGGAAAGAGGGCGGGGCTCGCCACTGAACAACGTGAAGCTAAGCCGCGACCGGTGAAAGGATCTTTGCTTTGAGAGGAGGCCTCACTCTGCATGACTGAGCCAAATGTCAACCCGCACATGAAAGGAGGGGCGTCTCCAGGCGAGTCACATCAATGGGAAAAGGACGAGGGAGGCCGAGCGGGGAAGCGGGACGGGATCGATGATGAGTCATGCACACTCGCTGACCTGGCCAACCTGGTTCAACACACACGTCACTCGACATCGCCGTCTTCATCCCGTACGCCAACAATGCTCCCAATAGGAATTGAAGTGCAACTGCTGTTATTCCGTCTCTCGATGACGCCAAAGTATTTTGACAAAAAGCTCATTTTTAGCATTACTTTGCATTTTAATTGGGTTCTCTGACTCGAGGAAAGCAATTAAGCAGAGTAAGGTCACAATAATTGTGTTTTATTAATGCCAGCAGCAAGAGGCAAGGTTATGATTTGGTTTTTTCTTTGATTATTTTGGTGCAGTCAGAATGTGCCGGCAGGAGAAGTAGCTTTTGGCTGTCCAAGAAGTGACCACATGACACCATTTGCATACAATTCCCTTTTGTAAATTCCAGTCCTAAAAATATCACAGGTGATAGAAGTCCTCATGATGATGCATTTTACTTTTTGTATTTTCTATCTTCTATCCCTGAGGATTTTGATGCACTTCAGCTCAGACTTCGCAAAATATGTATTTTTAAATATATGACACCACTATATAGTACTAGTTAGAAAAATCACCACAAGGTGGACTCAAAGTAACTGGGCTATTGTTGTTTGTTAAATACATTATTATTATTATTATTATCAGTATCATTATTATTATTATTATTATCATCAGTATTACGGACGCTGTATCGATCCGTTGTGGTGAAGAAGGAGCTGAGCCGGAAGGCAAAGCTCTCAATTTACCGGTCGATCTACGTTCCCATCCTCACCTATGGTCGTGAGCTTTGGGTTATGACCGAAAGGACAAGATCACGGGTACAGGCGGCCGAAATGAGTTTCCTCCGCCGGGTGGCGGGGCTCTCCCTTAGATATAGGGTGAGAAGTTCTACCATCCGGGGGGAGCTCAAAGTAAAGCCACTGCTCCTCCACATCGAGAGGAGCCAGATGAGGTGGTTCGGGCATCTGGTCAGGATGCCACCCGAACGCCTCCCTAGGGAGGTGTTTAGGGCACGTCCAACCGGTAGGAGGCCACGGGGAAGACCCAGGACACGTTGGGAAGACTATGTCTCCCGACTGGCCTGGGAACGCCTCGGGATCCCCCGGGAAGAGCTGGACGAAGTGGCTGGGGAGAGGAAAGTCTGGGCTTCCCTGCTTAGGCTGCTGCCCCCGCAACCCGACCTCGGATAAGCGGAAGAAGATGGATGGATGGATGGATCAGTATTAACATTATCCAAAAAGCTTATTTAGTCTTACATTTTAAAATGTAGTGTTTCCCTGGGTGTGTCCCTTGGGGGTGGTAACAATAGAGTTGCCACTCTTCCCGGTGGAATCAGAAAATAGGTCCTCCCTATCTATAAGGAGGAGGTTTGGCTATCACCTATCGTCTCCTTGCTACAATGTCTTGGCAACTCCCCCCAAAGATGGTCTCATTACATCGGAAGAGTGGTCACTAAGAAGCGGTTTTGCCACTCTACCTGTGGAATGAGATCATAGGTCCCCCCCTATTCATTCGGAGGTTTGCTCATCACCTATTGTCTGCTTGCAAAAATGTCCTGAGATCTCACCTCCAAAGATTGTCTCATTTCATCAGAAAAGTGTTCACTAAGAAGTTGTTTCACCACTCTTCCTGTGGAATCAGAAAATAGGTCCTCCCTATTCATAAGGGAGAGTTTTGACTATCACCTATCATCTCTTTGATAGAATGTCTTGACAACTCACCCCAAAGATTGTCTCATTTCATCAGAAGAGTGGTCACTAAGAAGCTGTTTAGCCACTCTTGCTGTGACATCAGAAAATAGGCCCTCCCTATCCATAAGGAAAAGTTTTGCCTATCACTTATTGTCTACTTGCAACAATGTCCTGACATCTCACCCACAAAGATGGTCTCTTTCCATTAGAGGAGTGGTCACTAAGAAGCTGTTTTGTCACTCTTCCCGTAGAATAAGATCATATTTTCCCCCTATTAATTCGGAGGTTTGCTTATCACCTATTGTCTGCTAGCAAAAATGTCCTGAGATCTCACCCCCAAAGATTGTCTCATTTCATCGGAAGAGTGGTCACTAAGAAGCTGTTTAGCCACTCTTCCTGTGGAATCAGGAAATAGGTCCTCCCTATCCATAAGGAAGAGTTTTGCCTATCACCTATCATCTCCTTGATACAATATCTTGACAACTCACCCCCAAAGATTGTCTCATTACATCGGAAGAGTGGTCACTAAGAAGCTGCTTTGCCACTCTTCCTGTGGAATGAGATCATAGGTCCCCCCCTATTCATAGGAAGTTTGCCTATTACCTATTGTCTACTTGCAACAATGTCCTGAGATCTCACCCCCAAAGATTGTCTCATTTCATCGGTAGAGTGTTCACTAAGAAGCTGTTTCACCACTCTTCCTGTGGAATCAGAAAATAGGTTTTCCCTGTCCATAAAAATAAGGTTAGCCCATCACCTATCGTCTGCCCCGACATCTCACCCCCAAAGATGGTCTCATTCCAGTGAAAGAGGGGCCACTAACAAGTTGTTCTGGCACTCTTCCCGTGGAATGAGATCCTAGGCTCCCCCTATTCATTCGGAGGTTTGCCTATCACCTATTGTCTGCTTGCAACAATGTCCTGACATTCTCACCCCCCAAAGATTGTCTCATTTTATCGGAAGAGTGTTCACTAAGAAGCTGTTTTGCAACTCTTCCTATGGAATCAGAAAATAGGTCCTCCCTATCCATAAGAACGAGGTTAGTCCATCTCCTACCGTCTGCTTGCAACAATCTCCTGACAGCTCACCCCCAAAGATGGTCTCATTCCTTGCTAAAAGTGGCCACTAACAAGCTTTCTGACGTTCTTCTCGTTGAATGTGACAATAGTTTCTATTCATCCATAAGGAGAAGATTTGCCTATCACCTATTGTCCTCTTGTAGCAATGTTCTGACGTCTCTCCACTCCACTCACCCAAAGATTGTCTCGTTCTACAGAAAGAGTGTCCACTCAGAAGCTGTTTTGCCACTCGTCCTGCGGAATGAGACAATAGGTTCTCTTAATCCTTATAATATCCCATATTGTTCAATTCGGGACACTTATACTGAACAAAAATATAAATGCAACACTTTTGTTTTTACTTCCATTTTTCACAAGTTAAACTCAAAGATGTAAAACTTTTACTATGTACACAAAAGACCTATTGTTCTCAAAATAGTTGTTCACAAATCTGTGTTAGTGAGCATTTCTTCTTTACCAAGATAATCCATCCTACCACACATGTGTGACATATCAAGATGCTGATTAAACAGCATGGTTATTGCACAGGTTTGATTGATTGATTGATTGAGACTTTTATTAGTAGGTTGCACAGTGAAGTACATATTCCGTACAATTGACCACTAAATGGTAACACCCGAATAAGTTTTTCAACTTGTTTAAGTCGGGGTCCACTTAAATTGATTCATGATACAGATATATACTATCATATATACTATCATCATAATACAGTCATCACACAAGATAATCACATTGAATTATTTACATTATTTACAATCAGGAGTGTGGAGGGGGGGTGGGGTGGGGGGGTGGGGATATGGACATCAAGTAGTGGACATAGAGAGAGAGAGAGAGAGAGAGAGAGAGAGAGAGAGAGAGAGAGAGAGAGAGAGATCAGAAGGCATAAGACAAAGAATCTGCATTTGATTGTTTACATTTGATTATTAGCAATCCGGGGAGGGTGTTAGTTTAGGGTTGTAGCTGCCTGGAGGTGAACTTTTATAGCGGTTTTGAAGGAGGATAGAGATGCCCTTTCTTTTATACCTGTTGGGAGCGCATTCCACATTGATGTGGCATAGAAAGAGAATGAGTTAAGACCTTTGTTAGTTCGGAATCTGGGTTTAACGTGGTTAGGTGTGCCTTAGGCTGCCCACAATAAAACATCATGCTGAAATGTGCATGTGGGGGGGCGTGGCCTGCGGACCTGCAGCGAAGCGGGGTGTGCCAGGACCGGCTTCGAGATCAGCGACCGGTGCGCAGATGACACAGCTGAGAGTGTTTGTCTGATCACCTGTCGCTCTGTTAAAGGCAGCAGTCGGGAAGGAGAGGGGAGAGTTGTTGATGGCGGTTGGCAAAGCACGAGGAGAGCGAGAGCAAGACAGACGACTCTGAAGGGAAACCATTCATGTGCTCGATCGAGGACGAAGACAATTGCTGAAAAGCACACAAAGACTTTGCACATTCTAACAAGTTTATTGTAAAATAAACATTATTGTTAACTATGAAAAGGAGTGGTAATGTCGGTGACTGGTGGTCCAAAGAACCCAGAGGAGCAAGACCTCCACAGTGCAGTTTTGCTTTACTGGAACACGCTGTCGTATACGCCGATCCACAGCATCCCAAACATGCTCAATGGGTGACATGTCCAGTGTGTATGCTGACCATGCAAGAACTGGGATGTGTTCAGCTTCCAGGAATTGTGCACAGATCCTTGCAACATGGGGCCGTGCATTGTCATGCCGTGCCATGAGATGATGGTCTCGGGTAAATGGCACAACAACGGACCTCGTCACGATATCTCTGTGCGTTTAAAATGCCGTCAATAAAATGCACTTGCATTCGTTGTCCATAACATACCATACCATCTCCTCGGTCGATGAGGCTAAGGCGTTCATCGCGACCCGAGCCGTGAGCTGCAACTTGGGTGTTGAGCCAGCTACTGAGGCGAAAAAAACGGCTAACGTGACTTGCTACACGGTAAGGCTAATGTTAGCTAGCTAGCTAACACACCTTAACTTTCACGGAGTAGAGTAATGTTGACATTAACATACATCTCTCCTAACTTATCTCACCAGCCCACGCATTCACGTTGCGCTTTAAAAGTCAATATGTACAATCCCATGCGTTGATGTTCCTCATATTGTTCACAGCGTTTGCTGCTGTTTTGGTTTTCACTGAAGTGAGATTAGCGCAGGTTACACCTGGCTCTGATACACACGTGACATTCTTGTTATTGTTTTGGTCTCGTATTGGCCGTCATTTCTTTTTACCCCGCGGGGTGGCGCTGATGTGCCTCTGAACTGGTCCAAAACCTGACTGCTAGTTGGGAACTCTCCTTTCGGTAGGAACTTTTACGTTTTCGTGGGACTCATACGCCCATCGGGCGTATGAGGTACATTTCCAAACAAAATGAAAATAGCTAAAGTTGCACCAATTTATAAGACTGGAGACAAACATCAATTTACAAATTATAGACCTGTTTCTCTACTTCCACAATTTTCTAAAATCATTGAAAAACTGTTCAGAAACAGATTAGAAAGTTTCATAAATAAAAATAGAATACTCGAAGAGAACCAATATGGATACAGAGCTAATGTTTCAACTTCAATGGCTTTAATTGAAATTACAGAAGAAATTACCAATGCAATAGATAGTAAAAAATGTGCGGCAGCAGTTTTTATGGATCTAACTAAAGCATTTGACACAATTAATCACAATATTTTAATCAAAAAACTAGAACGATATGGCATCAGAGGGTTAGTCTTAAACTGGATAAGAAGTTATCTAACGAACAGGAAACAATACGTGAAGCTAGGCGAACACACGTCTACAACGCTAAATATATCCTGTGGTGTACCTCAGGGATCAATACTAGGACCTAAATTATTCAATCTCTATATAAATGACATTTGTAAAGTTACAAAAGATTTAAAGTTAGTATTATTTGCGGATGATACAACAGCGTTTTGTTCAGGAGAGAACACACAGGAGATAATACAAATAATAACAGAAGAAATTAACAAATTAAAAAGATGGTTTGACAAAAACAGACTATCGTTGAATCTTAGTAAAACTAAAATAATGCTATTTGGTAATAGTAGAAGAGAAAGTCAAACACAAATACAAATAGACGGAATAGAAATTGAAAGAGTAAACGAAACCAAATTTCTAGGTATAATGATTGATGATAAATTGAACTGGAAATCTCACGTAAAAAATATACAACATAAAGTAGCAAGAAACACGTCAATAATGAATAAAGCAAAACATGTTCTAGACCAAAAATCCCTTCATATTCTCTACTGCTCACTAGTGTTACCATATCTGAGCTACTGTGTAGAAATATGGGGAAATAATTACAAAAGTACACTTCATTCATTAACGGTGTTACAAAAAAGATCAGTTAGAATAATACATAATGTTGGATATAGAGAACATACAAACCCTTTATTTATTGAATCAAAGATACTGAAATTCCTTGACATAGTGAATTTGCAAACAGCTAAAATTATGCACAAAGCAAACTATAACCTGCTACCCAATAATATACAACAATTCTTCTCAAAAAAAGAGGAGAAATATAATCTTAGAGAAAAACGTAACTTAAAACATTTGTTTGCACGTACAACACTTAAGACCTTCAGTATATCAGTATGTGGAATTAAATTATGGAATGGATTAAGCAAAGCAATCAAACAATGTACTAATATGATCCACTTCAAGAAACTCTTCAAACTTAAAGTGTTTACAAAGTACAAAGAAGAAGAACCATGACAAACATTCTCAATTTATTTCATCCATTCATTCAATCATTCTTAAAGTAATCTTACTTATCTCATCATATGAAATATGACTTACTTCACCAATTATTATTATTAAATTCTTACTATTATTTATTTATTTATTTTTATTGTGATTACTTATGGAGTTTATTGTGAATAAATTAAGAACAGGAAGTGAACAAAAAGTTTTAGCAACTGTTATGTAAAGAAAAGGGGTAGGATTAAATAAGCTCTGCTTCTTCCTACTCCTTTTCGAACATGTTGAAAAGAGAAACTGGAAATTGTGATGTATCATGTTGTATGCTTGCATGTTCGAAATAAACTCAAACTCAACTCAACTCAACTACGTGTGACATTTGGTGGGTTGGTGACGGGTTGGGGGAGGAGCGTGAATGTTTATTTTTCTCGGCATGTCATGTCATATTCATACATTGAAGGGGATTGATGCGATCCTACGCTAAATGGAAGCAGCATTTTCCAGTATGTATGGTACGAGTGTGTGTGAATGGGAGTGTCCATGTATGTGTACTTACTGTTTGAATGTGGTGTGCGTGTTTGTGTTGTGTGTCTGTGGCCCACAGTCCTTGACCATATGTCCTCTTCTCTTGTTCATGTTTCATGAACAGAGGAATGATTTATCTGACCATGATCACACACCCTCTTTTTCTTTTCATGTTTCTGAAATAACTATATATGGATAGTTCTGATAGTGAATTCTCCTCTGAAATAGAGAATGAAGATTTGATAAACTACCACAATTTGGAATCGATCCGTTTCTCAGACCACATCAACTACAAATCACAAAGATTTATGTGCGAAATGGATCCAGATAGAAATGCTCCTCAAAACACCAACAATGATTGTTTATATTATACTGACGTCACATTTGATAAAACATTTATGCAAGATAATAACATAGCTCTAGTACATTTTAATAGCAGGAGTCTATACTCTCATTTTGATGATATCCAGGACTATTTGAATCAATTCAAATCTCCATTTAATATTATAGGTATTTCAGAGACATGGATGAATGAGAACACAAGTAATGAGTTTGAATTAAATGGGTATGAAATGTTTTGCACCGACCGTAAAAATAAGAGAGGAGGAGGTGTGGCTCTGTATGTGGACAAAAATATCAGCTGTAGTATTGTAAATTGTTGAGGAACTCTTCGAATGCGTCACTGTGGAATTATCATTTTCAAATAGGAAACACATTATTGTAAGCTGCGTTTATAGGACACCAGGATCCCACTTGAAAATATTTAATGAATGGATGGAAAAATTATTTAAGAGAAACAAAAAATATATAGTATGTGGTGACTTTAATATCAATCTTTTGAATCCTAATAAACACAAACACACAGCAGAATTTATTGACACCATGTTCTCCATGGGCTTATTCCCACTGATCACACGACCCACAAGAATCACAACACACAGCACCACACTTATTGACAACATATTTTGTAACATAGTAGATCAGACTGTAACTGGAGGCTTGTTAGTGAGTGACGTCAGTGATCATTTACCGGTATACAATATTAACTGCAAAACATCCAAACCTGTAAATAGTGAATATTATCGAAGAACGATCAATAACAGCACTTAAGAATGATTTAGCGAAACAAAACTGGGATTCTGTTTTTCAAACGTCAGATATAAATGCAGCTTATAATTTATTTCATGACATTTTTTTCTCACTTTATGATACACACTGCCCCATCAAAAAATGCACTATAACTAACTCCACAAAAACTCCATGGATAACCAAAGGGCTTGCGAACGCTTGCAAAAAGAAAAATTATTCATATAGGACTTTTTTTAGGCATCAATCCATAGAAACAGAACAAAAGTACAAAACATATAAAAATAAATTAACCAGCATATTAAGAGCAAGCAGAAAAGAATACACTACCAAACTGTTAATCCAAAAGAAAAATGATATAAAAAGAATTTGGAGGGTATTAAATACAATTATTGGGCATGGTTCAAACAGTCCTTGTTATCCAGAGTTTTTTGTTGAGAACGACCAAATCATAAGTGACAAGAAGATGATTGCCGATAGCTTCAATATGTTTTTTGTTAAAGTTGGGCCTGAGCTGGCAAAAAAAAAATCCCAATTAATGATGAACAGCCCACGGAACTTATTGAAAAAAATCCCTTCTCGATGTTCCTTACTCCGACTGTCGAAAAGGAAGTCTTAGAGATTATTCAGAAAAGCAAGAACAAAACATCACGTGACATTTATGACCTCGACATGAGGACAGTCCGCAACGTAGCGGAAGAAATCATCAAACCATTCACATACATCTGCAATTTATCTTTTCAACTTGGACAATTTCCTTCACAAATGAAACTCTCAAAAGTCATCCCCATCTTCAAATCTGGAAACAAACACCACTTCACAAACTACCGGCCCGTCTCCCTTCTGCCACAGTTGTCAAAAATATTGGAAAAATTATTTGATAATAGACTTCGTGGCTTCATTGAAAAGCACAAATTACTATCTGATGGTCAATATGGGTCAACTTCATTAGCTTTAAGTGATCTAATAGAGAACATTACTAATGGTATCGAGAAAAACAAATTTGTTATAGGAATCTTTATTGACTTGCAAAAGGCTTTCGATACCATTGACCACCAGATTTTGGTAAATAAACTGGAAAACTATGGCATAAGGGGAGTGGCAGGGCAATGGCTGAAGAGCTACTTGAATGAGAGACAGCAGATTGTTCAGATCGACCAATACCAATCTACACTCATGAACATAACCTGTGGAGTCCCCCAGGGGTCCATACTAGGACCCACACTATTTATAATGTATATCAATGAAATATGTAAAGTATCAACACTGCTGAAGTTCATCCTCTTTGCTGACGATACAACCATTACATGTGCAGGTGACGACATGAAGCAACTTCTGGCCTCTGTAACTGAGGAGATGATCAAGTTAAAAACTTGGTTTAATACCAACAAATTGTCTCTGAATTTAAAGAAGACCAAAATCATGCTCTTTAGCAATCGCAAAAGTAATATACCCATCAGGATTGTTATTGATGATACACCAATAGAATAAGTTCAACAAAATTCATTTTTAGGAGTGGTAATAGATGAAAATATATCATGGAAGCCTCATATAAGTTACCTGAGGAAAAAAGTTGCTAAATGTGTTGGAATGATGAGGAGATCATGTGATTTATTGAATAACAATGCTCTACTGTTATTGTATCATTCATTTATTATGTCATATTTAAACTATTGTGTTGAAGTCTGGGGAAATTGTTATAAATCTCATCTACAGCCTTTAGTCACTCTGCAGAAAATGGCCGTTAGGATTGTGTCCAATGTTCACTACAGACATCATACAAATTAACTATTCATGGAGTTAAAGCAACTTAAACTGCACGATGTAATCAACTTTAAAACTGCTCAAATTATGTTTAGGGCATCCCAAAACTCTCTACCATCCAAAATACAGAACCTATTCCAGGATAGAGGTGCTCACCATAGTTACAGTCTAAGAGGAAACAAATGATATTTTCCTAAATTTAGAACAACTTTAAAATCAATGTGCATTTCAGTGCGTGGAGTCAGTCTGTGGAACAACTTAGGGGACGAGTTAAAAACCTGTTCTAACATGATTCAATTTAAAAGACTGTTTAAAAAAGAAGTAATGAAGAGGTACGAGGAGGAAAGAGAGTGATGCTCTTAGCACAGAGCGATGAGAGAGAGGTGTATGGTCGGAGAGTGTTTGGGCCTATGTGTGTGTGTGTGTGTGTGTGTGTGTGTGTGTGTGTGTGTGTGTGTGTGTGTGTGTTTTGTCTCGCCTTGTCTTGTCTCATAGTAACAATGGTACTATTGTATTGTTAGTGTACAGGAATGAGTGAGAGGGGTTGGGAAATTATAAGCATTTGCTTCATCCAACCCCTTTTCAAGCCTTGCATAAATGTCTCTGCCAAAATGTTAAAAAGTGTGTTGTTGTACAGTGCAGGTTTGAAATAAATAATTCAATTCAATTCAATTCAATTCAATTCAATACCCCCACCAGGGGCCACTTGGTTCACGACGTTGACATCAACAAACCGCTCTCCCACACAACACCACACACGCTGTCTGCCATCTACCCTGAACAGTGAAAACCGGGATTCATCCGTGAAGAGAACACCTCTCCGATGTGCCAGCAACCATGAGAGCATTTTTCCACTTAAGTCGGTAACGACGACAAACTGCAGTCAGATCGAGACCCCGATGAGGACGACGGGCAGGCAGATGAGTTTCCCTGAGACGGTTTCTCACAGTTTGCGTAGAAATGCTTTGGTTATGCAAACCAATTGTTGCAGCAGCTGTCCGGGTGGCTGGTCTCAGACGGTCACCTGCTGGATGTGGAGGTCCTGAGCTGGTGTGGTTATGTGGTCTGCGGTTAGAGACGGCTTATGGTAGAGAAATGAACATTCAACAGCTCTGGTGGACATTGCTGCAGTCAGCATGTCAACCGCACGCTCCCGCAAAACTTGCGACGTCTGTGGAATTGTGCTGTGTGATTAAACTGCACATTTCAGAATGGCCTTTTATTGTGGGAAGCCTAAGGCAAAAATCTTGCTGTTTATTTCAGCATCTTGATATGCCACACCTGCGAGGTGGGATGGATTATCTTGGCAAAGAAGAAATGCTCACTAACACAGATTTGGACAGATTTGTGAAAAATATTAGAGAGTAATAGGTCTTTTGTGTATATAGTAAACATTTTAGATCTTTGAGTTCAACTTATGAAAAATGGGAGCAAAAACAAAAGTGTTGTGTTTATATTTGTGTTCAGTGTAATACATATATCTAGATCAGGGCTCCCCAAACTACGGATATTATTATTTTTTATGAATCTGTCTTTTCTAATGCATTTTCTACCGCTTGTTACTCTCTGTGTCTTCTAGCCGCTCAGGCAAATCATATTGTCTAAAAATGCATTCTCCCATCGATAACGTGACATCATCACACTTGGACTATATATATATATATATATATATACAGTATATATATATATATATATATATATATATATATACACTACCGTTCAAAAGTTTGGGGTCACCCAAACAATTTTGTGGTATAGCTTTCATTTCTAAGAACAAGAATTGACTGTCGAGTTTCAGATGAAAGTTCTCTTTTTCTGGCCATTTTGAGCGTTTAATTGACCCCACAAATGTGATGCTCCAGAAACTCAATCTGCTCAAAGGAAGGTCAGTTTCGTAGCTTCTGTAACGAGCTAAACTGTTTTCAGATGTGTGAACATGATTGCACAAGGGTTTTCTAATCATCAATTAGCCTTCTGAGCCAATGAGCAAACACATTGTACCATTAGAACACAGGAGTGATAGTTGCTGGAAATGGGCCTCTATACACCTATGTAGATATTGCACCAAAAACCAGACATTTGCAGCTAGAATAGTCATTTACCACATTAGCAATTTATAGAGTGTATTTCTTTAAAGTTAAGACTAGTTTAAAGTTAACCCAATGCGGCCCCCCGAGTCAAAAAGTTTGGGCACCCCTGGTCTAGATTGCGTGCTATTGTGTGCTTGGCTGTTGTGTAGCTGCTAGATCATAGTATCCTATAGCCTACCACGTTTACCTCTTGAAACGACTTAACTAAAACACAGGAAAAGAGCAATATTTTGTGCTTATTGGAGGACATTTAGATCTTAACTGTCTGTCTAACTTTGCACAAGTAAATACTTTATCAGACTGACATTTTACATGCAAGTCCAGAAAGTCCGATACTTTTTTTTGTTGTTGTTGCTGATATTAGACCAATATTGGATATCAATATTGAATCGGGAAACCGCTCCTTGTACTCTTGTACTTACTCTCTAAATAACGCTTGGTAAAAAACATCAGGCTAGCTCAGTAGCACTATGTAATGCATTGTGTCAAAATGTTCCATTGTCAAAATGATAATATTCACATGTTAGCATTTTGCCTAATACCATAAATATTAAATTACCAAGTGAAATGTCCTTGTTTTGTGTTGCTTTTGCTTATTTTAAGAAATATATCTCACATTTCGACTTGTCCAGGGTGTACACCGCCTTCCGCCCGAGTGCAGCTGGGATAGGGTCCAGCACCCCCCGCGACCCCGAAAGGGACAAGCGGTAGAAAATGGACAGATGGATGGATATCTCACATTTCGGTATACATTTGAGTCAAGATGAGCAAATTCCTCAAACATAGAAAGTGAAAAATAAGCACTTTTGTCCTGGTATTCAATATTGCTTAGATCGGGGGTCAGCAACCTGCGGCTCTTTAGCGCCGCCCTAGTGGCTCACTGGACCTCTTTAAGAGATGTGTGAAAATGGAAAAAGATGAAGAACAAAATATATTTTTTGTTTTAATATATTTTCTGTAGGGAATGACACATGACACAAACCTTCCTAGTTGTTAGAAATCCCACTTTTTATGTTACACATGCTTCCCTGATGAGAGTATTTGGCAAGCACCGTTGTGTCTTACTAATTTCAGCGATCCTTGAACCCATCGTTGTTTGTTTACATGTACAACTTTCTCCGACGCTGCCACAGAAAGACGTGTTTCATGCCACTCCTTCTTTGTCTCATTTTGTCCACCAAACGTTTTATACTGTGCGTGAATGCACAAAGGTGAGCTTTGTTGATCTTATTGATTTGCTGGAGTGCTTATCAGGCATATTTGGTCAGTCCATGACTGCAAGCTAATCAATGCTAACATGCTGTTTATGCTAGTTGTATGTACATATTGCATCATCATGTTTGTGTGTTCCAGACCACAGCAAACATTACCCAGCTTGCAAAGATTGTAATAAATCCATTAGAAGAAGACAGCCTGCCGTTTCCTTTAACTTGACACACACATCTATACATTTTGGCCATTCTGAGCCAGTCATTTCCAGGAGTTATCTCATCCTGTGAGAAGCCTCCATTTTACTAATGATTTCCAATGTGTAGAATAAAAATTAAAATACAACATTTCTGTCAACGAAGATTTGCGTCAGCCTTTGATAGTAGGCTAATATAGCTAATATAGACACGTACATCATGTGTTGTCTTCATTATAACACTTATATAAGGCTTTTAATTTTTTGCGGCTGTATTTTTGGTCCAATATGGCTCTTTCAACATTTTGGGTTGCCGACCCCTGGCTTAGATGAAGACTGTTTGTCACGTATGCATGTTTAAGCCAGCGTTTTTCAACCTTTTCTGAGCCCAGGCACATTTTTTTCATTGAAAAAATCCAGAGGCAGACCACCAGCAGAAAACATATAAAAAGGAAACCCAGCAGCCGATATTGACAGTAAAAAGTTGTTCTCGCAATTGTTGGATATGACTTTAAACCATAACCAACCATGCATCACTATAGCTCTTGTCTCAAAGTAGGTGTACTGTCACCACCTGTCACATCACGCCGTGACTTATTTGGAGTTTTTTGCTGTTTTCCTGTGTGTCGTGTATTTGTTGTTGATTGTCATGTACGGATGTACATTGTGGACGCCGTCTGCTCCACACGCTGTAAGTCTTTGCTGTCGTCCAGCATTATGTTATTGTTTATTTTGCAGCCAGTTCAGTTTTAGCTTCGCTTAGCATAGCCATCCCTAAGCTTCAATGCCTTTTAATTAGCATCACTTGCCTTTTGTTTATTTTTGGTTTAAGCATCAGATACCTTTTTACCTGCACGTTGCCTCCCGCATATTGTGATTACGACAAACCATGTTCCCGACATCTACAAAGCAATTAGCTACCTGCTGCCACCTACTGATATGCCGAGCTCTAGACAGCACAGACACTCAACAACGCCACATTTGCAAAAAATATTTTTAACTAGAGATGTCCGATAATGGCTTTTTTGCCGATATCCGATATTCCGATATTGTCCAACTCTTAATTACCGATTCCGATATCAACCGATACCGATATATACAGTCGTGGAATTAACACATTATTATGCCTAATTTTTGTTGTGATGCCCCGCTGGATGCATTAAACAATGTAACAAGGTTTTCCAAAATAAATCAACTCAAGTTATGGAAAAAAATGCCAACATGGCACTGCCATATTTATTATTGAAGTCACAAAGTGCATTATTTTTTTTTTAACATGACTCAAAACAGCAGCTTGGAATTTGGGACATGCTCTCCCTGAGAGAGCATGAGGAGGTTGAGGTGGGCGGGGTTGGGTGTATATTGTAGCGTCCCGGAAGAGTTAGTGCTGCAAGGGGTTCTGGGTATTTGTTCTGTTGTGTTTATGTTGTGTTACGGTGCGGATGTTCTCCCGAAATGTGTTTGTCATTCTTGTTTGGTGTGGGTTCACAGTGTGGCGTACATTTGAAACAGTGTTAAAGTTGTTTATACGGTCACCCTCAGTGTGACCTGTATGGCTGTTGACCAAGTATGCGTTGCATTCACTTGTGTGTGTGAAAAGCCGTACGTATTATGTGATTGGGCCGGCACGCATTTATCGGCCGATAATATCGGCAGTCCGATATTCTATCTCTATTTTTAACCCAATTAGGTGAAATTACATAATCTCCCATGGCACACCAGACAATATCTCACGGTACACTAGTGGTTGAAAAACACTGGCTTAAGCAATGTTCATGATACAACATGTTCGGCACTCCGATTGGGAAGGTACTTTAAATACAGAATGAAATACATTAAGAAGTGCAAATCAATGTTGTTTCTTGGTTTTCTTTAATTATCAGTCTCGATGTAGCTTGGATGTCCGTGCCAAGGTGTCAGGCTAACGCGATGGAAGGCCCTGACAGGAGCATATGCTGCATGAGTCACCGCAAGTGGGTAGAAAGGAGTGGGAAAGGACAGAAGCGTGGCGTTCCTGTGACAGGCTGCTCCCACGTCGGTAAAATAAAAACAAAAATGGCGGCTGTAGCCAAAATGTAAACAATCTGTAAGAGTCCACTACAGCCGCTTCAGGGACTCCATTAAGACTTACAGTGAGGAGACTATTCATCTTCTACGCCCTCGTCAGGGGGGTCCACAAGGATGGTCCAGTTTTTGCCGGGTCCCTGAAGACGATGGCTCAGAGTTTCGGGACTCGACTTTTCGCGGGAAGCTCAGATCTCCTCGATGGAGTCGGCGGGGACGAGGCCTCTCTTCTTGCCGCTGCTCAGCTTCACAAACACCTCGCCGTCTTCTCGCTTGCCCACGCAGATCTGACAAAAGCAGAAAGAGTTGGAACTCCATGAAACCGCAGCTCGCTCGGTGTCGGCAGCACTCGTGCGGCCCCGAGCACCGCGCTGCCTTATGTCAGCTTGCTGCCCATCACTACAGTAACAACTAGAGATGTCCGATAATGGCTTTTTTGCCGATATCCGATATTGTCCAACTCTTAGTTACCGATTCCGATATCAACCGATACCGATATATACAGTCGTGGAATTAACAAATTATTATGCCTAATTTTGTTGTGATACCCCGCTGGATGCATTAAACAATGTAACAAGGTTTTCCAAAATAAACTCAAGTTATGGAAAAAAATGCCAACATGGCACTGCCATATTTATTATTGAAGTCACAAAGTGCATTATTTTTTTTAACATGCCTCAAAACAGCAGCTTGGAATTTTGGACATGCTCTCCCTGAGAGAGCATGAGGAGGTTGAGGTGGGCGGGGGTTGAGTGGGGCGGGGTTTTTAGGGGGTAGCGGGGGGTGTATATTGTAGCGTCTCGGAAGAGTTAGTGCTGCAAGGGGTTCTGGGTATTTGTTCTGTTGTGTTTATGTTGTGTTACGGTGCGGATCTTCTCCCGAAATGTGTTTGTCATTCTTGTTTGGTGTGAGTTCACAGTGTGGCGCATATTTGTAACAGTGTTAAAGTTGTTTATACGGTAACCCTCAGTGTGACCTGTATGGCTGTTGACCAAGTATGGCTTGCATTCACTTGTGTGTGTGAAAAGCTGTAGATATTGTGTGATTGGGCCGGCACACAAAGGCAGTGCCTTTAAGGCACGGTTGTCTGGGTGGAAATCGGGAGAAATTCGGCAGAATGGTTGCCCCGGGAGATTTTCGGGAGGGGCACTGAAATTCGTGAGTCTCCCAGGAAAATCATGAGGGTTGGCAAGTATGGCTAGGAGACGCAACTGCTCTGTACTTCTCCCTACGTCCGTGTACCACTCCGTACAGCGGCATTTTAAAAAGTCATAAATTTTACATTTTGAAACCGATACCGATAATTTCCGATATTACATTTTAAAGCATTTATCGGACATCTCAAGTAACAACAGTCTGGTACCTGCGCTTCCTTCACGATCATGTGGCCTCTCTCCCGGTTGCCAGATGTTCCCTGAATGACGCGCCACACTCGCTCCCCCGGGCGGACCCTCTGCACGAAATTGGCAGGGAAAAAACCCACTCTGTCGCCACTCTTGCCCTGGAGGAGGGAGAAGAACAGAACAGGTGGTTCCATCAAGTAGAAGGCACACTCTTGGGGTGAACATTTCCTGTACTTTACTTTAGTACCGGTCCAAAGTTCGAACACATTTGCTAAAAAGGTGTGTCTATGTTGTATATGGTAAAAATGAATGACACTTTGTAGGAATTATGGGTAAAAAAAACACAGACTTGACTTCTGTTTTAGTCATTTATCAATCTGATGTCTCTCAGTTAAAAAAAACACCATATTTAAAGTTAAAGTACACACACACACTAGGTGTGGTGAGATTATCCACTGCATTTGACCCATCACCCTTGATCACCCCCTGGGAGGTGAGGGGAGCAGTGAGCAGCAGCGGTGGCCACGCCCGGGAATCATTTTTGGTGATTTAACCCCCAATTCCAACCCTTGATGCTGAGTGCCAAGCAGGGAGGTAATGGGTCCCATTTTTATAGTCTTTGGTATGACTCAGCCGGGGTTTGAACTCACGGCCTACCGATCTCAGGGCGGACACTCTAACCACTAGGCCACTGAGCAGGTTGGGGAGTGTTTGGGTGTGGCGGGTGCAAAATCTTACAATATTTTTCAGAGATTTTGCTTAGTTTCTTTATTCCTCAATTCAACACTTTCACGATACCGATATTGGAGCCTTGAGTTTTGGCTGATACTGTAGTGGAATTTCTGCCCTTTTCACCTTTTCTATGTTGTTGTTTGATTGATGCATAAGCTAGAAGGAGAAGATTGCCAAGCATAGAGTTCAGCATATGGTCGCTCTGACATTGTACAAAATATCGTGATTGTTTGTTACGGCGAAGGGATCCAAGAATGTTGCAGAGTAAGCGCATCCAAAAACAGCTGGCCTCTGACCAAGCAGGGAAACATATAAATAACCAAGATAGACCAAGTCTGGGGCTTTTTCTTTTTACCTGCTTTACCGTAGTTTCTCCGGAGAAACTGTCTGTGTGCATGGCAATTCAATCCAACCTTGTACCATTTGATTATGAGTAAATAAAACTCTTGTGATAAATTCACTTTTGTTCCCGTTTAAGATTTGGACTTTCTACTTCAATACCAATATTGAGCCGATCCAAATCATACATACTTTTAATATTTTCTAGGGTGGAATGTCAGAAAAGGTTTGATAAAGTGAATTCAGTCAAACAAAAAACAATGGTAGGTATGAAAAACACTAACCTATTTACTATTAATCGTCTTAAATGGACGTATGCCGTCTTTAAGTAGAATTGGAGTGGTAATTGTTGTTTTGGCGATATCTAGTGGCCACAATATTTCATGAAGTTCGGCTCATGATGGAGTAAGTTGAAAGATGCAGACACGTTTTTTACTGGATACTTTCTAATATGCTTCTTCCCCCTGAGACTTTGTATATGTAAACTATAAATTGCTTGATAATTGTTTATATTGAAAAATGTGCTGCTTTAGACTGCAATAATCAATTGTTATGACGTATGTCTAGCTTGTGTGCTATTGTGTGCTTAGCTGTTGTGTAGCTGCTAGCTCCTAGTAGCCCAAGACTTGACAAAAATAGAAGAAAATACCAACGTTGTGTGCTTATTGGAGAACATTTACACACGTAAACTCGCTGCAAGACTGCTTGTATCAGAGTGCTTTTATCAGACATTTTGTGAGTAAACTACAATATTCCCACATTTGCTTTTCTGTTTATCGGGCTAATATCAATATCAGATTGGGACACGCTTATTTTTTGAAGCTGAGTGAAATTTATGATTGTTGGCTTTGTTGGAAGTTTTTGTTTCTAACTTTTTAGGGTACAAGGACCACTTTTAAAATCTCTGTTTTATTCTTTACTATTTTTATTGTTAGTTTTTTAGAAATCGTATTTTTGAGACCTTTAAGTTCTAAAAAAAAAATCACCAAATTTTGCAAGCATGTTTGTCCTTCTGAAAATATACATATATAAAAGCAAAACTATGCTGAAATTTTAACTTTTTTTTGTTAAAAAAAGATAAAACATTACTGCTCTTTCATGTTACAGCGGCATGACTAAAAATCACGCAAGAACGATTTAATCAAGAATGAAATAAAATAGTTTATACAATGAATATAGCAGTGGGAATATATAAAACATAATATTATATATTTAATTTTGATAGTTTTTAAGTATTAAAAAAATATTTCAAAAAAACTATTAAGTAAATGATCATTTATAATATGATAACATTAAATGTTTAGTTTATATATATATATATATATATATATATATATATATATATATATATATATATATATATATATATATATATATATATATATATATATATATATATATATATATATATATATATATATATATATATATATATATATATCCATCCATCCATCCATTCATCTTCTTCCGCTTATCCGAGGTCGATTTGTTTGAAATAATGAATTTAACATTTTTACGTCTAAAAGTAAACAAGCAGGCAATAAAAGCAAGCAGTGCAAACAGCTGTGTAAAAATATGATATGTATTATTGTATATTGAATTTTAATTGTTTTTATTTATTTGAAAAATTTTTTTTTTTTTAAACAAGTAAAGGATAATGTTTAATAATATTACATTTAATGTTTAGTTTTGGGGCAAAAATAGGTGAATCATTTTTAATATACAGAAAATATGATTTTTTTTAACATTTAAATTTTTTCAAATTTTAAATATAAAAGTTATGATTTTTTTTTTTACATTTGTTTTCATTTATTAAAAATTGTCAATCTAACATTCTTATTTCTAAGAGAAAAAACAAGCATGCAATAAAAGCAAGCTTTAAGTGAGCACACAGTTTGTGTTGTGTGTGTGTGTGTTCTTGTATTTCTACCCTTCTTGAGACATCAACAAGGAAAAGTACCTTCCATATGAGGACCGGTGAACAAGTTAGGACATAAATCATGGTCCCAATACAGATAACCATTGCATCTGATAGAGAATGTCTCATTTGCACCCCTGGTGGTGAAATCTATCAAAATTAGGGTGGTCCCAAAAATGAGGGATTTTTCAAATTGGCTGTGTGTCGATTTTAAAAGTGCTCCCCCTATAGGTCAACATGAAATAACAAGTGTGTGTAAAAATTTGATGTGCTCCCCGTCTGGCCAACATATGTAATAACAAAGTGTGTGTAAGAAATTGAAATGCGCCCCCGTTGGCCAAAATTAATAAAAAAATAAAAATAAATATGTATGATGTAAAGACACACTGTAATAACTTGAAGTAAATAATGAAGATTGAAAACCAATTACAAACAAAAAATTTACTAAAAGGCTTACCTTTTTTATATATGCATAGTTTGTATATATTATTAATGTTGTAAATACAAATCTTTATATATCTAGAAAGGGTGGTCCTAAAGAGGTAGGCATTTTTTCGGAGGTCTCAAGAAGATGACAAATACAAGAATGTGTGTGCGTGGGTGACCCACTAACATGCAAATGGCTGCAAAAACTGAGAGGGTTGAATACGCTTACAATAAATCAGCACTAACAGGTGAATAATTGCATCCTTTTTGGGTGGGGATCATCACATACATACATACATATATATATATATATATATTATATATATATATATATATATATATATATATATATATATATATATACATACACATATATATATATATATATATTTCAGAGCTCGTAAGAGGCGGCGTTAACAACACGCGCACTTTGAAGCACGCTCTGCTGCACACGTTAAACACTGACGACACACTCATCACCACAATGACTACTGATTGAAGACGCCGCGGCAGATGCTCGACATCTACAGCTCTTAAAGGCTGTGTGCATCTTGGACTTGTAAAAGACACAAACAGGTGTCCATTAGTTTCCATTGGGAAGCTCATTCTAGCAGTGTTTTTCAACCAAGGTGTGCCGTGAGATACAGTCTGGTGTGCCGTGGAAGATTATGTCATTTCAGCTGTTTGGGTTAAAAATATTTTTTGCAAACCAGTAATTATAATCCGCAAATAATGTGCTGTTGAGTGTCGATGCTGTCTAGAGCTCGGCAGAGTAATCATATTATTCTCTTCCATATCAGTAGGTAGTTAATTGCTTTGTAGACGTCGGGAACATGGTTTGTCATGATCACAATATGAAGACGACAGCGGGTAAAAAGGTATCTAATTCTTAAACCAAAAATAAACAAAAGGTGAGTGGTCCTAAAAAAAAAGGCATTAAACCTTAGGGATGGCTATGCAGAACGAAACTACAACTGAACTACAAAGTAAAGAAAAACAGAATGCTGGACGACAGCAAAGACTTACAGCGTGTGGAGCAGAGATGGCGTCCACAAAGTACATCCGTACATGACATGACAACATTGTCCACGCAAAGAAGGATAGCAACAACTGAAATAGTCTTGATTGCTAAAACAAAGTAGGTGTGGGGAATAGCGCTCAAAGGAAGACATGAAATTGCAAGAGGAAAATACCAACAAAATAGGAGCGCAGGAAAACAGCAAATAACTCAAAATAAGTCACGGCGTGATGTGACAGGTCGGGACGGTACTTTGAGACAAGCATAGCGAAGCGTGGTTGGTTACGGTTTAAATTCATATTCAACAATTGCGACGATGACCTTTTATTGTCAAATTTGAGTTCAATTTTTTAATGATTTCTGCTGGCGGTGTGCCTTCGGATTTTTTCAATGAAAAAAAATGTGCCAAGGCTCAAAAAAGGTTGAAAAACACTGGTCTAGAACTCGGCAGAGTAACCATGTTATTCTCTTCTATAACAGTAGGTAGCTAATAGCTTTGTAGACGTCAGGAACATGGTTTGTCATGATCACAATATGAAGACGACAGCGGGTAAAAAAGGTATCTTATTCTTAAACCAAAAATAAACAAAAAGGTGAGTGCCCCTAAAAAAAAAGGCATTGAAGCTTAGGGATGGCTATGCAGAACGAAACTATAATAATAATAATAATATATTTTATTTGTAAAAAGCACTTTACATTGAGTAAACAACCTCAAAGTGCTACAGTGTGTAAAAAAACATTTAAAAAAATAATAAAAAGATAATACAAAAATAAATATAAATAAAAACTAGAACAGCCAAATAGCTAAAACTAGTATGCATATATCTAAAAAAAAAAAAGGCTTTTTTAAAATGAAGGATTTTTAAGCCTTTTTTAAAAGCATCCACAGTCTGTGGTGCCCTCAGGTGGTCAGGGAGAGCGTTCCACAGACTGGGAGCGGCGGAGCAGAAAGTTGTCCCATTGTTCGTAGCTTTGTCCTCGGAGGTTGGAGGACAAAGCGTCAACAATTGCGACGACGACCTTTTATTGTCAATATCGAGTTTCATTTTTTAACGATTTCTGCCGGCGGCGTGCCTTCGGATTTTTTCAATAAAAAAAAAATGTGCCTTGACTCAAAAAAGGTTGAAATACACTGCATTAGAGACTCAATAGAGAGCTGCAAGGTTTCTTACAGTTCTACTCTTTCAATTCATTTTCAGCGGAAAAGATGTTCTTGTTGTGTTTGCATGCAGGCCAAACAGGTGTTACTAACACAACGCTCCATTCAAACACAGGCATATAATAGCACCACATCATACATATTTCACATCGCACCCACCTTCCACCACTCCTCGTTGGAGTCGTCAGTAACCTGCACTCGATCGCCAGGACTGGAAGAGATAAGGGAGAAGAAAGGGGAGATAAGAGGGAAGAGGACGCATGAAAGAAGGAAAAAGGACACCGGAGGAGACGAGAGTGGACTTTCTGATAAGGAGATGAAAGAGGCGACTTGAAGTGAGGATGGCTTGTCTCCTGAGATTTTTGTACAGAAAGGGAAGGTTTCAAAAACTTTTAAAAACTCAAGTTTAACGTCTGAAGTCACCCCTGTGATTTTTAGAAAATCTGGAATTCACCACAAATTTTGTTTCGAAACTTGAAAATTTGGACCACCATCAAGCATGAGACCTCAGGTTTTGCTTTTTTTCTTTTTTTTCTCGGCTCTGCATCCGATAGCACGGCAAAACGGACACAGACTCCAATAACTTGTTGTACGAGCCCACGGTCAATCAGCAGACACACAAAGTGTACACTTCACATACAATCAATCAATCCATGTTTATTTATATAGCCCTAAATCACAAGTGTCTCAAAGGGCTGCACAAGCCACAACGACATCCGCGGTACAGAGCCCACATAAGGGCAAGGAAAAACTCACAACCCCAGTGGGACGTCGATGTGAATGACTATGAGAAACCTTGGAGAGGACCACATATGTTGTGTCACCCTCTAGGTGACACAACAGAGTATCAATCAATCAATCCAAGTTTATTTATATAGCCTTTAATCACAAGTGTCTCAAAGGGCTGCACAAGCCACAACGATCATCCTCAGTTCGTGGGATCGATGGCAACTTTCAATCTTTAAAGTCATTTTTGAAATATCAATCTTGCTATTGTTAATTTTGTGGCGAGTTTGTTCCATTTTGCCAAGAAAGTCATAAATCATATAGTCTATAATTATTCAATTCTAACCAAGATTTAATTTTAGTCATTAGCGTCCCAATACTTTTGTCCAGTGTTAGTCCTTAGCGTCCCAATACTTTTGTCGAGTGTTAGTCATTAGCGTCACAATACTTTTGTCCATTGTTAGTCCTTAGTGTCCCAATACTTTAGTCCAGTGTAAGGCCTAAGTGTCCCAATACTTTTGTCCAGTGTTAGTCCTTAGTGTCCCAATACTTTTGTCCAGTGTTAAGTCCTAGGTGTCCCAATACTTTTGTCGAGTGTTAGTCATTAGCGTCCCAATACTTTTGTCCAGTGTTAGTCCTTAGCGTCCCAATACTTTTGTCCAGTGGTAGTCCTAAGTGTCCCAATACTTTTGTCCAGTGTTGGTCCTTAGTGTCCCAAAACTTTTGTCCAGTGTTAGTCGTAGGTGTCCCAATACTTTTGTCGAGTGTTGGTCCTTAGTGTCCCAAAACTTTTGTCCAGTGTTAGTCGTAGGTGTCCCAATACTTTTGTCCAGTGTTAGTCCTTAGTGTCCCAATACTTTTGTCCAGTGATAGTCCTTAGTGTCCCAAAACTTGTGCCCGATAATCAACTTGACTTTGAACACACCGCACACGAGCGAATGAAGCGTATACTTACTCAACAGCCATACATGTCACACTTAAGGGTGGCAGTATGAACAATGCCAACACTGTCATAAACATGTGCCATATAGTGAAACCACACTAAACAACAATGACAAACATATTTTGGAAGAATATTTGCACCGCAACACAACATAAACACTACAGAACAAATTCCCAGAATTCCCTGCAGCACCAACTCTTCCGGGACGCTACAATATAAACAAACGCCGTTGGTGGATCTACACCTAACATCCACTATAATCATACCACGTACAATAGCGAATCTAGTCGATACTACTATGATTACATCACTATTTTTTAACATTTTTTTTATTTATATTATGTTTATAAACTCAGGAAATATGTCCCTGGACACGTGAGGACTTTGAATATGACCAATGTATGATCCTGTAACGACTTGGTATCGGATTGATACCCAAATTTGTGGTATCATCCAAATTAATGTAAAGTATCAATCAACCGAAGAATAAGTGATTATTACATTTTAACAGAAGTGTAGATAGAACATGTTGAAACAGAAAATAACCAGATATTAACAGTAAATGAACGAGTAGATTAATATTTCATTTTCTACCACTTGTCCTTCATAATTTTGACAAAATAATAGAATAATAAATGACACAATATGTTACTGCATATGTCAGCAGATAAATTAGGAGCCTTTGTTTGTTTACTTACTACTAAAAGACAAGTTGTCTTGTATGTTTACTATTTTATTTAAGGACAAAATTGCAATAAGAAACATATTTAATGTACCCTAAGATTTTTGTGTTAAAATAAAGCCAATAATGCAATTTTTTGTGGTCCCCTTTATTTAGAAAAGTACCAAAATACTTTTGTTACCGGTACCAAAATATTGGTATCGGGACAACACTAATACACACATACCGAGCACACACTGGCAGAAATGTAGATCGGCGCCTACGCAATGGGATACAATGAGAAACCTTGGAGAGGACCACAGATGTGGGAACCCCCCCTGCCCCCCTGGGCGACTGGTGCAATGGATGTCGAGTGGATCTAGTTAATAGTGTGAGAGTACTATTATAAGTACATCCAGCGGCGGCCGCAGACACCCGAAGTCTCGCCCACTCTAAGCCGCGGCCCCTGAAGGACGTGCCGACAACGGTAATGAAGCGTGTGTTAAACGGAAGTGAGACACAAGACATTGATACAACGTTGATTTAGTTTAAAACAACGTTGCAAAATAGTTGTATTTGTAAATTGAGACAACGTTGATGTCCAACGTTGGATCCATGTTGTTGGTTGGAAAATGATGAAATCAACATCACAACCTAACATTGAATAAACATTGTCAAAAAGCATGTTGTAGAATTTTGGTTGGGAAATGACCAAAATTCAATCAATCAATCAATCAATCAATGTTTATTTATATAGCCCTAAATCACAAGTGTCTCAAAGGGCTGTACAAGCCACAACGACATCCTCGGTACAGAGCCCACAAATCAACATCAAAACCCAACATTGATTAAACGTCGTCAACAAGCATGTTGTTTTTAACGTTATGTTGAGTGGAATGCGCTCCCAACAGGTATAAAAGAAAGGGCATCTCTATCCTCCTTCAAAACCGCAATAAAAGTTCACCTCCAGGCAGCTACAACCCTAAACTAACACCCTCCGCGGATTGCTAATAATCAAATGTAAACAATCAAATGCAGATACATTTTCTAATGCCTTCAGATCTCTCTCTCTCTCTCTCTCTCCACTACTTGCTGTCCATATCCTACCCCCCCCCCCCTCCACACCCCTGATTGTAAATAATGTAAATAATTCATTGTGATTATCTTGTGTGATGACTGTATTATGATGATAGTATATATCTAATAGTATATATCTGTATCATGAATCAATTTAAGTGGACCCCGACTTAAACAAGTTGAAAAACTTATTCGGGTGTTACCATTTAGTGGTCAATTGTACGGAATATGTACTTCACTGTGCAACCTACTAACAAAAGTCTCAATAAATCAATCAAAAAAGTTGCTCAACGTCAGGATCTAATTCAACAAGTTCCCAACATTGTTTTAATGTCTTGTGCCAGCTAGGAATACTTAAACACAGCAAACAGAAAAAAATAAAATTGAAAATAAATTTGTGTTACATATAATCAGCCGAAGAAGCTATACATACAACAACCATGGTCCGTTGCATCAGCCATCTTGGATCATGTTACAAATCAAATGTCCACTCTCGCGTTGTCAGCGCCACTGTGGGCATGTCTTGGAATGGAATGATATTTATTGTCATTGCACAAGTACAACAACAAATTGTTTTCGGCACAAACCCGATCAAGATTAGACAAACAGGGTTACTGAAAAGGAATGGTGGGGGAGGATGAGTAAAACTGATGGAGTGAGAAAAAAAACTTGAGACCAAAGCACATATAGATATTACAACATACAGCTCGAGACGAGGGTAAAGGGGGTGCGGGGATCCGGCCCGAAGCTGCCAGCAACTAGGGGCGCTGCTTCGTGTTCCAACATATCACGTGGGGCAAAGGTGTGGGTGTGTGCATATCCCCATTGTTCAGGGTGTTGTGTCCATTGGCCTGAAGTCTCTCTCTTCAGGCATTACGAGCAAAGTTAAACTCCCAGGTGTTGTTGGAGGAAGGGAGGGATTTCAGAGCAGCTATCACTGCGATGTCCTTCAGGGGATGTTTTCAGAACAGCCTTGCTCTGTTGAGAGCAGCGTCAAAGGCCATTTGACGGAGTCGAATCGTAGCTGAGCATTGTTGTTTTCCAAACCAGCGGACAGACCCTCACAGCCTTTGAGCTTCTTGAACAGCTGCCATCGTCTTTCGAATTTGACGATACGCCAAAGCAATACCCAGCCCAATCAGCAGATGCCCTGCGATCACAGTTCCAAATAGATAGATGTCTTCCTCGTCCTCGACGGCAAGCACAGAGAGGCACGTGATTCTCCATCTCTCCCACGAGTCTCTCACCTACCCCGCAGCGATAGTTCAGTCAGGGCATGCAGGCTCCCCCGAAGCACTTTTCCTTATCAATTGAGTCGAGAGTCCAGCTTATCAATTCCATGTTAGGTGTTAAGATTTCGGAGGATAGCCCAGACAAAGAGGCTCATAAAAGTATAGACAAGACAAGGCACAGAGGCAAGCGGGCAGAAACAGAGAGGGAGGCCAAATGCCAAGAGAGAAAGGCACGGTTAAGACACGGTTCGCTTCCGTCGTGGTCACCCCTGTGGGCGCAACTTAGAGTGTCTGCGGTTGCAGCTAAACCCATCTCAACACAACAGGTGGCAACGCTGCGTAGTTTAACTACAGTTCCCAGTAGCGTAGCGTCGCTCCTTTTTGAAGCAGTAGCAATTCTAGACCCATGCAAATCCACGGGAGGGTGGTGTTGGGGACGGGGACGAAAACATACAGAGAAAGTAAATGATAGTTGTTTGGATTACGTATGATGAGTCACGATCGGCTAAGGTATGGGGCAAAACATTACGGGAGACAAGATAGGGCGGGTTATCAAACCTCGGAAGCAAAATAAATAGCCCACAGCCGTGGCAGAAAGCACATGATTCGAGGGTCTCTCCTGGGATGAGATCATGAGAGTATTTACTGCAGGGGTGTAAACGCAAACGGAATGTAAAAAGATGTCAACCACTTTAGGAGGGCTTGCACTCCGGCTTAAACGGAGAATTTTGATGCACGGTTTACGGCTTTTTTTTGTTTAAATAACCATGTTTCTTCCAAGGTGCATCATCATGATCCATGGTCCGGATCATGTTTTGTTTAAATTTAGGATTCCCTTGTTTCTGTTTCAGCACCCCTGTGTGTGTTCCTCGTTGCCATGGGTGCTGATTATGTTCACCTGCCTCTGGTTAGTGGGCGGGACTAGAGAGCTATTTAGTCCTGCCTCTGGCTGTTTTGTTTGCTTCATGCAACAAGTTACGTTGGTTTCTTGCTCCTTACTCCTTTGCTAGTATTTTCTATTGCTTCCACATTCCTATGTTTTCTATTTTTGCCTAGTGATGACTAACCATTTTTCTTACCTGCACGCTGCATAACCATGTGACCCCAGCGTAACATCATGTCTGCCATGTTTGTGAATTTTTGTTGCTGCTGGACCATAATCCAGTTCAAAAGTTCTTCCATTTATATTCTACTTCCTCCTACATTCCAGTGAGAACATGTCCATCTGTGTTTGTGATGCAGCGCTAGTTCAAAAGTGTGTTTATGAGGGGCGGCTTACAAGGTGACGTCTGCAGCCGACCTGACCTGCATGGCGATTAGACAGCGACCAACAGTCGCCACTCTTCTTTCTCTCAGCAAACTTTTCATGCACAAAAAAGAGCAACAGAGTGGAGCCTCTGTCCTACATAGGAGTGTATCGTCCCAGTTGTGTATGATTTATCTCCTGGGGGTCTGCTCTCAATACTGGCCCACATCGCAAACACACTAAAAAAAATTCTACATGCTTAAAACGTCAATCAAACTTTTCATGATTAACTAGAAACGCACTCAGAGAGCATAAACACACAGCTTTTAACATAAACTTAAGGGAACATAATAGTAATAAATCAAATCAGCCCCAAAATCAAATCACATTTCTGACATTTCCTAAAAGTCTGATGTAAATCGGCCCATAACTTTTTGAGATATATACAGCCAAAAAAAAAAAGGAATGGAGTGAACCCTCTTGTCAGTCATCCACCTTCAATGCTTCTTAATTATTGTATGTTACACACCCCACATACAAAAAGAAAGCATTTCCCACCCCCCTCCACACCCCACTCTCCGCCATGACTATTAATAGTACAATTTGTCTATAAAATTGTTATAAGTACACCTCTGCATAACATTGTTGTGGCGCATGGGTCGCATGTTGGCGTGTTCCCGAGATGCAGAAAACAGGCTAGGCGGCATGCAGGTAAAAAGTTATTAAATAGGAAAAGGTTGGGAAAGGCTCTGAAAGCACCGGGAAGGCTCTGCTAAACAAAACTAAACTGATCAGGTTACAAAACAACAAAACGGAATGCTGGAGAACAGCAAAAACTCACTCGATAGGCAGGGGAATCGTCCACATTCAATATATTCACTCATGACAAAGTCCAGACAGCAAATTGGTGGCCAAGACTTAACTTAAACAGTCCTGATTGACAATACAAAACAGGTGCCGGGAACAGCGCTCGCTCTAAGACAGCCGTGAAGGTGCAGCAGGAAACAAAAAAACGCGCAGGACAGGAACTAAGCATTAAACATGGAAAAAAAAAAACACAAACTCAGACATGACTTGTCATAACAATTGTAAATTGTAAATGTAACATTAAAGACAACAACAAATACAAATGTATAGATCATCTTCTAACAAAGAATAACTTTATTACTATTGTTTTTAGTATGTAACAAAAAATATTTAGTGTATAAATGTTCTTGAAAATCAAAAAATGGTATCCTTATATAACCTATAAAGATTTTTTGGACCAACTTAAGCCATTTAATACAAAAAATTAAATAAATACATTTATACAGTTATACAGCAACATTAATACAGGAGCACAATAAATACAACATTTTAACTGCAGGTAAGAATATGATTTATTGTCCATAAATCCCCCAAAATAGAAGATATAAACAAAAGAGACGCATGCCGAACGCACGGGGAGCAAAGGAACTAGCTAGCGCGAAAGCTTAGCATATAAACAAGAATCCAGAATCATAGAAGCAGGGAATCATCGAACGCAACGGTTGCACGGGAGCAAATAAGAAAGCCAGCCAGTGTGTGGCGAAAAACAGGAATAAGTCGCTCTCTGATTAGTGCCCAGGAGCAGGTGAGCGTCCCGAACACTAATCAGAGGCAGGTGAAAACAATCTGCAGTCATGGCAACTAAAACGCAAACCTAGAGGTGCTCAAAACAGGAAATGAGGGAGTCAAAACATGATCCGGGAAGTGGCCTGCAGTGTAAACATAGTCTCTGTCTCTGTGGGTGGAGGCGGGGCCACTAGCATACACACACACACACACACACACACACACACACACACACACACACACACACACACACACACACACACACACACACACACACACACACACACACACACACACACACACACACACACACACACACACACACAAGTAAACGTATAGTACCGTTTCTGTTCCCATTTCGGATATTTTCTAAAAAAGTTTCATACAAATGTGTTGCTAACTTTTGAAGCTATTTTTCTAACTACTTAACTAACTAACCGACAGATGAACCAACAGCAACGATGACGTAACCTCAACCTGGATGGTGGATGATCCATTTTGGCACGTTGAGGAACTCACGCAGATATTTTTCTGCGAGACGGACAAAATGACGCCGCACATTTTCTTCATCGTCCTTCTTTATTACCCCTCTGCTACTTTGAAATTGGACATTTCAGTCCTCCCCCCCGCTGTGGTCTCACCAGACAACCCCCTCCCCCCCACCTTCTTGAAATATCTTCCAGCATCTATACTGGGTCTTTATCTTCCCCCCTGCTGGGAGCTCAGCTGTACGTGGGCACACTTTATAATTAGTCGTCCTAAAGGTGTCCTCTGCAGACACGTTTAAAAAAAAAAAGAAAAATGTTCATCCTGGCATGAGCCAAAAACCGGATGACGCATTCAGGACCCAGGTTGTTTACTCACTGCAGTTCCAGGTCGTTGTGCTCCTGAGGCAAGAAACCGTAGAGCGCCACGTAGGTGTGGATGGAGTGCACCTCGATGCGTTTGGGGGTCACCTGGACACGGAAAGGAGGGCGTTAGACAAATACGGACATGACAGATGGACGAACATGCACACTTCACCTCGGCGGGGGTCTCAACTTGACTCTCGTCTTCCTCCTTGTCCACCTCCACGTCCTGTGCAGCCAAATCTGGACCTGGAAGT
Organism: Entelurus aequoreus; assembly: GCF_033978785.1. Taxonomy (NCBI): domain Eukaryota; kingdom Metazoa; phylum Chordata; class Actinopteri; order Syngnathiformes; family Syngnathidae; genus Entelurus; species Entelurus aequoreus. The sequence goes on along the minus strand of NC_084736.1, from coordinate 16,594,776 downwards.
AGTTTTTTTTTTGTATAATTACTGTACTTAAAGGAAGCAACGTGGGTAATTATGCACAAATATAGCAGGTAAGGTTGTATTTTTGCCTCACGCCCCACTTAAAGCGTGAGTGAAGAATGCACTACCGACCTGATAAGTCCGAAAGAGAAAGAGATGATGCAGTATAGTGTTGTAACTAGAGATGTCCGATAATATCGGACTGCCGATATTATCGGCCGATAAATGCTTTAAAATGTAATATCGGAAATTATCGGTATCGGTTTCAATAAGTAAAATGTATGACTTTTTAAAACGCCGCTGTGTACACGGACGTAGGGAGAAGTACAGAGCGTCAATAAACCTTAAAGGCACTGCCTTTGCATGCCGGCCCAGTCACATAATATCTACGGCTTTTCACACACACAAGTGAATTCATGGCATACTTGGTCAACAGCCATACAGGTCACATTGAGGGTGACCATATAAACAACTTTAACACTGTTACAAATATGCGCCACACTGTGAACCCACACCAAACAAGAATGACAAACACATTTCGGGAGAACATCCGCACCGTAACACAACATAAACACAACAGAACAAATACCCAGAACCCCTTGCAGTACTAACTCTTCCGGGACGCTACAATATACACCCCCCGCAACCCCCCCCCCACCTCACCCTCCTCATGCTCTCTCAGGGAGAGCATGTCCCAAATTCCAAGCTGCTGTTTTGAGGCATGTTAAAAAAAAATAATGCACTTTGTGACTTCAATAATAAATATGGCAGTGCCATGTTGGCATTTTTTTCCATAACTTGAGTTGATTTATTTTGGAAAACCTTGTTACATTGTTTAAAGCATCCAGCGGGGCATCACAACAAAAATTAGGCATAATAATGTGTTAATTCCACGACTGTATATATTGGTATCGGTTGATATCGGAATCGGTAATTAAGAGTTGGACAATATCGGAATATCGGATATCGGCAAAAAACCCATTATTGGACATCTCTAGGTGGATCTACACCTGACATCCACTGTAATGATACCAAGTACAAGAGTGTATCTAGTCAATACTACTATTATTACATCGATATTTTTTATCGTCACAAAATCTTTTTTCCTTTTTATAAAAATTCATATTATGTTTATAAACTCAGGAAATATGTCCCTGGACACATGAGGACATTGAATATGACCAATGTATGATCCTGTGACTACTTGGTATCGGATTAATACTCAAATGTGTGGTATCATCCAAAACTAATGTAAAGTATCAAACAACAAAAGAATAAGTGATTATTACATTTTAACAGAATTGTAGATAGACCATGTTAAAAGAGAAAGTAATAATACATTTTTACAGCTTGTCCCTCATAATTTTGACAAATGATAAATGACACAATATGTTACTGCATACGTCAGCAGCAAAATTAGGAGCCTTTGTTTGCTTACTTATACTACTAAAAGACAAGTTGTCTTGTATGTTCATTATTTTATTTAAGGACAAAAATGTTCTTAGACTGCAATAGGAAACATATGTTTAATGTACTGTAAGATTTATTGTTAAAATAAAGCCAATAATGCTATTTTTTTGTAGTCCCCCTTATCTAGACAAGTACCGAAAAGTAGCGATAGGTACTAAAATATTGGTATCGGGACAACACTACTTAAGTCACACGCAGGATTCTCACAGGAATGAGGCAAAAATACAACCTTACCAACCGTACATGTGTTTAAAGAGATGTGTGTGTTTACCCGCTGTTTCCGGAGGGATCTCCTCTTCCATGCTGGACTGCCTCACCTGGCTCTCCTCACTCACCTCACCCTTATCAATACAAAGTACAGGTGTGTTCATTGGGGGTTTTGGACCGACACAAGAAAAACAAAAATCAGTTTTTACTCTCAAGGGCGCAAAGTATATATCCTCGCTACACATAAGTGACCCTCCAGACCATTGGGGGGCAGCACAATAAAAGCAGGTCCTGAAAGACGGCAGTTTAGAATAGAGGTGTCCAAAGTGCGGCCAGCTGCTGATTTCTTTTAACGTTCTAATAATGCCATTACAAAACAAACATTAAAAAGTGAAATAAAAGAACAAACAGATGAAAAGTAACAAGTAAAAAGTAGCAATGTTAACTCTAATAACACAAATCTGCCCCGCAGGCTGTTTTTGTTTTTTAAGCTGTCATTGCTCAAAAAATAATAATCAAAACAAATGTTGTTACGAATTATTCACCTATTCAAGGCTCCAATTACTTCCAATCAAATATTGCACTTTGAAATATATTTTGGAGGAAATAATGCATATTTTGACAAAAAAAAGCATTTTCTGTGACTAAAAGGGCATAAAACAAAAACAACAACATACAATCTACAGAGAGAGCAGTGATTTTTAAACTGTGTGTCAAATAATCACTTAATGAAATATTCACACACAGTGTTACTGTTCAAACTGTGTGTAATGTTACAGTGGCCAAAAATATCAATATAAAACCTCTGCCTTGTTTCTCATGAATATTCAGGCCTACTACGCTACTGTATTTTAATGTTGGTCATTATGGTGGTACGGGAGCGAAGAGTTTTCTGAGGCGGTACTGGGTGAAAAAAGTTTAAAAAACACTGATTGAGAGTTTAAGTGTTGAAAGTAAAAAAAATACCTAAACAATTCTGTATGACACTTGGATCCCTGAGAATTTTAGTGGTATTAAAAATAAAAAAAATAAAACTGTCATAGCTCAAAAAATAATGATGAATAAAAATCAGAGTTAAGAATTATTGACCTCTTTAAGGCTTCAATTACTAACTTTGAAAATCTTTTTTTTGTTGTTGTGTTTTTACTATAAAAAATAAGGGTTTTATTAAACAAAAAGGGCAAAAAACATTGTAAAAAAAACTTTATATCGACAGAGAGATCTAAAGTTGATCTAGAGATTTAAGTGTCGGGAAAAAAATATACCGTATTTTTCGGAGTATAAGTCGATCAAGAGTATAAATCGCATCGGCCAAAAATGCATAATAAAGAAGGAAAAAAACATATAAGTCGCACTGGAGTATAAGTCACATTTTGGGGGGAAATTTATTTGATAAAACCCAACACCAAGAACAGACATTTGAAAGGCAATTTAAAATAAATAAAGAATAGTGAACAACAGGCTGAATAAGTGTACGTTATATGAGGCATAAATAACCAACTGAGAACGTGCCTGGTATGTTAACGTAACATATTATGGTAAGAGTCATTCAAATAACTATAACATATAGAACATGCTATACGTTTACCAAACAATCTGCCACTCCTAATCGCTAAATCCCATGAAATCTTATACGTCTAGTCTCTTACGTGAATGAGCTAAACAATATTATATGATATTTTACGGTAATGTGTTAATAATTTCACACATAAGTCGCTCCTGAGTATAAGTCGCACCCCCGGCCAAACTATGAAAAAAACTGTGACTTATAGTCCGAAAAATACGGTATATATATATCTTAACATTTTTATGACTCAGATCCGAACTTGAGAGGAACCCTAAATACTAATGTTAATGTGGTCCTAATACTAATGCTATTTAGCACATCCGGTAAATACAAACCGTCGACGAGCTTGCAAGTATGCTGCCTAGTGGCTGTGATGCCACTTTTGGACTCATTACCACCTCGTAAGGCACAAAGTGGTATTACATGTTGAACATGCAGTTAGAATACAACTTCAGTAGTTATCTTTCCAGCAAAAAAATACATCAAATAAATTTAAAAAAATCAAATTCAACATTTTATTTTTAATTAAGTTGGCTTTTGAGAAAAGCCTCCATATACTAAAACAGATATATATTTTTTATGTATGTTTCCAAGGATGCTTTGCTTCCTGGCACGTAGTGTTTACAGGTGCTGCCATGCAAACTTTATCTCCACCACACAGCATGCACGTAACCGCCCACGGCGCTGCTCGGGTCTTACCAGGCTGCGCGTCGGCGACTCCGACAGGCTGCCGAAACTGGAGCGGCTCATCTGCGCCAGTGACGTCCCGAAACGCAAGGCGGCGTAAACAGGGTCCACTCGTGCCCGCACCGCCTCTGCAAGCAGACAATTATACCATGAGTCATGCACATGTTCATTAAACATTATGATTGGGAATATTGGACCGGTACCAATCCGGGTAAAAATAGGGAGGGAGTCTAAATATAGCGAGGGTGACCCACTTTAGTTGGAAGAGAGAACTACTGCCAAAAGTTAAAACTGCAGGCAAACGTTAAAATGGACATACAGCTTTTACTGACTGAAAAGAAGCCACGTGCACAATAAACATTTATCCATGAAAGTACAAAGAAAAGTCGCACAATGCACATCCGTTACAAGAAAGTACATTTCCAGCTTTATTCGTATGCTTTTACGTCATGAAAATGAGATTAGCACTGCCCTAAATTGTATTTTGGCTGTGGTTTTTTTTACCAAGTCAACGAGGTAAATGAGCTAATTATGGCTGGGAATTCCGCATTAGAGGCAGGCGGAGAAGTGCCCTGACCGATGGCGCCATGCCTAAAAAGGCATCAAAATAATGACTCTAGATCAGTGTTTTTCAACCTTTTTGGAGCCAAGGCACATTTTTTGCGTTGAAAAAATCCGGAGGCACACCACCAGCAGAAATCATTAAAAAACAAAACTCAGTTGACAGTAAAAAGTCGTTGTCGCAATTGTTGGATATGACTTTAAACCATAACCAAGCGTGCATCACTATAGCTCTTGTCTCAAAGTAGGTGTACTGTCACCACCTGTCACATCACGCCGTGACTCATTTGGAGTTTTTCGCTATTTTGCTGTGTGTAGTGTTTTAGTACTTGTCTTGCGCTCCTATTTTGGTGACTTTTTCTCTTTTTTTGGTATTTTCCTGTAGCAGTTTCATGTCTTCCTTTGAGCGATATTTCCCGCATCTACTTTGTTTTAGCAATCAAGAATATTTCAGTTGTTTTTATCCTTCTTTGTGGGGACATTGTTGATTGTCATGTCATGTTCGGATGAACATTGTGGACGGCGTCTTTGCTCCACAGTAAGTCTTTGCTGTTGTCCAGCATTCTATTTTTGTTTACTTTGCAGCCAGTTCAGTTTTAGTTTCGTTCTGCATAGCCTTCCCTAAGCTTCAATGCCTTTTCTTAGGGGCACTCACCTTTTGTTTATTTTTGGTTTAGCAATACACACCGTTTTACCTGCACATTGCCTCCCGCTGTTTCCGACATCTACAAAGCAATTAGCTACCGGCTGCCACCTACTGATATGGAAGAGTAATACACGGTTACTCTGTCGAGCTCATTAAATGACGTAACAGACTACATTGAATGACATGGTGGGCCACATTAAATGATGTGATGGACCACATTAAATGAAGTTTCGGACTACATTGAATGACGTAACAGACCACATTATATGATGTGACGGACCGAATTAAATGACATGACGGACCACGTTGAATGACATGGCGGGCCACTTTAAAAGACGTGATGGACCACATTAAATGATGTGACGGATCACATTAAATGACCTGACGGACCACTTTAAACGATGTGATGGACCACATCAAATGATGTGGTGGACCACTTTAAACGATGTGATGGACCACATTAAACGATGTGATGGATCACATTAAATGATGCGGCGGGCCACATAAAACATTTTTTGTGAGATGAAGGTTTACGAGATACATTTTAAAAAAAATAGTTTCCTTAGTGTGAGCGTGTCTATTTGTGCTACTGACAACTCTCCAAGTCCTTTCTCTGCACTGTGTGGCAGCTGAGCTTTTTCTTGTCAAGTAAACAGCATTTTTAAATGAAATAGAAAAATAGCATATGGGACACACGATGGTCGCCCACGAATGCTGCCTAGCAACAGCTGGCCGGGCATACATGTGACCAGGATGTATTACTTTATTTCCATCCATCCATTCATTATGATAGTGTTGCATCTGACCAGTCTTCCTCTCAGGGAATTAAAGTCACTGGTCAATCCCAAATTCTTTAGATTACATATATGCTGAGTAAGAAGGACCATCAAGACAGAGTAGGAATACTATCAAGTTTTACTAAAGCTTTAGGAGACCAGTTCAATCGTCCTTTCATATCGACATCTCGAAATGGTCTAACATTTAAACGGCAAGAGACAATTTATTGAATACGAAAACAGTCCCCCCCCCAGAAAGGAATGCCTCCCCCTTCCCCAACACTGATAAGATAAGGAGGGGGATGCATATCTTTCACATTCCAATGCCTCAAACACTACACAGACATCTGCAGACAAAGAAAAACAAGTATACAGAGTATCGATGGAAAAATACTAGCTGCTCCAAACATGACTATGAATAAAGAAAGAACTCTTAAACGTATATGCATTCTCCACAATAGTAAATATATAAACAGTACATTCCACAATAAATATAAATGCCTTCATTTGGGGAATTACCTACTGCTACATTGTATACTTTCATGTCAGTGCAGGACAAAACGCATTAGGTGCAGGTGGAGAAGTGCCCCACCAGATAAAGAAATATATGCATAGTAGCGACTTAATCATGAGATTAATGCTAATAAATGACTGAAAATTGTTGGTTTGCACCATTTGAGTCACTCTGGCATCGATGGAAGCATCCACACCCGGAGAATGAAAAATGGTGTGTTCATCATTCCTCCGTGAGGCTTTCTTGCATTTTGTTACGTCGAGGCCTCGGCGTGAGTTTGTCAGGTGGTCGTCTCAGCTGGCCCTGGCAGAGACCGAGGCGTCATGACGCTGTGTGTGTGTGTGGTGTAGGTTAATTGTGCCCTCCTTGGCGGGCGCTAAGAAGAAGTGACAGCACGAGGCGCTAACATTGATTTAACGCAGCAGCTGCATGTTGGACACAGGTGCTGAGACCCAGCATCGTCACACAGTATGGCGGCCTGGTTAAGCACGGGGGGATTCCAGTCAGGTGTTTTTTCACCGCTGCTGCTGATTGTGTATTTGCTGCAAGCCATTGCGCGCTGCTTTGTTGATACTTTGTCTTCGGCAAGAGGGAGCAATAACAAAGAATGGCCTTATCTACGCCTCGGCTCCTTCTTGTTGTGCAGCACGCAGCTATTTGAATGTGTTGTGCAAGTCAATCCCTGAACTAAAAGTTTGATGCCAAGCAGCAAAGCACAAGATTATTGCGGACTATAATACATCATCAGCCTCCTTTGTGAATGTGGCGTGTGTCATTACTGTGACGTCGTCCCAAACACGGCTCTAAAATATTGCTATACATTGTACACCGCAATGTACTTTGGAACCAGCCAGCTATGAATTATGGGAAATGTAGTTGGAATGGACTGTGTGACTTTGCAAGCCTGTTCTCAAGAGCACTGGCACTGTTTTTTAGTAGAAAACTAACATTTTGAAGTGGTTGCTTTTAAAAGCCTTGACACTATTTAGCGGTGAAGTAAATGACACCTCAGTATTGACAGTGCACTGATAGTATGTTAGTGTTTGGATGAAAACAATTCATTACATTTGACCTGCAAATAAAATGAATATTTAGCAAATGCAATTTTTGTTGCAGAAAGAAATGTGAACTGTGCAACTCGCGTTCCCAGGCCAGCCGGGAGACATAGTCTTCCCAACGTGTCCTGGGTCTTCCCCGTGGCCTTCTACCGGTCCCTAGCGAGGCGTTTGGGTGGCATCCTTACCAGATGCCCGAACCACCTCATCTGGCTCCTCTCGATGTGGAGGAGCAGCGGCTTTACTTTGAGCTCCCCCCGCATGGCAGAGCTTCTCACCCTATCTCTAAGGGAGAGCCCCGCCACCCGGCGGAGGAAGCTCATTTCGGCCGCTTGCACCCGTGATCTTGTCCTTTTGGTCATAACCCAAAGCTCATGACCATAGGTGAGGATGGCAACGTAGATCGACCGGTAAATTGAGAGCTTTGCCTTCCGGCTCAGCTCCTTCTTCACCACAATGGATCGATACATCGTCCGCATTACTGAAGACGCCGCACCGATCGGCCTGTCGATCTCACGATCCACTCTTCCCTCACTCGTGAACAAGACTCCGAGGTACTTGAACTCCTCCACTTGGGGCAGCGTCTCCTCTCCAACACGGAGATGGCACTCCACCCTTTTCCGGGTGAGAACCATGGACTCGGACTTGGAGGTGCTGATTCTCATCCCAGTCGCTTCACACTCGGCTGCGAACCGATCCAGTGAGAGCTGAAGATCCTGGCCAGATGAAGCCATCAGGACCACATCATCTGCAAAAAGCAGAGACCTAATCCTGCAGCCACCAAACCAGATCCCCTCAACGCCCTGACTGCGCCTAGAAATTCTGTCCATAAAAGTTATGAACAGAATCGGTGACAAAGGGCAACTTTGGCGGAGTCCAACCTTCACTGGAAACGTGTCCGACTTACTGCCGGCAATGCGGACCAAGCTCTGACACTGATCGTACGCCATACTCTCTGAGCACTCCCCACAGGACTTCCCGAAAGACATGGTGGAATGCCTTCTCCAAGTCCACAAAGCACATGTAGACTGGTTGGGCAAACTCCCATGCACCCTCAAGAACCCTGCCGAGAGTATAGAGCTGGTCCACAGTTCCACGACCAGGACGAAAACCACAATGTTCCTCCTGAATCCGAGGTTCGACTATCCGGTGTAGCCTCCTCTCCAGTACACCTGAATAGACCTTACCGGGAAGGCTGAGGAGTGTGATCCCACGATAGTTGGAACACACCCTCCGGTTCTCCTTCTTAAAGAGAGGAACCACCACCCCGGTACCGCCCCCGATGTCCGCGCGATGCTGCAGAGTCTTGTCAACCAAGACAGCCCCACAGCATCCAGAGCCTTAAGGAACTCCGGGCGGATCGCATCCACCCCCGGGGCCTTGCCACCAAGGAGCTTTTTAACTACCTCAGCAACCTCAGCCCCAGAAATAGGAGAGCCCACCACAGATTCCCCAGGCACTGCTTCCTCATAGGAAGACGTGTTGGTGGGATTGAGGAGGTCTTCGAAGTATTCCCTCCACCGATCCACAACATCCGCAGTCGAGGTAAGCAGAACACCATCCTCACCATACACGGTGTTGACAGTGCACTGCTTCCCCTTCCTGAGGCGGCAGATGGTGGTCCAGAATCGCTTCGAAGCCGTCCGGAAGTCGTTTTCCATGGCTTCCCCAAACTCGTCTCATGTCCGAGTTTTTGCCTCCGCGACCTCTGAAGTCGCACACCGATTGGCCTGTCGGTACCTGTCCGCTGCCTCGGCAGAACAAGACAAAACTTGGCAGACAGCTCTGACCGCACTTGGTCAACCTGCTGCCAACAAGGAAGAGATTGCCGTCACACAACAGCAGGAAAAACAGAGTTAAAAAACTTTTTTAACCCATGGGCCGTTAGGATATTACATTTGTTCCAATAGCTTACACTTTTTTTCCACTGTTGCACTGCTGTTTGTACTGGTATTTATGTATTAATTTTTACATGTTAAGAAGACTTAGTGGCCCTGTGATGAGGTGGCGACTTGTCCAGGGTGTACCCCGCCTTCCGCCCGAATGCAGCTGAGATAGGCTCCAGCGACCCCAAAAAGGGACAAGCGGTAGAAAATGGATGGATGGGAAGAAGACTTAGTCTTGTATTTCAACTGCAGATAACAGAGAAGCCACCTGTATTTTCGTCATACTTTCATGTTTGATGACAATAAAGCCTTCTTTTCTTATTAATTATACTCTATTTTATTCTATTTTATTGTGTCCACAGTTTGTCCCTGGAACAGATTATTTCTATTTTCTTTATTTTCCTCGGGAGAAATTGACTTAAGGAAAAACGTATCAAAAAACTGGTGCATTCTTTACGTTTCCTTGTAAAGTTGTGTTATTAATTCATAAATATGTTATGTGAAAATGCCCTAATATTATTGAATTTAAATTGTGGCAATAAAGTATTTTGGTAACACTTCAGTATGAGGAACATATTCACCATTAATTAGTTGTTTATTGACATGGGCGGTATAGCTCGGTTGGTAGAGTGGCCGCGCCAGCAACTTGAGAGTTCCAGGTTTGATCCCCGCTTCCGTCATCCGAGTCCCTACCGTCATCCTAGTCACTACCGTTGTGTCCTTGGGCAAGACACTTTACCCACCTGCTCCCAGTGCCACCCACACTGGTTTAAATGTAACTTAGATATTGGGTTTCACTATGTAAAGCGCTTTGAGTGACTAGAGAAAAAGGCTATATAAATATAATTCACTTCACTTCACATGCAAATTAGTAACATAGTGGCTCTTAATTAGTCATTATTAAGTACTTATTAATGCCTTATTCTGCATGGCCTTATTATACAACAACCCTAACCCTAACCCCTAACCAAATAACTCTAAATTAAGTCTTTGTCACTTTGAATATGTTCCCTTAGTGTCCAAATAACTCTTAATTAAGTCTTTGTTACTTAGAATATGTTCCTCATACTAAAGTGTAACCAGTATATTTTATGCAAAGTTTTTGTAACACTTTAGTATGGGGAACATATTCACCATTAATTAGTTGCTTATTAAAGTAAAAAAGACTTAATTTAGACTTATTTGGACACTAGAGGAACATATAAGGGTTAGGGTTAGGGTTACTAATAAGCAATAATTCTGAAGTTATTGAGGGAAGACTCTTAGTTAATGGCTTACTGGTTGTATAATAAGGCCATGCAGAATAAGGCATTAATAAGTACTTAATAATGATTAATTAACCCTTGTGTAATGTTCATATTGTTGTTACTCAGCCAGCGTTTGAGGGTTCTGATGGACCCGTTGCATTTTGTGGCTTTTAATGCCTCACAATCAAACACTTTTATGTTAAAATACTGAATAGATGTTTATTGGGATAAGGTAAACATCTGTTCAGTATTTTAACATAAAATGCAACGGGTCCCTCAGACCCACAAACGCTGGCTGAGTAACAACAATATGAACGTTGCACGGAAAATTTTTCTGCCAGTTTCTGCATCCCAAAAGGATTCTTCTTTTGTGTTTCTGCACCTGCGGTTCCCACACAAGGTTGCAACATTGTTTGTCAACACTATGTGCTCTCATTTTCTCGCACATTTGACCCTCTGATGTTCTGTGTACCTACACGCTGTCCTCCTCCTGTCTAGGCCTGCTGTGTGTGTGTGTGTGTGTGTGTGTGTTTGCTCTGTGTGTGTGTGTGTGTGTGTGTGTGTGTGTGTGTGTGTGTGTGTGTGTGTGTGTGTGTGTGTGTGTGTGTGTGTGTGTGTGTGTGTGTGTGTGTGTGTGTGTGTGGTACACAGAACATCAATTTCCACACTTCTATTAGCCCCGGGTCCAGTGGACCCGGACATCTTATATGTAATAGAAATGTGTAGGAGGGGTGTATGGTGTGTGGTCATTAAATATGTAGTCTGATATATGTTCTTCACAGAAAATGAGCCAAAGTCAGTGAGTCTCAGTTTGAAAAATTAATTAATTGTATCATTTTTCTTGTAATAAAGAACGAAAACGGGCCCCACAGACCCGAACACCACACAAGGGCCAATATGTTACTAATTTGCATGTTAATAAGCAACTAATTAGTGGTGAATATGTGTTCCCCATACTAAAGTGTTACCGGCTTACTGGTTGTATAATAACGCCATGCAGAATAAGGCCTTGATATGTACTTAATAATGACTAATTAAGAGCCAATATGTTACTAATTTGCATGTTATTAAGCAACTAATTAATGGTGACTATGTGTTCCCCATACTAAAGTGTTACCGGCTTACTGGTTGTATAATAAGGCCATGCAGAAAAAGGCATTAATAAGTACTTAATAATGACTAATTAAGAGCCAATATGTTACTAATTTGCATGTTAATAAGCAACTAATTAATGGTGAATATGTTCCCCATACTAAAGTGTTACCGGCTTACTGGTTGTATTATAAGGCCATGCAGAATAAGGCATTAGTAAGTACTTAATAATGACTAATTAAGAGCCAATATGTTACTAATTTGCATGTTAATAAACAACTAATTAATGGTGAATATGTGTTCCCCATACTAAAGTGTTACCGGCTTACTGGTTGTATAATAAGGCCATGCAGAATAAGGCCTTAATAAGTACTTAATAATGACTAATTAAGAACCAATATGTTACTAATTTGCATGTTAATAAGCAACTAATTAATGGTGAATATGTGTTCCCCATACTAAAGTGTTACCGGCTTACTGGTTGTATAATAAGGCCATGCAGAATAAGGCCTTAATAAGTACTTAATAATGACTAATTAAGAGCCAATATGTTACTAATTTGCATGTTAATAAACAACTAATTAATGGTGAATATGTGTTCCCCATACTTAAGTGTTACCGGCTTACTGGTTGTATAATAAGGCCATGCAGAATAAGGCCTTAATAAGTACTTAATGATTACTAATTAAGAGCCAATATGTTACTAATTTGCATGTTAATAAGCAACTAATTAATGGTGACTATGTGTTCCCCATACTAAAGTGTTACCGGCTTACTGGTTGTATAATAAGGCCATGCAGAATAAGGCATTAATAAGTACTTAATAATGACTAATTAAGAGCCAATATGTTACTAATTTGCATGTTAATAAACAACTAATTAATGGTGAATATGTTCCCCATACTAAAGTGTTACCAAAGTTTTGTTTGTGCAGCAGGAGGACTTGAATACTTTTGCAAAGTGCGCCTGTGTTGTTGGAAGTGCGGTTTATAAACAGTATGTTGAAAAAGAAAGCCAATAATGTCAATTTGTGGTTAAATTATGCAATCTTGTGAATTGTTGTACTGGCAGGTCCAGCCGGCCTTGTTGTTTTTCCAAATAATTCCTTTTACGATGCCCACGCTGGGAGTCATTTTGCCCGTAATTCGGCGCAACGTACAAGCAATCTGGTGCAACAACAACAATACCAACAAGAGACACACACGCTCACCTTGGCTCGGCTGCACTTCCTTGACGACGGCCAGTTGGTCAGTGACCAGCACGGGCGAGCTGAAGTTTCGCTTGAAGGCGCCAGACTAATGGAGGGGAGAAAAGAACATAATGCTTTTTCAGTTTCCATTACTCCCAGTTTCAGGGCTGAGCTGATGGACACTAATGTCCCCACGTTGCAACCACTCGGGGACATTAAGGGAGTCGTTCAAATAGACGTACTGGACATGTGAGCTGCATCCAAACATCCTGGACATGAAGCGGCAGCACACACACACACACACGTAAACACGCACGCACACACACACACACACACACACACACACACGCTCACGTGATTGCACAAGGCTGCAATTTCACACTGAATTAAACACAAAAGCGTCGCAGCTGAATTTCGGGTCTTGTCGCTGCCTTGACTTGCAAATGAGCCACTCTGTCACATTATGTGGAGAGAAGACACTCGCAAGGTAATCATGGATTCCTTTGTTCCCGCCAAGAAGCCGGCGTTCGCGGAGGGATCGTTCCCACCTCTCCGTGCCCCTCTTCAAGGCATGCCTCCTAAAATGGCATTCTGTATGCTAATCGCCGGTCTGACAAACGATAAATGTTTGGCTGAAAATAAACACTGCATGAGGATAAAAGTATAGGGTATCAATTAGAGCAGGGGTGCCAAACTCCTTTTTGTTTAGGGCCACCTCGCAATAATGGCTGCCACATTAAAGGCCTACTGAAACCCACTACTACGGACCACGCAGTCTGATAGTTTATATATCAATGATGAAATCTTAACATTGCAACACATGCCAATACGGCCGGGTTAACTTATAAAGTGCAATTTAAAATTTCCCGCCACACTTCCGGTTGAAAACGTCTAGATATGATGACGTATGCGCGTGACGTCAACGGTTGATACGGAAGTATTCGGACCCATTGAATCCAATACAAAAAAGCTCTGTTTTCATCCCAAAATTCCACAGTATTCTGGACATCTGTGTTGGTGAATCTTTTGCAATTTGTTTAATGAACAATGGAGACGGCAAAGAAGAAAGCTGTAGGTGCGATCGGTGTATTAGCGGCGGACTACAGCAACACAACCAGGAGGACTTTGAGGATAGCAGACGCGCTAGCCGAACGACTCCGGGCCGCCAACCGCATCGGTGATCGGGTGAAGTCCTTCATCGTAGCGTCAATCGCTGGAACGCAGGTGAGCACGGGTCGTGATGAGCAGATGAGAGCTGGCGTAGGTGCAGAGCTAATGTTTTTAGCATAGCTCTGTCGAGGTTCCGTAGCTAAGTTAGCTTCAATGGCGTCGTTAGCAACAGCATTGTTAAGCTTTGCCAAGCTGGAAAGGATTAACCGTGTAGTTACATGTCCAGAGTTTGGTAGTATTGTTGATCTTCTGTCTATCCTTCCAGTCAGGGACTTATTTGTTTTGTTTCTATATGCAGTAAAGCCCGATGCTATCACGTTAGCTCAGTAGCTAAAGAGCTTCACCGATGTATTGTCGTGGAGATAAAAGTCACTGTGAATGTCCATTTCGCGTTCTCGACTCTCATTTTCAAGAGGATATAGTATCCGAGGTGGTTTAAAATACAAATCCGGGATCCACAATAGAAAAAGGAGAGAGTGTGAAATCCAATGAACCCTTGTACCTAAGTTATGTTCAGAGCGAAAAAAGATACGTCCTGCACTGCACGCTAGTCCTTCACTTTCACGTTCCTCATCCACAAATCTTTCATCCTCGCTCAAATTAATGGGGTAATCATCGCTTTCTCGGTCCGAATCTCTCTTGCCGCTGGTGTAAACAATAGGAAAATATGAGCAGTCCTTCCTCCGGTGTCGTCACGCAAGGCTTTTTTTTATCAGAGACCAAACGTTGCGAACTTTATCGTCGTTGTTCTATACTAAATCCTTTCAGCAAAAATATGGCAATATCGTGAAATGATCAAGTATGACACATAGAATGGATCTGCTATCCCCGTTTAAATAAAAAAAAATTCATTTCAGTAGGCCTTTAATTGATGTGGCGAACCACGTTGAATGGTATGGCATACTATATTGAATGACATGGTGAGCCATGTTTAAGTGTCGTGATGGACCACGGAAAATGACGTGACATTGAATGACCTGACGGACCATATGAATGACATGGCGGGGCCACATTAAATGAGGTGATGGACCACGTTAAATGAGGTGATGGACAATGTTAAATGACGTTACGGCCCATATGAATGATATGGCGGGCCACTTAAATGAGGTGATGGACAATGTTAAATGGCGTTACGGACCATATGAATGATATGGCGGGCCACTTAAATGAGGTGATGGACAATGTTAAATGGCGTTACGGACCATATGAATGACATGACGGGCCACATTAAATGAGGTGATGAACCACATTGAATGACCTGACGGACCATATGAATGACATGGCGGGCCACATTAAATGAGGTGATGGACCACGTTAAATGAGGTGATGGACAATGTTAAATGACGTTACGGACCATATGAATGACATGGCGGGCCACTTTAAATGAGGTGATGGACAATACTAAATGACATCACGGACCATACGAATGACATGGTGGGCCACCTTAAATGAGGTAATGGACAATGTTAAATGATGTTACGGACCATATGAGTGACATGGCGGGCCACATCAAATGAGGTGATGGACCACATTAAATGAGGTGATGGACAATGTTAAATGGCGTTACGGACCATATGAATGACATGGAGGGCCACATTAAATGAGGTGATGGACCACATTGAATGACCTTGCGGACCATATGAATGACATGGCGGGCCACATTAAATGAGGTGATGGAGCACATTAAATGAGGCGATGGACAATGTTAAATGATGTTACGGACCATATGAATGACATAGTGGGCCACATTAAATGAGGTGATGGGCCACATTAAATGACGTGACAAACCATCTGAATGACATGGTGGGCCACATTAAATGACGTGACAGATCAAATTAAATGACGTGACAGACCATATGAATGACATGGTGGGCCACCTTAAATGAGGTGATGGACCACATTAAATGACGCGACAAACCATATGAATGACATGGTGGACCACCTTAAATGACGTGACAAACCACATTCAATGACATGGTGGGCCACATTAAATAGCGTGAAGGATCACGTTAAATGACTTGACAGACTACACTGAATGACATGGTGGGCCACATTAAATGATGTGATGCACCACATAAAATGATGTGGCGGACCATGTATATGTGTGTGTATATATATATATATATATATATATATATATATATATATATATATATATATATATATATATATATATATATATATATATATATATATATATATATATATATATATATATAAACACTACCGTTCAAAAGTTTGGGGTCACCCAAACAATTTTGTGCAATAGCCTTCATTTCTAAGAACAAGAATAGACTGTCGAGTTTCAGATGAAAGTTCTCTTTTTCTGGCCATTTTGAGCGTTTAATCGACCCCACAAATGTGATGCTCCAGAAACTCAATCTGCTCAAAGGAAGGTCAGTTTTGTAGCTTCTGTAACGAGCTAAACTGTTTTCAGATGTGTGAACATGATTGCACAAGGGTTTTCTAATCATCAATTAGCCTTCTGAGCCAATGAGCAAACACATTGTACCATTAGATCACTGGAGTGATAGTTGCTGGAAATGGGCCTCTATACACCTATGTAGATATTGCACCAAAAACCAGACATTTATATATATATATATATATATATATATATATATATATATATATATATATATATATATATATATATATATATATATATATATATATATATATATATATATATATATATATATATATATATATATATATATATATATATATATATGTGTATATATATGTGTATATATATATATATATATATATATATATATATATATATATACACATATACACATATACATATACACACATATATATATATATATATATATATATATATATATATATATATATATATATATATATATATACACATATACATATATATATATATATATATACACATATACATATACATATATATACATATATATACATATATATATATATATATATATATATATATATATATATATATATATATATATATATATATATATATATATATATATATATATATATATATATATATATATATAAATTCTCCATGAAGTCATAAAATTGCAAAAATATGACCTCAAATGATAGTATTGAAATTATCATTTGCTTCTCTTATGACAGATTTACATATTTTAATAAGAGTTTTAGTTGTTTATGTCCTTTTACAAAGTATTTAATAGCCGACTAATTCATTTAAATATTAATCATCAATCAAACAACATGTTAATTAATGAATTAATGTTCATCTATTTATATAAAAAAATTATTAATACACTTGTAAAATATAATCTTAAATAATAATATTGAAACTAATCCTCTATTTGGCTTATTGCAGATTTAGATTCTATGACCATTACATGTATTTATAGCTAATTACAAACTAAAATATTAATCAATACATTAATTAAAATAAGAAATTATGAATTATAAATTATGAATAAGTATTTATGCACTAAATTGTCCATGAATCAATCAATCAATCAATCAATGTTTATTTATATAGCCCTAAATCACAAAAGTCTGAAAGGGAATCGAGTCATACAATTGCAAAAATATGACTTTAAATAAAAATATTGAAATTATTTCTTTGCTCTTGACCGGTTTATATATTTCATGACCGTTTTAGTTATTCATGTATTTCTATTTTAATTATAGTATTTGATAGCATTCTAAAAGTAATGTATTTGCACATTTTGTTTATTTATTAAGTGGTATTTTCTTATATTTATGGGATGATGCTCACTACAGAAGGCCAATGCGAATTAAACGCTAATGTTCAACATGTGGCCTGGGGGCCATTTGCGACCCCTATGTCCAGTTCTGTTGGTCCGCAGCATATTGTTGAAATAAAACCAAACAAAAAAATAACAGTAAAACTAAGAAAAAAGAGCCAAAAGAAGTAATGTAATGTGGAAAGAGCTGAAATGTTGATACTAACAACAAATAATAATACGCCTTGGAGGGCGTATTATAACCCAACGCTGACCCAATGTTTATTAATTAGAAAAAATGTCTGTTTTTAAACTTCAATTTTTTTTTGTTACAGCAGCCAAAAGTCCAAAAGAATAAAGCCACATAAGCATCAGCTGTAGTAATAATAATCTTGTGTGTGTATATTGGTACCTTGCCATAGCACGGCTGCTGTGAAAGTTCCGAGGTGCACCACAGGTGAGCCGCCAACTTGCAGGTTTTACAGCGCAGAGCTTGTTTGGAGTTTCCTGCAAGGAGGACCAACAAAAGATAGACAGAATGAGAGCAGGAAAAAAAAAATGCAGACAGAAATAAAATAAAACCACAAGGGGGGGTCTTTAGACAAAGTGGGCGTATGCTGAGGTGGCGTAAACTCAGGTGTTGGCCCACATTCCCAACCAACAGCTTGACAAACTCCCAAAACCACTCAGAGACTGCAAACCAGCTGGAGACATTTCAGTCATAATTGATTTGTCACGCTGCCATTTTCTCTGTAAATAAATGGCAGGGAGAAAATGCTCCTCGTGTTTTTTTTTTTATGTGATTAATTTTTCCGTTCCTGCAAAGAAAAGACAATGAATTTTGCTACCAACAATCAAAACAATCAGACGTCTCCAGCAAAAAAAAAACACCAAAAAAACAAAGAAAGATAAAAAGATGCTTCCCGACCAGCAGGAGGCTGCAGGGAAAGCGAAATGATGCATCACATCATAATAAAGCGACAATGCATGCTGGGAAGAAAAGCATAAACACGAGAGAAAAGGAGCAGCTTGTATTCTCTAATCCATCACCGTGACAGGAAGTACAGCTCGCAGAAATATGAGCGCCACTAAAAATAAAAGCGCACACACACACGCACACGCACACGCACACGCACACACACACACACACAGGCAGCACTGAGCAAAGTCGTTATTAAAAATGAATGTCTCACCGCTTATATCCTAAGACTTCCTGACAGGAAGTGACAATCAAACATGACAGTATGTAATTATACACGAGTAAGTATGCAAAAATGTCACTTATGGGAGCAATATATACTGTATGCAATTGATGACTAAGTACTTAAAATAGGGCGGTTATTACGCTTGAAAATCATTATGTAAGCAAATATGTGATTAAATTAGTATGTACACAGTTATATAGGAAGTCAAAACTTCATTTTAATCATTGAATATGTATGTAAGTCAATTGACTACTGTCTGTATGAAGGTATGTATTAATGTTAGTACATATGTAAGTATACTTGTATGTACACAATAATACATTATATAAGGAAGCACATACTTAGTTTTAGTCAGTAATAATGTCTGTTAATTGACTAAGTATAAGTGTTATGCAAGTGAATATCTTGTATGTGTGCAATAATATACTATACTGTATCGAGAAGGAAATACTTCATTTGAATCAATAATGATGTATGTAAGCCAATTGACTATGTATGAAAGTACGTACTTATGTAAGTAAATATATTAGTATGTATGCAATAATATACAATAAAAGGAAGTCAATACTTAGTTTTAGTCAGTGTTATGCATGTAAGTGTTGGTATTAGTATGAAAATATTAATTTATGTTAGTAATTATATATGTATATTGGTATGTACGCAATAATATACTGGTATTATGTAAGTAAGACAAGACTTAATTTTAATCAGTAGTTATATATGTAAGTCAATTGACTAGGTATGAAAAAAGAGTATGTATTTATAAGAATAAAAATGCAAGTATATTGTTATGTACGCAATAATATTCTGTGAGGAAGTCAATACTTAGTTTTAATCAGTGTTTTGTATGTAAGTCAATTGACTAAGTAAGGAAGTATGTATTTATTCATGTAAGTAAATATGTAAGTATATTGATATGTATCAACTATATACCGGTACTATATATTGAAGTCAATACTTAGTTTTAATCAGTAGTTATATATGTAAGTCAGTTGGCTAAGTATGGACATGAGTATGTATTTATATAAGTATATATGTAAGTATATTGGTATGTATGCAATAATATGCTACATAAGGAAGTCAATACTTAGTTTTAATAAGTAATTATGTATGTACGTTCATTGACTAAGTTTGAAAGTATGTTTGTATTTATAATACAAGTACATTGGTATGTATGCAATTACATACTAAGGAAGTCAATACTTAGTTTTAATCAGTGTTATGACTAAGTATAAAAGTATGTATGTATGTATGTATTTATGTAAATATATATGTACATTGGTTGGTACACCATTATATAGAATTTAAGAAAGTCAGTACTTAGTTTAGTTTAATAATTATGTAGGTAAGTGAATCAATAAGTATCTATTTATGTAAGTAAATATGTAAGTATATTGTTATGTATGCAATAATATGCTCTATAAGGAAGTCGATACTTAGTCATTTGACTTACTTAACACTGATTAAAACTAAGTATGAAAGTGAGTATGTATTTATGTAAGTAAATTGGTACATATGCAATAATATACCATATAAGAAAGTCAATATTGGGTTTTAACCAGAATGTAAGTCAATTGACTAAGTATGAAAGTGAGTATGTAAAAATATTAGTAAATTGGCATCTATGCAATAATATACTATATAAGGAAGTCAATACTTTGTTTTAACCAGTAATGATGTACAGTATGTAAGTCAATTAACTGTGTATGAAAGTGAGTATAAATTTATGCAAGTAAATATGAAAGTAAATTGGTATGTATACAATAATATATAAGTAATGATGTATGTAAGTCAATTGACTGTGTACGAAAGTGAGTATAAATGTATGCACATAAATACGAAATTAAATTGGTATATATACAATAATATATAAGTACTGATGTATGTAAGTCAATTAACTTAGTATGAAAGTGAGTATATATTTACGTAAGAAAATATGAAAGTAAATTAGTATGTACACAATAATGTTTAAGTAATGATGTATGTAAGTCACTTAACTTAGTATGAAAGTGAGTATATATTTATGTAAGTAGATATGAAAGTAAATTGGTATGTATACATTAAAATATAAGTAATGATGTATGTAAGTCAATTAACTTAGTATGAAAGTGAGTATATATTTACGTAAGAAAATATGAAAGTAAATTAGTATGTACACAATAATGTATAAGTAATGTTGTATGCAAGTCAATTAACTTAATATGAAAGTGAGTATATATTTACGTAAGAAAATATGAAAGTAAATTGGTATGTATACAATAAAATATAAGTAATGATGTATGTAAGTCAATTAACTTAGTATGAGAGTATATATTTACGTAAGAAAATATGAAAGTAAATTAGTATGTACACAATAATGTATAAGTAATGATGTATGCAAGTCAATTAACTTAATATGAAAGTGAGTATATATTTATGTAAGAAAATATGAAAGTAAATTGGTATGTACACAATAATGTATAAGTAATGATGTATGTCAATTAACTTAGTATGAAAGTGAGTATATAGTTACGTAAGAAAATATGAAAGTAAATTAGTATGTACACAATAATGTATAAGTAATGATGTATGCAAGTCAATTAACTTAATATGAAAGTGAGTATATATTTACGTAAGAAAATATGAAAGTAAATTGGTATGTATACAATAAAATATAAGTAATGATGTATGTAAGTCAATTAACTTAGTATGAAAGTGAGTATATATTTACATAAGTAAATATGAAAGTAAATTGGTATGTACACAATAATGTATAAGTAATGATGTCACTTAAGTCACTTAACTTAGTATGAAAGTGAGTATATATTTATGTAAGTAAATATGAAAGTAAATTGGTATGTATACAATAAAATATAAGTAATGATGTATGTAAGTCAATTAACTTAGTATGAAAGTGAGTATATATTTACGTAAGAAAATATGAAAGTAAATTGGTATGTACACAATAATGTATAAGTAATGATGTATGCAAGTCAATTAACTTAATATGAAAGTGAGTATATATTTACGTAAGAAAATATGAAAGTAAATTGGTATGTACACAATAATGTATAAGTAATGATGTATGCAAGTCAATTAACTTAATATGAAAGTGAGTATATATTTACGTAAGAAAATATGAAAGTAAATTGGTATGTATACAATAAAATATAAGTAATGATGTATGTAAGTCAATTAACTTAGTATGAAAGTGAGTATATATTTACGTAAGAAAATATGAAAGTAAATTAGTATGTACACAATAATGTATAAGTAATGATGTATGCAAGTCAATTAACTTAATATGAAAGTGAGTATATATTTATGTAAGAAAATATGAAAGTAAATTAGTATGTACACAATAATGTATAAGTAATGATGTATGTCAATTAACTTAGTATGAAAGTGAGTATATAGTTACGTAAGAAAATATGAAAGTAAATTAGTATGTACACAATAATGTATAAGTAATGATGTATGCAAGTCAATTAACTTAATACGAAAGTGAGTATACATTTACGTAAGAAAATATGAAAGTAAATTGGTATGTATACAATAAAATATAAGTAATGATGTATGTAAGTCAATTAACTTAGCATGAAAGTGAGTATATATTTACATAAGTAAATATGAAAGTAAATTGGTATGTACACAATAATGTATAAGTAATGATGTCACTTAAGTCACTTAACTTAGTATGAAAGTGAGTATATATTTATGTAAGTAAATATGAAAGTAAATTGGTATGTATACAATAAAATATAAGTAATGATGTATGTAAGTCAATTAACTTAGTATGAAAGTGAGAATATATTTACGTAAGAAAATATGAAAGTAAATTGGTATGTATACAATAAAATATAAGTAATGATGTATGTAAGTCAATTAACTTAGTATGAAAGTGAGTATATATTTACGTAAGAAAATATGAAAGTAAATTGGTATGTACACAATAATGTATAAGTAATGATGTATGCAAGTCAATTAACTTAATATGAAAGTGAGTATATATTTACGTAAGAAAATATGAAAGTAAATTGGTATGTACACAATAATGTATAAGTAATAATGTATGCAAGTCAATTAACTTAATATGAAAGTGAGTATATATTTACGTAAGAAAATATGAAAGTAAATTGGTATGTATACAATAATGTATAAGTAATGATGTATGTAAGTCACTTAACTTGGTATGAAAGTGAGTGTATATTTATGTAAGTAAATTGGTATATGTTCGTAATTGAATACTACATAATAATGTGTGTGTGGAAGTGAAGAAGAAAGTATGGAAGTAATACATGCTGTGTGTACTGTAAGTATGAGGAAGTAAGCAAAGAGGACGCTGACCTACGATCATGTTCTTGCAGAGCTGGCAGCTGGTGGTCTTGCGAAAGACGTGGTCCTGGAAGCAGTGTGTGATCTGAGTCTGGACCGGCTTGGAGGACAACGACGGGGACAAGCTGAGGGACGGAGAGTGCGACGAGATGGAAGGGTTGGGGCTGATGGACGGCGAGCGAGACGGAGAGCAGACCTCGCCCACCAGGGGCGAGCCCGGCGGCGGCGAGGGCGGCGGCGGGTCCGTGATAAATTCCGGGGGGAGGCGAGCGTCGCTGTAGGATCTTTGGAAGAAGTTCTCCACGCTCTTGCTGCGCATGAAGGTCAGCGAGCGCTTCAACCTCTGCAGCTGCACACAAAAAACATCAACAATCTTTCAGGATCATCACACATCAACACATCACACCAGTTCTGGCAGCTGATTCCTAAAAACAGCAGAACAGAATCAGAATCAGAATCACAATCAGAATAGTTTATTGCCATTGTTTGAGAACGGGTTCACAAACTAGGAATTTTTCTTGGTGCAAACGTGCGACATAAAACACATATAACACATATTTGGTATAAAAAGAGCTGTGACTGAGCTATCAGATAGACTTAGAAGGGATTCAAGGAATTCAAGGAGCTGCTGTTAGGAGTTCTTGTTCATTTGCCTGATGGCCGAGGGGAAAAAACTGTTCAGGTGGCGGGAGGTGTGGGTCTGGATGGAGCGTAGTCTCCTGCCTGAGGGGAGAGGGGAGAATAGTGTGTGTCCAGGGTGAGAAGAGTCAGCTGTGATCCGACCCACACGCCTCCTGGTCCTGGAGGAGAACAAGTCCTGGAGGGATGGGAGCTTGCAGCCAATCACCTTCTCCGCAGCACGTACGATGCGTTGCAGTCTATTCTTATCCTGGACTGTGGCGCCGGGGAACCACACTGTGATGGAGGAGGTCAGGATGGACTCTATGATGGCTGAGTAAAACTGCACCAGCATCTCGGTCGGCACCTTAAGTTTCCTCAGCTGCCGCAGGAAGTACATCCTCTGCTGGGCCTTCTTGATGAGGGAGCTGATGGTCAGCTCCCACTTGAGGTCCTGGGTGATGGTGGTGCCCAAGAAACGGAAGGAGTCCACAATGGGGACGGGGGTGGGAGAGTCAATCAGGGTGAGGGGGGATGGTGGGGCTGTGACTTTCCTGAAGTCCATGATCATCTCCACTGTTTTCTGGGCGTTCAGCTCCAGGTTATTGAAGCTGCCCCAGGACGTCAGCCGGTCTACCTCTCTCCTGTAGGCGGACTCATCGCCATTCGAGATGAGCCCGATGAGGGTGGTGTCATCCGCAAACTTGAGCAGTTTTACGGATTGGTGACTGGAGGTGCAGCAGTTTGTATACAGGGAGAAGAGCCAGGGGGAGAGTACACAGCCCTGAGGAGTACCAGTGTTTGTGGTTCGACTGTCCGAGACAATCTTCCCCAGCCTTACGTGCTGTCTTCGGTCTGTCAGGAAGTCATTAATCCAACTGCAGAGGGAGTCGGGCACGCTGAGCTGGTAGAGCTTGTCTCGTAGCAGTCCAGGGAGGATGGTGTTGAAGGCAGAGCTGAAGTCCACAAACAGGATCCTAGCGTAGGTTCCTGGGGAGTCCAGATGCTCCAGGATGAAGTGGAGGGCCAGGTTCACTGCATCATCCACAGACCTGTTGGCTCTGTAGGCGAACTGCAGTGGGTCCAGGAGGGGGGCGGTGATGTCCTTGAGGTGAGGCAGGACCAAGCGCTCAAAGGACTTCATGACCACAGACGTCAGCGCGACCGGCCTGTAGTCATTTAGTCCTGTGATCCGTGCTTTCTTGGGGACAGGGACAATGGTAGAGGTCTTAAAGCAGGACGGCACGCGGCATAGCTCCAGAGAGGTGTTAAAAATGTCAGTGAAGACAGGAGCCAGCTGGTCCGCACAGTGTCTGAGAGTGGAGGGGGAGACACCATCCGGCCCGGGGGCCTTCCGCGTATTCAGCTTCAAGAACTGCCGGCGTACATCCTCTTCTTTAATGGAGAGGGTCTTTACAGTCTTATTGTGTTTTTGGAGTCCTGTGATGTCATTGGAGTCCTTTGAGTCCTTTAACTCCTTTAATGATGTGCTGGCATTGGTGGGGAGGGTGATGGTGGGGGGAGCATGGCTTTGATGAGCTGAAGGCCGTTCACCCCTGTCATGTAGAAGATCTTTGAATACCGTTTTGGATTCTAAAAGCAGCAGTTAGATTCTTAAAAATGACAAAGCACTTCTTTAATATAGAAGCATTTTTGCTGATACTTGATTAAAGTACAGTGTTTTATTTTCAAACATAGTGTTACTGTTCAAACTGCGTGTATTGTTACAGTGGACAAAAATATTAAATATACTTGTTAAATAAAACCTCTGTCTTGGTTTATAATGAATACTTAGGCCTACTATGCTACTGTATTTTAATGATTGGCAATTTAGGTAGTACCTGGAGAGAAAAGTGTTTTTTTTAAGTAGTGAAAAAAGTTAGAGAACCACTGATATAGAGGATCTTTGACTTGTGAGTTTACTGTGGAAATCTAAAACAAACATAACTCTCCTGTCATATAGAGCAGGGATTCTCAAACTTTGGTACGTGTACCACTAGTGGTACGAGGGCTGCATCTAGTGGTACGCCAAAGAGTCAGTTGATTAAAGTACAGTGTTTTATGTTACTACATTCGAACGCAGTGTTACTGTTCAAACTGTGTGTATTGTTACAGTGGACAAAAATATTAAACATACATGTTAAATAAAACCTCTGTCTTGATTTTTAATGAATACTTAGGCCTACTACGCTACTGTATTTTAATGTTGGCAATTTAGGTAGTACCTGGAGAGCCAGGTATTTTTTTGAGGTAGTGAAAAAAGTTAGAGAACCGCTGATATAGAGGATCTTTGACTTGTGAGTTTATTGTGGAAATCTAAAACAAACAGAACTCTCCTGTCATATAGAGCAGTGATTCTCAAACGGTGGTACGTGTACCACTAGTGGTACGAGGGCTGCATCTAGTGGTACGCCAAAGAGTCAGTTGATTAAAGTACAGTGTTTTATGTTACTACATTCGAACGCGGTGTTACTGTTCAAACTGTGTGTATTGTTACAGTGGGCAAAAATATAAAATATATTTGTTAAATAAAACATCTGTCTTGGTTTTTAATGAATACTTAGGCCTACTACGCTACTGTATTTTAATGTTGACAATTTAGGTAGTACCTAAAGAGCCAGGTATTTTTTGAGGTAGTGAAAAACGTTAGAGAACCGCTGATATAGAGGATATTTGACTTGTGAGTTTATTGTGGAAATTTAAAACAAACAGAACTCTCCTGTCATATAGAGCAGGGATTTGCAAACTGTGGTACGTGTACCACTAGTGGTACGCGGGCTGCATCTAGTGGTACGCCAAAGAATCACTTGATTAAAGTACAGTGTTTTACGTTCCTATATTCGAACACAGTGTTACTGTTCAAACTGTGTGTATTGTTATAGTAGACAAAAATATTAAACATACTTATTAAATAAAACCTCTGTCTTGGTTTATAATGAATACTTAGGCCTACTACGCTACTGTATTTTAATGTTGACAATTTAGGGAGTACCTGGAGAGCCAGGTATTTTTTGAGGTAGTGAAACAAGCTAGAGAACCACTGACATAGAAGATCTTTGACAACAGTTTTAGAGCAATAATTCAAAACCTTGCCGTGTGTTCGTAACAAAAAGACATCTTTAAAAGTAACAAGACACACAGAGCAAATGTACACCATGTGGACAAAAGTATTGGGACACAAAGGCGTGCCTGAAGAAGT
This sequence comes from Entelurus aequoreus, assembly GCF_033978785.1. Taxonomy (NCBI): domain Eukaryota; kingdom Metazoa; phylum Chordata; class Actinopteri; order Syngnathiformes; family Syngnathidae; genus Entelurus; species Entelurus aequoreus. The sequence continues at coordinate 16,567,657 of NC_084736.1, read as the reverse complement.
GCGGAAATACGACCATATCATACCAATTCTCAAATCCCTTCACTGGCTTCCTGTTCCACTCAGGATTGGAATACAAAGTCTCCCTACTAACCCACCAGTGCCTCCATGGAAATGCCCCCCTCTACCTCAAATAACTACTCACCCCCAAATCCTCCACACGACACCTCCGCTCCGGACAGGCTGACCTCCTCCAACCTCCGAGGACAAAGCTACGAACTATGGGAGATCGGGCTTTCTGCTCTGCCGCTCCCAGTCTGTGGAACGCTCTCCCTGACCACCTGAGGGCACCACAGACTGTGGATGCTTTTAAAAAAGGCTTAAAAACTCTTCTTTAAAAAAAAAAATGTTTATAGATATATGCATACTTGTTCTAGTATTAGGCTGATTTAGTTTTTATTTTTATTTATTATCTTTTTATTTTTATTTGTATTTTTAATACACTGTAGCACTTTGAGGTTGTTTGCTCAATGTAAAGTGCTTTTTACAAATAAAATATATTATTATTATTATTATAAAGAAGACAAACTGTTATAAAAGACGAATGCCGCATTTTGTTCCATTTTCACTTCATGTAAGGTGTCATGGCGACGCGTCGGAATAATGGCGTGTTCCGTGTCACTGCTAAACGAGATAAGCCTGTTCCCCTTGAGAGCATCCGAGGCCTCACACGGGGGATGCAGGTGACAATCATGTTTTCTTGGAGGCGGTGTTGGCGATATGCGGCCATTGTGATCAAACAGCCCTTATCGGCCATCAGCAGCCGATCCTACGGGCCACTAATCCGATGGATATTGCGCCTGCAGCCTGCACGCCACACCCTGAACCCCATCAAAATGCGCCCCGTGTCACGCGTATAGCGACAAAAACCTTGGCTTGATCACCTCCAGGAGGTCTCGGAATGATGGATTCTTTGAAAGAGGCCAGTGGGATGAGCGCACGTTTCCTGTCACCCTGTGTACATTTTTTACATACCGCCTTGCACGCGGCTGTAGGAGACCTCTGCTAAGGATTTCACACGAGCAGACATAATCAGTCGAGCGCTGACACTGTGTACGCACACCTCAATGTGCTTGCTGCCAAATGTAATCGCTTTACACGGACATGCTGTTTACTGCTCTGTGGGCAAAACACTCTTGTGTGTGTGTGTGTGTGTGTGTGTGTGTGTGTGTGTGTGTGTGTGTGTGTGTGTGTGTGTGTGTGTGTGTGTGTGTGTGTGTGTGTGTGTGTGTGTGTGTGTGTGTGTGTGTGTGTGTGTGTTCTGGCAATGCTTACTTAATGGGGACATCGCTCTGTTTACACAGGACAAACTTGCAATAAGAAACATATGTTTAATGTACCCTAAGTTTTTTTGTTAAAATAAAGCCAATAAAGCAATTTTTTGTGGTCCCCTTTATTTAGAAAAGTATCGAAATAATTTTGGTACCGGTACTAAAATATCGGTATCGGGACAACACTAGTGAACAACAAAGAGTAACTGTTTTTGTGTAAAAGGTATTTAAGGACAGTAGTCCGAGAAGACTTCTCCTGGAAGCTGCAGTTCCAGTCTGAGGCTCGCTGAATCAAATAAAGCTTTCTGTTCGACGATACCTCGTTGGCGTCATGTATGGTCCATTCACACCACCAAGTCGTCCTCAGGTCGGGACGAGGAGTGCTTGCTATTGCCCCCAGGACAATGGGGAACTTAAAGGATAGCAGCGGTTGGATTTTAGGAGGAAGTGTAAACACATTAACGACATTTGGTAAGAGCCCCCACCGGTAGGAGTAGAGATCAGGGGTTGGAGGTCACCCGACTCCATTGAGCAAAGTGACAACGCACGGGTGCTGTCCAGACTGGCCGGCCCCAACTCGAGAAACAACGAAGAGTAACTGTCTTTGTGTAAAAGGTATTTAAGGACAGTAGTCCGAGAAGACATAAGGAGAGTAATCAGGCCCATACTCTTCTCCTGGAAGCTGCAGTTCCACTCTGAGGCTCGCTGAATCAAATAAAGCTTTTTGTTCAACGATTCCTCGTTAGCGTCATATTTGGTCCATTCACACTACCAAGTCGTCCTCAGGTCGGGACGAGGATGACAAGACCAGCAATATACAACAACTGTTTTTTTTGTTTGTGTGTTGTGTGTGTGTGTGTGTGTGTGTGTGTGTGTTGTGTGTGCGTGATTATTATAGGCTTTTTACCGAGACAGCTTGTCATGAGACTGGCGGATATGCAGGAGAGTACAGTATATATACGCTGCAGTGACAGACAGCAATGAGCACTTACCACTCAGTCACACGTCTTCTACGTCACTTTAATGACATTATAAATGTGCTGCTCGCGCACTCGTCTCATGCAACAATCATTTGAGATGACACTCATGACCTGGACTGATGGCGCTAATGATGAAACAGAAGATGAAAGGAAGGCTTTTTAGGGCTGATCATTAGATCAGCTGTAATTGAGACGTGAGGCCTCAGCTTCTGTCATTTGTTCGTATTGAAGGACCGCGAGACTCTTTCTCTTTCTTAATTTGGCTCATTAGGTCCGAATATTACTGCTAGTCCAGCCCATAAATAAACACACATGACATGTTGTGTACTTTTTACATATGCATTGCATTTCTGTCCTTATTAGATGCCATATATCACATACAACAACGTAACATTAAACCTCTTAAGGCCCAAGCTGTTTGTTTACATGCTTTTTTTTATTTCTCTTTGCTATTTGGGCTTATTGGACCCTAATTAGAATAAAAATTAAAAATCATCTTTTGATATGATGTACTTAGTCCATAAGTACACAAGCGTGTACTTCATGTTTAGTGACATGCTAATTTTTATTTTTACACTTTTTTTTCCAAATTCCATTGTATGTTATACTCTTCTGACACCACCAGATGGCAGTATAAGTGTTCATATGTCGGCATAAGACCCCAATTCAGTAGTGTACACAATTTTGGAAATAAGAGCTAAAAGGTACTGTCCACGCATGTGGCCACTAAGGCCTTTAGAGCAGTGGTTCTTAACCTTGTTGGAGGTACCGAACCCCACCAGTTTCATATGCGCATTTACCGAACCCTTCTTCAGTGAAAAATAAAATGTTTTTTTCTTTCAAATTCAAGACAAAGTTATATGTTTATGGTAACATTTTAATTTTTTTAATTTAGAGTTTTTTGGACACTAGGGGAACATATTCTAAGTAACAAAGACTTAATTTAGAGTTATTTGGTTAGGGTTAGGGTTAGAGGGTTAGGGTTATAATTAGGGATGATGTCCGAAACCGGTTCTCCCGGTTGTTTGATAAGAAAAGAACCGTTCGATAAGAAAAGAACCGATTCCATGGACTCAAATCCCTTTTTGAGAACCGGTTCCCGTTATCGAAGCCACTATAGTAAAAAAAAAAGAGTTGGTTCTTTATTCGAATTCCTGGGAACGAATCCCGTCCCACAGGAAATGCCCTGTGGGACATCACAGAAAATGACGTAGTTCAGTCATTAGACTGAGCTACGTCATTTCCTGTGATGTCACACAAGCAGCAAAAATAATGGACCGGAAAAAACGCCTCAAGGCATGGCTATTCACCTATAGTGATCACAGAGACAGGTTGTTTTTGTGTTACTGTATAATTTTTTTTTCCTGAAAAACCCCACTTAATATACTTTGGGTAACAACAGTCAATATTTATTTATTTTATTTTTTTAGGGGGGTAACAGTCAAAATTTATTTTTTTATTTTATTTTATTTTTTTCTTATAAAATAAAAGTGAGCTTTTGTTAAACCAAATATTGTGTTTTTTTCCATATACAACAACCTATCTGGATTCGATAAGAGAATCGATAAGGAATCGGTTCGATAAGAGGATTCGATAATGGGCTCGAACTCGATCATTTCTTATCAAACATCATCCCTAGTTATAATAAGGCCATGCTGAATAAGGCATTAATAAGTACTTAATAATGACTAGTTAAGAGCCAATATGTTACTAATTTGCATGTTAATAAGCAACTAGTTAATGGTGAATATGTTCCCCATACTAAAGTGTTACCATGTTTTATTACTGGTGCACAAAATGAACCGTGCATGAACATCACCTTGTTCAAACAACAAAACCAACACAGTTCATAAACTAACAACAAATTACACACCTGCAAATCAGTCTGACTTCTGCTGTTGCCGTATCCGTAATACGCCGGTTGGGAGAAGTTTTTATTTACACGATGAGTCGGTGTGTCTTGACCTCCGCCGAACCCCTGAGCCCGACTCACCGAACCCCTAAGGTTCGATCAAACCCAGGTTAAGAACCACTGCTTCAGAGGTGAAGGACAGGAGGACACAAACGTTAGCAACACTAGCATAGCTATGCGATGCTTTATGACAGATTTTCTTAAAAAGTGGGGCGTGTGACCCAATAATCCTGATTCATTGTGATTAAAAATAATATTTATTTCATTTTTGTTTGTGTTTTATACATTGCTGGTCAATTAGAATGTATTATTATTTATTGAGTTTATTTGATTGTATTTTTCAGTATCAAATGGTTCAAGTCGGTCGAAACTTTGTCATGGTTTTTAAATTTGTTTTTGTTTCAGGCAAATTGATGAACTTTAAATCCTTTCTGTTATAGACTAAAAAAAACAATGTGTGGAGGGAGATGTTGCCAGCGCTGCCTGCAGGAGCAAAGGTCACCGCCTCTGTCCATGGTGCTGAGGACAGAGCACCATCAGACGGGGGCGTGGCAGTGCTGACGGCGAGACACAGCTGGCAGGGGATTAGATTTCACAGGTGGTATGTGGTAATCTGTTGTCTTTAACAGTAAGCGGCCGGGAGCAGGAGGAGAGAGAGGATACGGACGTGACTAAAAGGTCACGTTCTACTGGAGAGAAAAACTTTTGTTGAAGCATTCTTATTAAAACCTTGTCAAACCTGCACGCTTGGCTCCTGTGCCGTGTCTGACAGTGGGACTGCTAGGAAGCGACTTCCACACAATGTTAGTAATTATTTGTGATAAGTTGATCTATATTTCTTTATTTTTAACAGAAAAGAATTGAGAAGCACCGCTACATGCTAACATTAGTCATGTTTTAACATCATGCTATTTGCTAAAAACAAACAAACTGATCAAACATAAAGGTCCTACGTCTGCAGCTGACAGCTACGGATAGATAGCAGAGCTGCCTCCTGTATTTTAAGATGTGTAGCGAAGCCTTTTTTTCCCCCTCCTTTTTTTGGTTTGTTTTACAAAGTGGTGGGCAGTGGCAGCTAGCGACGGGTCGGAGGGACTATCATGACCAACATTGAGGTAACAATAAGGAGTGGAACTTTGGGGGACATAAACGATTGCGACATTAGCATAGCCATGTTAGCTACAGTGGTAACATTAGTCACATTTGAATATCATGCAAGGTTAGCCTATTCGCCGAAAACAAACAAACTGATCAAACTTACAGTTCCTACGTCTGCAGCTGACAGCTACGGATAGATAGCAGAGCGCCATCCTGTATTTTAAGATGTGTAGCGAAGCCTTTTTAGAAATATTTTTTGTTTTACAAAGTGGTGGGCATTTGTAGCTAGCGACGGGTCAGAGGCACTATCATGACCAACATTGAGGTAGCAATAAGGAGTGGGACTTTGCGGGACATAAACATTAGCGACATTACCCTCGCCATGTTAGCTACAGTGGTAACATTAGTCACATTTTAATATCATGCATGGTTAGCCTATTCGCCGAAAGCAAACAAACTGATCAAACTTACAGTTCCTATGTCTGCAGCTGACAGCTATGGATAGTAGGTAGAACTCCAGCCTGCATTTTAGGATGTTTAGCCTTCCCCTTTATTTATTTTGACAAAGTGGTGGGCAGTGGTAGCTCGGAACTTGTCATCATGACCAACATTAAGGAGTGGGACAATAATGCGCGCGACACCAACAAAGCTTCAACAACAATGTCATGTAGAGATGTCCGATAATATCGGACTGCCGATATTATCAGCCGATAAATGCTTTAAAATGTATTATCGGAAATTATCGGTATCGGTTTCAAAATTATCGGTATCGGTTTCAAAAAGTAAAATGTATGACTTTTTAAAACGCCGCTGTGTACACGGACGTAGGGAGAAGTACAGAGCGCCAATGAACCTTAAAGGCACTGCCTTTGCGTGCCGGCCCAGTCACATAATATCTACGGCTTTTCACACACACAAGTGAATGCAAGGCATACTTGGTCAACAGCCATACAGGTCACACTGAGGGTAGCCGTATAAACAACTTTAACACTGTTACAAATATGCGCCACACTGTGAACCCACACCAAACAAGAATGACAAACACATTTCGGGAGAACATCCATACCGTAACACAACATAAACACAACAGAACAAATACCCAGAAATACCCAGAACCCCTTGCAGCACTAAGTCTTCCGGGGCGCTACAATATATACCCCCTGATACCCCCGCCCCAACCTCCTCATGCCCTCTCAGGGAGAGCATGTCCCAAATTCCAAGCTGCTGTTTTGAGGCATGTTAAAAAAAATAATGCACTTTGTGACTTCAATAATAAATATGGCAGTGCCATGTTGGCATTTTTTTCCATTACTTGAGTTGATTTATTTTGGAAACCCTTGTTACATTGTTTAATGCATCCAGCGGGGCATCACAACAAAATTAGGCATAGTAACGTGTTAATTCCACGACTGTATATATCGGTATCGGTTGATATCGGAATCGGTAATTAAGAGTTGGACAATATCGGAATATAGGATATCGGCAAAAAAGCCATTATTGGACATCTCTAATGTCATGCTAGTTTAGCATAGCCGCCAAAGAAAAACAACATGATCAAACTTTCATCTCCCGTGTCTGTAGCTCATTAATGAATAGTTTGCATAGCTCAAAATGTATTTTTAAGGTGTGTAGCAAGGCCTTTTTAGTAAAAAACAAAATTTAACAAACTGCAAATTTTATTAGTATTAAAGCTACAGACACACAATAACATGTAGTTCCAGCATTAAGGCTAACACACTTTTAATACACTCTTGTATAAATAATAATATAATATGGGATTTTCATCCGAATAATTATAAGATGTGTAGTGAAGCCTGTTTTTTTTTTTTCTTTTAAAAGTAGAATCGGTGGGCGTAGTGGTGCTCATAAACAATATATTAGGACAGATATTACTGTGAACATCGTGAATAACTTACTTTTGCATAATAAGGCCCCAGTGAAAAACAAGTCAGGCAATATAAAAGACAACTAAAATTGCTGTAAAACAAGTACCCTTCTTTACAATCTGTCATCCTCTAGTAGGTCACCAGCATGAGGAGCTCAGAGAACAAGAGCGCGGTGTAATTTCGGGATACAAATCTTTCACGCTTTAAACTAGGCCGTTTCATCTCGTTATTCCCGAGGAGGTCTGCGCTCATTTGCATGATGGCGCGCGATAACATATTGCCTTGCACCGTGGCGCTATCTGCGCATCACATCTCTTCACGGCGCTTTCCTTGACAAGAGGCCACTTTTTCCTGCACGCCTTCCAGATCAAAAAGTTGCTGTCGAGCTGCGCCCTCACCGCGCAGAAAGATGGCTCCTGCCGTATCAATCAAAAGGATCTGATAAAGACCACTTGAGCCAGCTTGGGCCGGCTCCTGGCGTGAACACTCTATAAATGGAGCCTGCGGGCCAAATTTGGCCCCTGGTGTCATTTCAATTGGCCTGCCAAGAGGTGGCTCCCAAATTGAATACATTTAATACAAGCTGCACAATCATTGATGGCATTTGTAACGCCCAACCCTAATTCAGACCCGCTACGGCTCGTTTCTGTTTTTCAAAATAGCGACTACTTATCAATCTAGGAGAATCGTAACTCTGGGTGTACCGATACAACTTTTTCCCGATATTGAAGCCTTGAGTATTTGTGGAGACCGATATTGATCTGACATAATATCACCACAAATCTAACATACTTTTTGTGGAGGGAGGTGTGGCCAGCGCGCTTGCAGGAGCAAAGGTCACCGCCTCTGTCTATGGTGCTGAGGACGAGCACCATCGGATAGGGGCGGGGCATGTGCTGACGGCGAGACACAGCTGGCAGGTGATTAGATTTCACAGGTGGTACGTGTTAATCTAATCATCTGTTGTCTTTAACAGTAAGCGGCCGAGAGCAGGAGGGTGACGGGATACGGAGGTGGCTGAAAAGTCACGTCCTGCTGGAGAGAAATCTGTGAGAAATTCTATGGACATTAAATCATTGTTAAAAACTGCAAGCTTGGCTCCTGTGCCGTGTGTAATAGTGGAACGGATAGGAAGCCACTTCCACACTTTTATTATGTGGTAGTGCAGGGGTCACCAACCTTTTTGAAAGCAAGAGCTACTTCTTGGGTAGTGATTAATGCGAAGGGCTACCACTTTGATACACATTTAAATAAATTGCCAGAAATAGCCAATTTGCTCAATTTACCTTTAACTCTATGTTATTATTAATAATTAATGATATTTACACTTAATTGAACGGTTTAAAAGAGGAGAAAACACGAAAAAAATGACAATTAAATTTTGAAACATAGTTTATCTTCAATTTCGACTCTTTAAAATTCAAAATTCAACCGAAAAAAAGAAGACAAAAACTTAAAAAAATAATTTATGGAACATCATTAGTAATTTTTCCTGATTAAGATCATTTTAGAATTTTGATTAAATAGGTTAAAATCCAATCTACACTTTGTTAGAATATATAACAAATTGGACCAAGCTATATTTCTAACAAAGACAAATCATTATTTCTTCTAGATTTTCCAGAACAAAAATTTTAAAAGAAATTCAAAAGACTTTGAAATAAGATTTAAATTTGATTCTACAGATTTTCTAGATTTGCCAGAATAATTTTTTTGAATTTTAATCATAAGTTTGACGAAATATTTCACAAATATTCTTCGTCGAAAAAACAGAAGCTATAATGAAGAATTAAATTAAAATGTATTTATTATTCTTTACAATAAAAAAAATACATTTACTTGAACATTGATTTAAATTGTCAGGAAAGAAGAGGAAGGAATTTAAAAGGTAAAAAAGGAAAGGTGTTTAAAAATCCTAAAATAATTTTTAAGGTTGTATTTTTCTCTAAAATTGTCTTTCTGAAAGTTATAAGAAGCAAAGTAAAAAAAATTATGAATGTATTTAAACAAGTGAAGACCAAGTCTTTAAAATATTTTCTTGGATTTTCAAATTCTATTTGAGTTTTGTCTCTCTTAGAATGAAAAATGTCGGGCAAAGCGAGACCAGCTTGCTAGTAAATAAATACAATTTAAAAAATAGAGGCAGCTCACTGGTAAGTGCTGCTATTTGAGCTATTTTTAGAACAGGCCGGCGGGCTACTCATCTGGTTCTTACGGGCTACCTGGTGCCCGCGGGCACCACGTTGGTGACCCCTGTGGTAGTGTGAAATGTAAAATAAAACTAACTTATTTCATGTGTCTAGCTTGTGTGCTATTATATGCTTATCTCTTGTGTAGCTGCTAGATCCTGGTAGCCTATAGCCTAGCATGTTTACATTTAGTAAATGACTTGACTAAAAAAGAAGAAAACACCAACCTTGTGTGCTTATTGGAGGATATTTACATGTTAACTTCCTGTCATGCTTTGCAAAACTGTATTATTTATTACCCTTTTTTTTTTTTTAGTTTTTCATTGTTTTTTAAATTTTTTATTACTCACCACAATTTCCCCATTTTGGAATAAATAAAGTCTATCCTATCTGACAATTTACATGTACCGTATTTTTCGGACTATAAAGTGCACTTAAAATCCTTTCATTTTCTCAAAACTCGACAGTGCACCAAATGTACGGAATCATTTTGGTTGTGCTTACCGACCTTGAAGCTATTTTATTTGGTATATGGTGAAATGACAAGTGTGACCAGTAGATGGCAGTCAAACATAAGAGATACGTGTAGACACAATATGACTCAACACCAAAATTGTCTGTGTTCCATTGAAAATTTCGAACATTACACACGGCGCTCAAAAATCCATCAAAATGTTTTAGTGCGACTTTGGTAAGCTATGAAGCCGCACCTGGATTGTACTGTGCTTCAACATACGAGTATTATTATGGTGTGTGTATAAGGTAAGACATATTATCTGGCCTTTTGTTTTGCAATAATATGCAAAAGCAACTTTTCTTACCTTCTTGTACCTGCTGATCTGTATTTGGGATCTGCATAAGTCCTGAAAATGTGCATGACACCGTAGTCGATAAGCTTCTTCTTTTTCTCTATCTTTTTGTTATGGGACATTCATCCTCCGCTATTGCCATTTCTAATATAAAGTAGTGTAAAGTTCTTACCAGGGATGTCCGATAATGGCTTTTTTGCCGATATCCGACATTCCGATATTGTCCAACTCTTAATTACCGATACCGATATCAACCGATACCGATATATACAGTAGTGGAATTAACACATTATTATGCCTAATTTGGACAACTACGTATGGTGAAGATAAGGTCATTTTTTTAAAAATTAATAAAATAAAATAAGATAAATAAATGTTAAACATTTTCTTGAATAAAAAAGAAAGTAAAACAATATAAAAACAGTTACATAGAAACTAGTAATTAATGAAAATGAGTCAAATTAACTGTTATAGGTTAGTACTAATAGTGGACCAGCAGCACGCACAATCATGTGTGCTTACGGACTGTATCCCTTGCAGACTGTATTGATATATATTGATATATAATGTAGGAACCAGAATATTAATAACAGAAAGAAACAACCTTTTTGTGTGAATGAGTGTAAATGGGGGAGGGAGGTTTTTTGGGTTGGTGCACTAATTGTAAGTGTATCTTGTGTTTTTTATGTTGATTTAATAAAAAAATAAAATAAAAAATAAATAAATAAAAACGATACCGATAATAAAAACGATACCGATAATTTCCGATATTACATTTTAAAGCATTTATGGGCTTTAAACATCTCTAGTTCTTACTTATATCTGTCAGTAAACTCGCCATGAAAGCGCTAAAACATACCGGTGTAGTGAGTTATATTATTCACCCAAGGAACTTTAGTTATTAGAGAGTTCCGGTCAGACGGTTTTTCACGGGACACATTTCCGGCGTTGTTGTTGCACTAGTGAGCCCTGCTCCGTTCTTGATTTAAGTAAAGTCTGAATGTCATTTACCATGAATTGAAAAACGTATTCGGGTGTTACCATTTAGTGGTCAATTGTACGGAATATGTACTGTACTGTGCAATCTACTAATAAAAGTTTCAATCAATCAATTTAAACTGTTAGCTCCATCTTTTGACACTTCATCCACAGAGAACGGAGAGAAGACGCTGTCGAAGGTGAGCCAGGTAAATAAGACCGCCCACAAAACGGCGCATCCGGAAGCGACTGTCAGAAAGCGGCTTGAAGATGATCTGTAAAACATAATCCATGCAACATTTTGACCTAAGAACCACCATTACATGTTATGTAGACCACAAGGAAGTGTTTTACATTAAAAAAAAAATAAAAATAAAAAAAAAAAAATATATATATATATATATATATATATATATATATATATATATATATATATATATATATATATATATGACCCATTTAATGCGCCCTATAATCCGGTGCGCCTTTTATATGAAAATATGTGGTCAATAAAAGGTCAGAAGATTAGGTACCCCTCAGCATCGGCAAGAATACGGAGTTGTGTCGGTAGCGTGCAGGGCCAGAAGGTTAAAGGGAAGCCTATAGGATGCTAATGGAGTCGTGATGCGTCCAAGTGTGATGGGGCTGCCGCTGAGTCATGTGAGCAGTTTGGAGGAGCAGCTGGTGAGGAACGAAGACGGACTCACTGACTTGCAACGGCACGCATTATTAGTACACGGAACAACGAGGGATGGACGTTTGAAACCAATCAGAGGACAAAGCATGCAGAATTTTCACTCAGGTTACGTTTGTAGGATTGTGTGTAGCCTACGTTTATCTTCAAAGCTTTATAATCATGACAATAATCATCAATGGCTTATTAACGACTAGAATATACAATTTTGGGAGAAGCCACGTGTGAATGCTGTATGTGCCCAGGCCGTGGAAATCTGCCGTTACACGCAGGTTGAACTGAAATGCTAACATTAGCATGTTAGAATGCAACAAGTACCAAGTAGTAGGACACTGGGGTGTACGGTGTCAAATTTGGCTAAAAAAGTTAGCATGCTAATGTTAGCACGACAGCAGGTAGCATATGTTAAATAACAAGTTATATGACTCTTGGATAAACGGTTGCAAAATGTTTTAAAAAGTTAGCATGCTACCATTAGCATGCTAACAGTTGCTTATATGACTGAAGTGTACGGTGGCAAAATTGGCCAAAAAAGTTAGCATGCTATTGTTAGCACAACAACAGGTAGCATATGTCAAATAAGTTATATGACTCTGGGATAAACGGTTGCAAATGTTTTAAAAAGTTAGCATGCTACCATTAGCATGCTAACAGTTGCTTATATGACTCTGACATGTACGGTGGCAAAATTGGCTAAAAAAGTTAGCATGCTAACAGTTAGCATATGTCACGTACCAACTTATCTGACTCTGGGATAAACGGTTGCAAAATTAATAATAATAATAATAATAATAATAATAACAGATTTTAGTTTTAAAAAAGCACTTTACATTGAGTAAACAACCTCAAAGTGCTACAGTGTATTAAAAAAAAAGATAATATTTTTTAAAAAAATAAAATATTTTAAATTAAAAAAATAAAAGATAATAAAAAATGTAAAAAATGTAAACTAGAACAGCCAAATAGCTAGAACTAGTATGCATATATCTAAAAAAGGCTTCTTTTTTTTTTTTTTTTAAAAAGAAGGGATTTTAAGCCTTTTTTAAAAGCATCCACAGTCTGTGGTGTCCTCAGGTGGTCAGGGAGAGCATTCCACAGACTGGGAGCGGCGGAGCAGAAAGCCCGGTTTCCCATTGTTCGTAGCTTTGTCCTCTGAGGTTGGAGGAGGTTAGCCTGTCCGGAGCGGAGGTGTCGTGTGTAGGATTTGGGGGTGAGTAGTTCTTTGAGGTAGAGGGGGGCATTTTCATGGAGGCACTGTTGGGTTAGTACAGTACTTAAAAAAAAAGTTAGCATGCTAACAGTTACCATAACGTCACGTACCAACTCATATGACTCTGAGATGTACGATGTCAAACTTGGCTAAAATATTAGCGTGCTAATGTTAGGATGCTAACAGGTAGCATATGTCAAGAACCAAGTTGTATGACTCTGGGGTAAACGGTTGCAAACATTTTTAAAAAGTGAGCATGTTAACGTATCTTTGGGCATCGGATTTTGATTCCTGGGGTGGCAATTTGATTCAGAGTCAATTCTGGATTCAGCACGAATCTTGATTCAAACCGATTCTTGCAATGTACTATTTGGTATAATAATGAAACTTTTTCAAAACAGGTTAGAGGTTAGAAAAGCTAATTTTGGTTGCATTGAGATGGCCTAAGAACATGTTTTTTTTAATTGATGTTTTTTTAAATAGATTTTTGAAAATGATACATAAGAATCGTGATTCGGGTGTGAATCGATTTTTTTGTTCGCCCCTTGTTGCCAGTTTTGCAACTTTGTCGCTATTTTTCATCCAGACCCCTCTTGATAATCTCTCAGAATCAACAGAGATGATGACAATATTAAGTTAAAGTTAAAGTACCAATGATTGTCACACACACACTAGGTGTGGCGAAATTATTCTCTGCATTTGACCCATCACCCTTGATCACCCCCTGGGAGGTGAGGGGAGCAGTGAGCAGCAGCGGTGGCCGCGCCCAGGAATCATTTTTGGTGATTTAACCCCCCAATTCTAACTAACAATTGATGCTGAGTACCATGGAGGGAGGTAATGGGTCCCATTTTTATAGTCTTTGGTATGACTCGGCCGGGGTTTGAACTCACAACAATATGGTCTCGATTCAGGAAAAGCTTGCACCTTTTTGAACGACTCGTTCATGACTCGCACATCTGTCCCGCCTTTTGCTGGAATGCGAGTGTAGGAGGTTAGCGACGTAATGATAATAATAATTAGAGTAAAAGATTGGAAGAAACCGTTGCGGTCTGATGAATCAAACGAGCGGACTAAAAGCCTTCCTTCCATTAGCGAGCTCCTGCTCTTTTGAATTGATGTTTCGAATAAACCAAACAAGTTGAATGGAATCATCGTCACATAAACACAAGACTAACCGAGGACACGTGAAGAAGTGCAGACAGCTAGAGGGCCTTTGCAGAAGAACACACATGTCCTAGGAAATGTGTGGAGAAGACGAAAATACTGACTGAATCCTTGAACACACCATGAATAATGATGTTGGTGCAAAAAATACCATTTGGGTGTCAAACGTACGGCCCGAGGGCCGGATCAGGCCCGCGAACAGGATTTATCCGGCCCATGGGATGAGTTTGCTAAGTATAAAAATTAACCTGAAATTTTTAAATGAATGAAACAGCTGTTCTAAATGTGTCCACTGGATGTCGCAGTAGCAATAATGGGCCGCTCTCAGTGATTTCCAGCGTGGAACTGTCATAGGATGCCACCTGTTACGATCGGGTCGCATGATGATGCGGGGTATGTTCTCCCAGGATGCAAAGGACGAATCCGGACAGGACTTGCAGGTAAGGACTTGATTTAATAGTAAAACAACACAAAACAGGTACAAAACAGAAAACAAACCGACCGGATAAGGTGCCGAACTCACCGGAAGCGAAGGCTACAACTTAGCACGGACTAAGATCACTAGCAGGGGCTAGGAGACAAGCAAAAACTCACGTAACAGTCGCGTGACGCAAATAAAGAAGCCAGACCGACTGACTGGAAAAGGCAGGCTTAAATAATTTCAGTGATTGCAAACAGGTGCGCGTCTGGAACACAAGCAGCAGGTGAAAATAATAAGTAGCTATGGAAATCAACTCAGAGGTGCACAAACAGGAACTAAAGGAGTCCAAAACTAACAGGAAAAACCCAAGTGACTCGAAAAACCCAAACAGAACACGATCCGGGCAGCGGATCACAACACCACCTGTGCAACAAATCCAGTCGTGAAATTTCCTTGCTCCTAAGTATTCCAAAGTCAACTGTCGGCTTTATTAGAAGAAAAGTGAAGAGTTTGGGAAAAACAGCAACTCAGCCACCAAGTGGTAGGCCACGTAAACTGACAGCGAGGGGGTCAGCGGATGCTGAAGCGCATAGTGCAACGACTTTCTGCACAGTCAGTTGCTACAGAGCTCCAAACTTCATGTGACCTTCCAATGAGCCCACGTACAGTACGCAGAGAGCTTCATGGAATGGGTTTCCATGGCCGAGCAGCTGCATCTAAGCCATACATCACCAAGTCCAATGCAAAGCGTGGGATGCAGTGGCGTAAAGCACGTCACCACTGGACTCTAGAGCAGTGGAGATGCCTTCTCTGGAGTGATGAACCACACTTTTCCATCTGGCAATCTGATGGACCAGTCTGGGTTTGGAGGTTGCCAGGAGAACGCTACATTCCACGTGAAATTTGGTAGAGGAGGAATTATGGTGTGGGGTTGTTTTTCAGGAGTTGGGCTCGGCCCCTTAGGTGGACCGACATCATATTGAACCCTATGGGTTAGGAATGGGATGGCACTTCCAAGTTCATATGTGAGTCAAGGCAGGTGGCCAAATACTTTTGGCAATATAGTGTATGTACAAAATAAACCACATGATGTTAGTACATCAGTCGAGGAAAATGATCAGACATCCGGTAATTTGATTTTGATACAATTTTTTTTATCTTGATAGATTGAAAATGAACACCAATGAGTTGACTGATGAACATTATCACATAATTTATTCAGAAAATATAAATAACGACAAATAAATGATTAACCGCAACATGTAAGTGGTAAAAAAACAAAAAAACAACAACATTATGATTTGTACATTTGTGCTTGTTCTATTTTCAAACAAAGAAAGGAATCTGAAGTTGTCTTTATTTTTAAGTTATCGTGCCGTGATTTTACAAGTCCGGCCCACTTGGGAGTAGATTCTTCTCCATGTGGCCCCCAATCTAAAATGAGTTTGACACCCCTGATTTAGACCAAAATGTGATGTTACCAAACAGTAGGTAAGGTTGCATTTTTGCCTCATTCCTGTGAGAATCCTGCGTGTGACTGGAGCACTAAGGAGTGGGACTATCCAGGACTAGCTGCAGTGTGCTCAAACAACCACCAGGCAGCACCCGCGAGCAGGTCAAATTCCAAAAACAAAGTGCAGTTCCCCTCGCCCTTAAAGGCCTACTGAAATGAAATTTTTTTATTTAAACGGGGATAGCAGATCCATTCTATGTGTCATACTTGATCATTTCGCGATATTGCCATATTTTTGCTGAAAGGATTTAGTAGAGAACAACGACGATAAAGTTCGCAACTTTTGGTCTCTGATAAAAAAAAAGCCTTGCCCCTACCGGAAGTAGCGTGACGTAGTCAGTTGTTCGCCTCTTCATATTTTCCTGTTGTTTTCAACGCAGCTACAGCGATTCGGACCGAGAAAGCGACGATTACCCCATTAATTTGAGCGAGGATGAAAGATTTGTGGATGAGGAACGTTAGAGTGACGGACTAGAATGCAGTGCAAGACATATCTTTTTTCGCTCCGACCGTAACTTAGGTACAAGCTGGCTCATTGGATTCCACACACTCTCCTTTTTCTATTGTGGATCACGGATTTGTATTTTAAACCACCTCGGATACTATATCCTCTTGAAAATGAGAGTCGAGAACATTACACACGCGAAATGGACATTCACAGTGACTTTTATCTCCACGACAATACATCGGCGAAGCTCTTTAGCTACTGAGCTAACGTGATAGCATCTGGCTCAAATGCAGATAGAAACAAAATAAATAAATCCCTGACTGGAAGGATAGACAGAAGATCAACAATACTATTAAACCATGGACATGTAACTACACGGTTAATAATTCTCAGCCTGGCAAAGCTTAACAATGCTGTTGCTAACGACGCTGAAGCTAACTTAGCAACTGGACCTCACAGAGCTATGATAAAAACATTAGCGCTCCACCTACGCCAGAAAGCCCTCATCTGCTCATCAACACCCGTGCTCACCTGCGTTCCAGCGATCGACGGCGCGACGAAGGACTTCACCCGATCATAGATGCGGTTGGCGGCTAGCGCGTCCTCCTGGTTGTGTTGCTGCAGCCAGCCGCTAATACACCGATCCCACCTACAACTTTCTTCTTTGCAGTCTCCATTGTTCATTGAACAAATTGCAAAAGATTCACCAACACAGATGTCCAGAATACTGTGGAATTATGCTATTTTGTATTGTTTTCAATGGGGTACCGATACTTCTGTTTCACTGGCTACGTCACGCGCATACGTCATCATCCAAAGCCTTTGCAACCGGAAGTTTAGCGGGAAATTAAAAATTGCACTTTATAAGTTAACCCGGCCGTATTGGCATGTGTTGCAATGTTAAGATTTCATCATTGATATATAAACTATCAGACTGCGTGGTCGGTAGTAGTGGGTTTCAGTAGGCCTTTGAACACATTACGATGGGACTGCCCGGGAATGTAGCTTCTCATTATAACTCTGCACAGTAGATGGCATTGTAACTCTGCTTCCTAACACACCTCATACACACCTGGTCTGCCAGAGAATAGGAAGATGTAGCAGGAGGGATAAGAGTTGTCAAAAGGGGCGTCCATATTCTATTTTGTAGGGCTATTTAACTGACCAAACTCCAACTCGCCCAAATAGGCTTGATGACACCATTCAAACTAGGGTTGCTCATGCATGCAGTACTCTCTCCAACCTTCAGGGGGAAAAACAGCAAAGCAAATGTCTCACAATGAAGCAGCAGTGAGGGGAGTAGAAGAAGACTATGCATTTTTAAACCAAAAATGGCACTATCGACCCTAAAAAAAAAAAATCTAAATAAATTGTGAAACTGTGACTTTTAAATGCGACTGGACAAAAAAGTATGAATGTTCTGCAGCGAGCCAGTGCACGAGTTTTTTTTTTTTTTGATTGATTGAAACTTTTATTAGTAGATTGCACAGTACAGTACATATTCCGTACAATTGACCACTAAATGGCAACACCCGAATAAGTTTGTCAACTTGTTTAAGTTAATCAATTCATGGTACAAATATATACTATCAGCATAATACAGTCATCACACAAGTTAATCATCAGAGTATATACATTGAATTATTTACATTATTTACAATCCGGGGGGTGGGATGTGGGGGGGTTTAGGTTTGGTTGATATCAGCACTTCAGTCATCAACAATTATATCATCTGAGAAATGGACATTGAAACAGTGTAGGTCTGACTTGGTAGGATATGTACAGCGAGCAGAGAACATAGTGAGTTCAGAAAACATAAGAACAAGTATATACATTTGATTATTTACATTTGATTATTAACAATCCGGGGAGGTGGGATGTGGTGGGGGGAGGGTGTTAGTCTAGGGTTGCAGTTGCCTGGAGGTGTTCTTTTAGTGCGGTTTTGAAGGAGGATAGAGATGCACTTTCTTTTACACCTGTTGGGAGTGCATTCCATATTGATGTGGCACAGAAGGAGAATGAGTTAAAGGCCTACTGAAATGATTTTTTAAAATTTAAACGGGGTTAGCAGATCCATTATATGTGTCATACTTGATCATTTCGCGATATTGCCATATTTTTGCTGAAAGGATTTAGTAGAGAACATCGACGATAAAATTCGCAACTTTTGGTCGCTGATTAAAAAAGCCTTGCCTGTACCGGAAGTAGCGTGACGTCGCAGGTTGAAAGGCTCCTCACATTTCCCCATTGTTTACACCAGCAGCGAGAGCGATTCGGACCGAGAAAGCGACGATTACCCCATTAATTTGAGCGGGGATGAAAGATTTGTGGATGAGGAACGTGAGAGTGAACGACTAGAGTGCAGTGCAGGACGTATCTTTTTTCGCTCTGACCGTAACTTAGGTACAAGGGTTCATTGGATTCCACACTTTCTCCTTTTTCTATTGTGGATCACGGATTTGTATTTTAAACCACCTCGGATACTATATCCTCTTGAAAATGAGAGTCGAGAACGTGAAATGGACATTCACAGTGACTTTTATCTCCACGACAATACATCGGTGAAGCACTTTAGCTACGGAGCTAACGTGATACCATCGTGCTTGAATGCAGATAGAAACAAAAGAAATACGCCCCTGACTGGAAGCATAGACAGAAGATCAACAATACTACTATCAGGAGACACCGAA
This sequence comes from Entelurus aequoreus, assembly GCF_033978785.1. NCBI lineage: Eukaryota > Metazoa > Chordata > Actinopteri > Syngnathiformes > Syngnathidae > Entelurus > Entelurus aequoreus. The sequence goes on along the minus strand of NC_084736.1, from coordinate 16,548,394 downwards.
CCAAACACTGAACCTGTAGCCACACGGTTAATGCTGTGCCGCCTGTCGAAGCCTAGCAACGCTGTTGCTAACGACGCCATTGAAGCTAACTTAGCTACGGGACCTCGTCAGAGCTATGCTAAAAACATTAGCGCTCCACCTACGCCAGCCCTCATCTGCTCATCAACACCCGTACTCACCTGCGTTCCAGCGATCGACGGCGCAACAAAGGACTTCACCCAATCATCGATGCGGTCGGCGGCTAGCGTCGGATAGCGCGTCTGCTATTCAGCTCAAAGTCCTCCTGGTTGTGTCGCTGCAGCCAGCCGCTAATACACCGATCCCACCTACAACTTTCTTCTTTGCAGTCTTCATTGTTCATTAAACAAATTGCAAAAGATTCACCCACACAGATGTCCAGAATACTGTGGAATTTTGCGATGAAAACAGAGCTTTTTGTATTGAGATACAATGTGTCCGAATATTTCCGTTTCAACCATTGACGTCACGCGCAAACGTCATCATACATAGACCTTTTCAACCGGAAGTTCCCCTCGAAATTTAAAATTGCACTTTATAAGTTAACCCGGCCGTATTGGCATGTGTTGCAATGTTAACATTTCATCATTGATATATAAACTATCAGACTGCGTGGTCGGTAGTAGTGGGTTTCAGTAGGCCTTTAAGACCTTTGTTAGATCGGAATCTGGGTTTAACGTGGTTAGTGGAGTTCCCCCTGGTGTTGTGGTTATGGCGGTCATTTACGTTATGGAAGTAGTTTGACATGTACTTCGGTATCAGGGAGGTGTAGCGGATTTTATAGACTAGGCTCAGTGCAAGTTGTTTTACTCTGTCCTCCACCCTGAGCCAGCCCACTTTGGAGAAGTGGGTAGGAGTGAGGTGTGATCTGGGGTGGAGGTCTAGAAGTAACCTGACTAGCTTGTTCTGGGATGTTTGGAGTCTAGATTTGAGGGTTTTGGAGGTGCTGGGATACCAGGAGGTGAGTCATTGTTTCCTGTCGGACCTTTTAAGCGATGCACAACCCAAATGTGTAAGCGTCATCACGTCTGTAGGTGGACATTATGCATAAAGATATTTTGTTAGTTTTCTTTTGAAATTGCTGACTTTGCGATGTCTTTTGTATTTGGTCGTGTTGTTTATTTTGTCTGAGTAACTCTGGCGATTAAAGCTTGTTTAAAACGCATAGTGCTACATTTGACCAGTAGAGGGTGACAACAACGCTACACCGGGACTACACAATGCAGAGGGCCGCAGTTTCAAGAGAATAATGAATTTATTGACAGTGCAGTGTGAGAGCCGTGTGTTTACTTTGCAATTAAGTAAAAACATTCTCAAAAGAATGCTTCATTGTGTGGTTGAAAAGCCCTTCTATATTGATATCAGAGCATATTGGCTTTTAAAATCTAAAACATAAGCGCTCCGATACGGTCCGACAGCCAGTTACCATCTATATGTCCTCCAATAAACACACAAAGTTGGTCATGTTCAAAAGGTAAACCTGGTAGGCTAAAGAGTACTAGGAGCTAGCAGCTACACAACAGCTAAGCAGACAATAGCGCACAAGCTAGACAAACACAATAAGTGTCCTTAATATTTCAGTGTAAAATAGCACAAATGTCAAAACAAGTATCAAAGATGCATATGACTTACACATACAATGTCTCCAAAGCAGAAGCATATTAGAGAGTATTCAGTAACAAAGGTGTCCGCATCATTTAACTTACTGCATCATGAGCTTAGCTTAATGAATTATTGGTAATTCAACAATTACACTCCATTTCAACATAAAAACATCATAATTCCCTTCCAGACTGTTAATAATTAATAAGTTAGTGTTTTTCATAACTACCACTGTTCTCTGTTTGACTCATTTCAATTGATCAATAATTTATTATTCTACATTACAACATAAATGTGTATATGATTCCTGCTGGTATCGTATCAATACTGTTATTAGCCAATACTCAAGGCTCCAATAACGGTATCATTTTGAAAGTGACAAAGTTGTATTTAGGGACCAATAGTTGCCAAATTGGCCACTTTTTTGCTACATTTAGCGAGTATATAGACCCTACTGGAAACATCTAGCGACATTTCGGGTCTTATTAGACACTTTGGGAGAATAACACAAAACACATAGAATGCTCTTCTCAACGAGCAGCAGGTTCTGCTGGTGACCAACCTTCACCGACCAACTAAAAGCAAAATACATTTTTTTATATAGAGACATACTGTAATAACTTTAAATAAATCATGAATATTAAAAACCAATTACAAACAAAAAATGCTAAAAATAAATACAAATTAAGTAAAAGCAGTCTTATTCTCAGAATGTGTCGACTTTTTTCTTATAAAATTGGGAACAATTTCTCATATTATTTCTGTTTCTGTAATATTGCAATATTTTCTCGTAAAATTATTACTTTTTTATGTAAAATTATAACTTTTTAATGCAAAATGGTGAAATTTGTCATATAAAATTCTGACATTTATCACAATATTGCCAATTTTTGTGTTGTTCTTGTAAAATAGCGACATTTTCTGAGTAAAGTTATGACTTTTGACTGAAGCAAAATTCCGATTATTATTATAATATTGCCAAAATTTAAAAGTTTTCTTATAAAATTGTGACTTTTGTCGAGTAAAATTACGACTCTTTTCATAAAATTGCCAAAAATGTAAGCTTTTCTTGTTAAAATTGTGACTGTTATCACGTAAAATTCCAACTTTTATCATAATATTGCACAAATGTTCAGTTTTTCTTGTAAAATTTTGACTTGCGTTGAGTAAAATCACGACTCATTACAATACTGCCATAATTCTAAGTTTTTCTTGTGAAATTGTGATCTTTTTCTTGTGAAATCCCAACTCATTTTTCACAACAAGCTTTTTTATATTTGCATAGTATGTATATATTATTAATGTTGTAAATACAAATCTTTATATATCTATCCATCATATATCAAAATTAGGGTGGTCCCAAAAAGGAGAGATTTTTCAAATAGACTCTGTTGCAAGTCTTGTGTATTCTTTGTAACTTGTTTGTGTGTGATATGGCCATTGCGTTTTTTTCTCCCTGGTCTCAGTCGTCTGGACCCCCTTCCTGGGAGTCCAGCCTTAGACTGAATATTTTTTTACTCATCCCCCTCTCCATCTTTTTTAGGGGCGCCGGGAGTTGGCTGATCCGTCAGCGGTCCTGTTCTGTCTCCCTGTAATGTTTGTCTGCTTTTGAGTGGGACTGTGCTGAAAACTGTGTGTCGGTTTTAAAAGTGCTCCCCTTCTGGTCAACATATGAAATAAGTGTGTGTAAAAATTTGAATTGCTCCCCCTCTGGCCAATATATGTAATAAGTGTGTGTAAGAAATTGAAATGCACCCCCTTTGGCCAAAATTAATTCAAAAAAATAAAATAAATATGTTTAGAGACATACTGTAATAACTTGAAGTAAATAATGAAGATTAAAAAACAATTACAAACCAAAAAAAAACTAAAAGCAGTCTTTTTCTCACAATGTGTCAACTTTTTTCTTATAAAATTGGGAACAATTTCTCATATTCTGTTTCTCTAATATTGCAATATTTTCTCGTAAAATTATAACTTTATGTAAAATTATTACTTTTTGATGCAAAATGGTGACATTTGTCATATAAAATTCGGACTTTTATCACAATATTGCCATTTTTTGTGTTGTTCTTGTAAAATAGTGAAATTTTTTGAGTAAAGTTATGACTTATGATTTAAGTAAAATTCCGATTATTATTATAATATTGCCAAACATTTTAAAGTTTTCTTCTAAAATTTTGACTTTTGTCGAGTAAAATTACAACTCTTTTCATAAAATTGCCAAAATGTTAAGCTTTTCTTGTAAAATTGCGACTGTCATTCCGTAGAATTCCAACTTTTATCATAATATTGCACAAATGTTCAGTTTTTCTTGTAAAATTTTGACTTTATGTAAAATTATTACTTTTTAATGCAAAATGGTGATATTTGTCATATAATATTCTGACTTTAATGACAATATTGCCATTTTTTGTGTTGTTCTTGTAAAATAGTGACTTTTTTTGAGTAAAGTTATGACTTATGACTTAAGTAAAATTCAGATTATTATTATAATATTGCCAAACATTTTAAAGTTTGCTTCTAAAATTGCGACTTTTGTCGAGTAAAATTACGACTCTTTTCATAAAATTGCCAAAATGTTAAGCTTTTCTTGTGAAATTGCGACAATTATTACGTAAAATTCCAACTTTTATCATAATATTGCACAAATGTTCAGTTTTTCATGTAAAATTTTGACTCGCGTTGAGTAAAATCACGACTTTTATTATAACTTTTATTATATTCTAAGTTTTTCTTTATTGTGACCTTTTTCTTGTGAAATTCCAACTCATTTTTCGCAACAAGCTTTTTTATTTTTGCATAGTATGTATATATTATTAATGTTGTAAATACAAATCTGTATATATCTAGAAAGGGTGGTCCTAAAGAGGTAGGCATTATTTGGAGGTCTCAAGAAGGTAACAAATACAAAAATGTGCGTGTGTGTGTGTGTGTGTGTGTGCATGTGTGTTTGTGTGTGTGTTCTTGTATTTCTACCCTTCTTGAGACACCAATAAAGAAAAGTATCTTCCATATGAGGACCGGTGAAAAAGTTAGGACCGAAATCACGGTCCCAATACTGAAAACCATTGCATCTAATAGAGAGACAATTACTAGAGTCTGTGAACATTGCTCCAAAGTCAGGATTTTTTTGTTGCTTAAATGTGCATACGAAAGTAAACATTGACAGGTGCGTTGAATAAAATCACTACTTTTATTATAACTTTTATTACATTCTAAGTTTTTCTTGTGGACTTGTGACCTTTTTCTTGTGAAATGCCAACTCATTTTTCGCAACAAGCTTTTTTATATTTGCATAGTATGTATATATTATTAATGTTGTCAATACAACTCTGTATATATCTAGAAAGGGTGGTCCTAAAGAGGTAGGCATTATTTGGAGGTCTCAAGAAGGTAACAAATACAAAAATGTGCGTGTGTGTGTGTGTGTGTGTGTGTGTGCGCATGTGTGTTTGTGTGTGTGTTCTTGTATTTCTACCCTTCTTGAGACACCAATAAAGAAAAGTATCTTCCATATGAGGACCGGTGAAAAAGTTAGGACCGAAATCACGGTCCCAATACTGAAAACCATTGCATCTAATAGAGAGACAATTACTAGAGTCTGTGAACATTGCTCCAAAGTCAGGATTTTTTGTTGCTTAAATGTGCATACGAAAGTAAACATTGACAGGCGCGTTGAATAAAATCACTACTTTTATTATAACTTTTATTACATTCTAAGTTTTTCTTGTGGACTTGTGACCTTTTTCTTGTGAAATGCCAACTCATTTTTCGCAACAAGCTTTTTTATTTTTGCATAGTATGTGTATATTATTAATGTTGTAAATACAAATCTGTATATATCTAGAAAGGGTGGTCCTAAAGAGGTAGGCATTATTTGGAGGTCTCAAGAAGGTAACAAATACAAAAATGTGCGTGTGTGTGTGTGTGTGTGTGTGTGTGTGTGTGTGTGTGTGTGTGTGTGTGTGTGTGTGTGTGTGTGTGTGTGTGTGTGTGTGTGTGCATGTGTGTTTGTGTGTGTGTTCTTGTATTTCTACCCTTCTTGAGACACCAATAAAGAAAAGTATCTTCCATATGAGGACCGGTGAAAAAGTTAGGACCGAAATCACGGTCCCAATACTGAAAACCATTGCATCTAATAGAGAGACAATTACTAGAGTCTGTGAACATTGCTCCAAAGTCAGGATTTTTTGTTGCTTAAATGTGCATACGAAAGTAAACATTGACAGGTGCGTTGAATAAAATCACTATTTTTATTATAACTTTTATTACATTCTAAGTTTTTCTTGTGGACTTGTGACCTTTTTCTTGTGAAATGCCAACTCATTTTTCGCAACAAGCTTTTTTATATTTGCATAGTATGTGTATATTATTAATGTTGTCAATACAAATCTGTATACATCTAGAAAGGGTGGTCCTAAAGAGGTAGGCATTTTTCTCAGGTCTCAAGAAGGTAAGACATTCAATAATGTGTGTGTTGTGTGTGTGTGTGTGTGTGTGTGTGTGTGTGTGTGTGTGTGTGTGTGTGTGTGTGTGTGTGTGTGTGTGTGTGCGTGTGTGTGTGTGTGTGTGTGTGGGTGCGCTTACCTTAGATGATGGTAGTGGTTGTGTGTGCAGCTGAAGCTGAGAGTTGCTCTCCATCTCATTGATCTCAGTCATTATTGGCAACTTGATTGGAAGAAGAAGAAAAAGAAGAATAACAAAAAAAAAAACACAGTGACAGCTTGAAGTCGTGGTTAGCTGCAGGTCCGGGCAGGTCCACGCTGAGCCATGGAGACCGTGGACAAAGTGGCTTCTGTCCAATTCCCCTCACCGACGACACAACAAGTCCCCTCCTCGCGTCAGATTAATCCCGGTTAACGCGGACTTTATCGTGCCTCAGCTTTCACGGCGAGACACCGACTGGAGGAACTGCGCGCCTTTTCTGCCACACGGCGCGTGTAAACCCGTGCGTGTGCGTTGGAGGCACGCCCACTGGTGCGTGTGCGGCGCGTGATTGGACGCCGGTCTTGACAACTATGCCACGACGACGCACATTTTACGCACGCATGGAAGACCGACTCGTAGGCGTGGGCGATACTAGACCCTTGGTATCAAATGATTTTCAGCTTGAAAAATGTCCAGTATCATCGAACTAAACAGTGCACGGAGGAGCCATAATACATGAGTGTGAATCATTTTATATGGTTTTCTACACCAAAAGTCATCTATTTAAACTTATTATTATTATTATTCTCCAGATTTTGGCGCGTTCTACCTTCCACAGGAATAAAAAAATTCCCAGATTTCCCAGAATTCCAGGTTTTCCGGGACATTTTTCCCATTCATACTCCTTCCACATTTTTCAACCGTTCCACCGTCAAAACATTCCTCTTAATCAGGATTAAAAAACGAAGCTGTTTTTTTTAACTGGGAAAATTCCCGGTTTTTTACCGAAATTCCAGGACATTTTTCCCATTCAAAATGAATTGGCCATTTTTCCAACTTCCAGCATTTCCACATTTTTCAACCTGTTCAAACCATTCCACTTTCAACATATTCCACCATTCTGGAAATTGAAACTTCCCTTTTTTTTTCAAGTTAAAAAAAATTCCAGGATTTTCCAGAATTCCTGGTTTTCCAAAGCCCTATTTTCACACTTTTTTCAGGCGACTACTCCTTCCACATTTTTCAACCGTTCCGCCGTCAAAACATTCCTCTTAATCAGGATTAAAAAACGGAGCTGTTTTTTGAACTGGAAAAATTCCCGTTTTTTTACCGAAATTCCAGGAATTCCGGGATATTTTTCCCATTCAAAATTAATTGGCCATTTTTCAAACTTCCACCATTTCCACATTTTTCAACCAATTCAAACCATTCCACCTTCAACCTATTGCACCATTCTGGAAATTGAAACTTCCCTTTTTTCAAGTTAAAAAAAAATCCAGGATTTTCTAGAATTCCTGGTTTTCCAAAGCCCTAATTCCACACTTTTTTCTGGCGACTACTCCTTCCACATTTTTTAACCGTTCCACCGTCAAAACATTCTTCTTATTTAGGATTAAAAAACAAAGCTGTTTTTTTTAACTGGAAAAATTCCCGTTTTTTTTACCGAAATTCCAGGAATTCCGGGACATTGTTCCCATTCAAAATTAATTGGCCATTTTTCCAACTTCCAGCATTTCCACATTTTTCAACCTGTTCAAACCATTCCACTTTCAACATATTCCACCATACTGGAAATTGAAACTTCCCTTTTTTTTTCAAGTTAAAAAAAATTCCAGGATTTTCCAGAATTCCTGGTTTTCCAAAGCCCTATTTTCACACTTTTTTCAGGCGACTACTCCTTCCACATTTTTCAACCGTTCCGCCGTCAAAACATTCCTCTTAATCAGGATTAAAAAACGGAGCTGTTTTTTGAACTGGAAAAATTCCCGTTTTTTTACCGAAATTCCAGGAATTCCGGGATATTTTTCCCATTCAAAATTAATTGGCCATTTTTCAAACTTCCACCATTTCCACATTTTTCAACCAATTCAAACCATTCCACCTTCAACCTATTGCACCATTCTGGAAATTGAAACTTCCCTTTTTTCAAGTTAAAAAAAAATCCAGGATTTTCTAGAATTCCTGGTTTTCCAAAGCCCTAATTCCACACTTTTTTCTGGCGACTACTCCTTCCACATTTTTTAACCGTTCCACCGTCAAAACATTCTTCTTATTTAGGATTAAAAAACAAAGCTGTTTTTTTTAACTGGAAAAATTCCCGTTTTTTTTACCGAAATTCCAGGAATTCCGGGACATTGTTCCCATTCAAAATTAATTGGCCATTTTTCCAACTTCCAGCATTTCCACATTTTTCAACCTGTTCAAACCATTCCACTTTCAACATATTCCACCATTCTGGAAATTGAAACTTCCCTTTTTTTTTCAAGTTAAAAAAAATTCCAGGATTTTCCAGAATTCCTGGTTTTCCAAAGCCCTATTTTCACACTTTTTTCAGGCGACTACTCCTTCCACATTTTTCAACCGTTCCACCGTCAAAACATTCCTCTTAATCAGGATTAAAAAACGAAGCTGTTTTTTGAACTGGAAAAATTCCCGTTTGTTTTTACCGAAATTCCAGGAATTCCGGGATATTTTTCCCATTCAAAATTAATTGGCCATTTTTCAAACTTCCACCATTTCCGCATTTTTCAACCAATTCAAACCATTCCACCTTCAACCTATTGCACCATTCTGGAAATTGAAACTTCCCTTTTTTCAAGTTAAAAAAAAATCCAGGATTTTCTAGAATTCCTGGTTTTCCAAAGCCCTAATTCCACACTTTTTTCTGGCGACTACTCCTTCCACATTTTTTAACCGTTCCACCGTCAAAACATTCTTCTTATTTAGGATTAAAAAACAAAGCTGTTTTTTTTAACTGGAAAAATTCCCGTTTTTTTTACCGAAATTCCAGGAATTCCGGGACATTGTTCCCATTCAAAATTAATTGGCCATTTTTCCAACTTCCAGCATTTCCACATTTTTCAACCTGTTCAAACCATTCCCCTTTAACATATTCCACCATTCTGGAAATTGAAACTTCCCTTTTTTTTCAAGTTAAAAAAAATTCCAGGATTTTCCAGAATTCCTGGTTTTCCAAAGCCCTATTTCCACCCTGTTTTCCTGGCGACTACTCCTTCCACTTTTTTTCAACGCATTTCAACCGTTCCACTGTCAAAACATTCCTCTTAATCAGGATAAAAAACAAAGTTGTCTTTTGAACTGGAAAAATTCCCCGTTTTCCCCAAAATTCCAGGAATTCCGTAATACATTTTCTCAATTCAACATGTTACTACTTCAACACTTCTCCACCGATTTGAAAAATGTCAACACCAACCATTTCAACTCATTCAGAACATTCAAGTTTTTTACAATTTTTTTTTAAAATTCCCGCTTTTTTCTGAAATGGGACATTGTTCAAAGGCCATTTTTCAAACTTCCACAATTCCCACATTCTTCAACCCATTCAAACCATTCCACCTTCAACACATTCCACCATTCTGGAAATTCAAACTTCCCTTTTTTCAAGTAAAAAAAAATTCCAGGATTTTCCAGAATTCCTGGTTTTCCAAAGCCCTATTTCCACCCTGTTTTCCTGGTGACTACTCCTACATTTTTCAACAGTTCCACCATCAAAACATTCCTCTTTATCAGGATTTAAAAAAAACAAAGCTGTTTTTTTAACTGGAAAAATTCCCGTTTTTTTACCGAAATTCCAGGAATTTCGTAATACCATTTCTCAATTCAACATGTTACTTCTTCAACATTTCTCCACCGATTTGAAAAATGTCAACACCAACCATTTCAACTCATTCAGACCATTCAAGTATTTTACCATTTTCAAAAACATTCCCGCTTTTCCCGAAATTCCCAATTTTTTCTGAAATTCCCATTAAAATCAATGGGATATGCTTCAAAGTTCCACCACTTCCACATTTGTCATCTGATTCAAACTGTTCCAACTTCAAACTGTTCAGCCTATTCAGGAATCGCGGGCTTTCTCTTGACAAATTCCCAGATTTCCCAATATTCCAGGTTTTCCGGAACATTTTTCCCATTCAAAATGAATTTGCCAGTTTTCAAACTTCCACCATTTCCACATTTTTCAACCTATTCAACCCATTTCACTTTCAACATATTTCACCATTCTGGAAATTCAAACTTCCCTTTTTTTGAGCTCCAAAAAATTCCAGGATTTTCCAGAATTCCTGGTTTTCCAAAGCCCTATTTCCACCCTTTTTTCTGGCGACTATACTCCTTCCACATTTTCCAACGCATTTCAACCGTTCCAAGTTTTTTATCATTTTAAACAAAAATCCATTTTTTTTCTGAAATGGGACATTCTTGAAAGTTCCACAACTTCACATAATTCCTTTTTTTTAATTTTTTTTCCCCATTCAAAATGAATTGGCCATTTTTCAAACTTCCACAATTCCCACATTCTTCAACCCATTCAAACCATTCCACCTTCAACACATTCCACCACTCTGGAAATTCAAACTTCCCTTCTTTCAAGGTAAAAAAAATTCCAGAATTTTCCAGAATTCCTGGTTTTCCAAAGCCCTATTTCCACCCATTTTTTTGGCGACTACTCCTTCCACGTTTTTCAACGCATTTCAACCGTTCTACCGTCAAAACATTCCTCTTAATCAGGATAAAAAAACAAAGTTATTTGTTGAACTGGAAAAATTCCCGTTTTTTACCGAAATTCCAGGAATTCCGTAACACCCTTTCTCAATTCAACATATTACTTCTTCAACATTTCTCCACCGATTTGAAACATATCAAAACCAACCATTTCAACCCATTCTGACCATTCAAGTTTTTCACCAGTTTCAAAAAAAATTCCCGCTTTTCCCGAAATTCCCAATTTTTTCTGAAATGGGACATTCTTCAAAGTTCCACAACTTCCACATTTTTCATCTGATCCAAACCGTTCCAACTTCAAAATATTCAGCCTGTTCAGAGATTGTGTGCTCTACTTCAACAATTCAGAAAAAAATTCCCGGATTTCCCATAGTTCCTTTTTTTTTTTTTTTGCATTTTCCCCATTCAAAATGAATTGGCCATTTTTCAAACATCCACAATTCCCACATTCTTCAACCCATTCAAACCATTCCACCTTCAACACATTCTGGAAATTCAAACTTCCCCTTTTCCAAGTTCAAAAAAATTCCAGATTTTCCCTAATACCACTTAAACCTTCAACATTTCTTGCCTGATTTAAACAATTCCAACACCAACCAATTCAGCTCAATTAGGACATTCATGCACCTAATCATTTTCCAAAAAATCCCGCTTTTCCCCAAATTCCTAAATTTCCAGGAAGTTCCCATTGAAATGAGTGGGACATTTTTCCATGTTGCACAACTCCCACATTTTTCAACCTATTCCAACGATTCCAACATTAACACATTCCACTCATCCTGGACATTCAAACTAACACTTTCCCAAGTTCCAAACCAAATTCCGGTTTTCCTGAAAATTCAAACTCATCAACATTCAAACCATTCGAACGTTCAAACTATTCTTATATTCATACTACATTTTGTCAGCATTTCAGTACAACTTCAGTATTGGAGCATTCACAAGCTATTCCGTCAGGAATTGCCTCTTCTAGTTTGTGTATATATTTGATCTCTTTTCTGGTGTGCAATATGCATGCCAGATGTATGTATATCTTGTTTTCCCCCCTACTTTTAATGTACCACTTTTTGTTCATATGTAAAGTTTACACTGTGGGATAAATAAAGTATATTCTATTCCAATAAACAATATAAAACAATGTACCAATATCAACAAAAAATACAATTATTCTCTTTTATGACCTATAATATTTGGACTAACGGTGTTACAAAAAAGATCAATTAGAAATAATATATAATTTTGTATATAGAGAACATACAAACCCTTTATTTATTGAATCACAATTATTGAAATTCAACGATTTGGTGCATTTGCAAACAGCTAAAATGATGTACAAGGCAAACTATAACCTGCTACCCAAGAATGTACAACAATTCTTCTCAACAAAAGAGGAGAAATATAACCTTAGAGGAAAATGTAATTTAAAACATTTGTATGCGCGTACAACACTTAAAATCTTTAGCATATCCGTATGTGGAATTAAATTGTGGAACGGATTAACCAAAGAAATCAAACAAAGCACCAAAATGATTCAATTTAAGAGACTGTTCAAACTACAAGTGTTCACAAAGTACACAGAACAAGAATTATGATGAAGATCTTGAACCCTTTATTTTTTTTAATTGAGACAAAGATTATTTATGTATTTAATATTTGTTTACTTACTATGGTATATTATTTATTTGTTCACTGTTCTGTTACAGAGAACAAGGAAATAGGATAAAATTGCTATGGTATGAAAATTAAATAAGGTCGGCTTCTTCCTACTCCTTTTCGGACGTGCTGTAATGAAACAACTGGAAATATGTGATGCATTATTTTATGCTGCCCTTTTGTTTTGCTGCAGCTGTTACATATACTGTAATATTGTACATGGTAATTGATGATTTGTTATATATTGTATATATTATTTAAAAAACTATAACATAATATATGTAAATAGTACAAAGTACAAAGAAGAAAAATTATGAGAAATACTTCTAACCTTATTAAAAATAAGATATTCTTCATCTCAATATGTTAATAATGACTGAATTAATTACATATTATAAAACTGTTGTGTATACTAATTCATAGATGTTATTTTATTATATAAAAAGGTCACTAAATGATTCTATATCATTGTAAACGCTTTGAAGTGGGAAAGGGGTAGGATTAAATAAGCTTTGCTTCTTCCTACTCCTTTTCGGGCATAATGTAAAATTAAATGATATGAAATTGTGTGATGTATTAAGATGTAAGTGTGTTCATGTTCGAAATAAACTAAAGAAAGAAAGAAAGAAATATTACATGTATGTTTGTTATATTTTATATCGCTACTAGGGTACATTTTTAGTCAACTTTATACCTTTTGTTTGTTTTATCCTTTCCATCCTTTCCCAATTGCCCACTCCAATCAAATATAGAAGGATAAACATGTTTTGTTGTTTTAGCATGAGGATTACAACAAATGAATTCTGAATCATGTGACTTTAGATACTGTGGAGGGGGGCGTAGCCTGCGGGCCTGCAGCGAAGCGGGGTGTGCCAGGATCGGCCTCGAAGTCAGCGACAGGTGTGTAGGTGGCCCACCTGGGCCTTGTTATCTAATCCTGGCACACCCCGCTTCGCTGCAGGCCCGCAGGCCACGCCCCCCTCCACAAATACCTGACAGCTTTAAACGATGAGGCTGCTATTATTATTTTTGAGTGAAAACATCACAATGCAATTGTTGATTGAACTTACCATTGATTGAAGAGAGGACACTCTGGACCTAAAATCCTATTAAAATGTGTGCGGTGAGCTGAAAGAGGACTGTGCACAAAATCTGCCGCATTTGGAGCACTCCTGCAACATAAGGTCATCAAATATCGTTCATGTTTTAAACGGCAATTGTGAGCATGGTCAGCGAGTACCGGAAAGATAAAACAAAAATTTACAACAAAAAAGTTCATCTGGTAAATGAAAGCAAACTAATTAGTAACTTGTTTAACATTAAAAGTTAATTTCATGTACCGTTGACATTTCAACCGATACGGTGCCAATTCCAAGTACTTGGGAATTGACACCATTAATTAATTATTTCTGATAATAAAATCAAATTTTGCTGCTGTCCAGTTGTTATATCACATTTATTACATTTCTGAGTCTCAATTACAGTTGCAAATCCAAGATGTTTTATTTGCAGTAGTGTATAGTATATGGTGTGTTGGCAAGGCAGCTCTAGTCTTTTGTTGCGCCCTAAAAAGTGTTAATACTGTTAGTATTGTACTTATTATGCACCAACTGTTTGATTGTAACGAGCATCTAAGTTGTAGTTTGGAGGTGTTGAAATCGCCATGTCAAATCGCTGATGCTAATCAGTAGCATGTCAATGGCAAAGCCAATGCATATTAGCATCTCGCTAGCGCATTTTTGAAACAGCAGAGCCTTACTTTTCTTAGGTTTTTTTGAGTCAATTTCTTTTTTGGCATTCAAAATCGCAACATTACTTCAAGGTAGTGTGGCTGAGTCCGCTCTTAGTGCTGCTGGAGTGATCCACACGTGCCGAAGTCCAACGAGCCGACGAGTCGGCGAACAGGTGTGATGTTACGGGCAACCAAGGTATCGTAATATGGCACCGTTAGATTTTATGTAAAACGGGTGAGATTCCCTGATGTTAGGTGATACATTCATTCTTGATGCATCTCATCAAAAGATACATGCCTCTACATCACAACACATTATAAACTTGATTAACCAATAAAGCTTTTAGCAATCAAAATATAAAACATAATGACAATTAAATGTAAAAAAAACAAAACACAAAAAAATTAAAATTGAAGTCAATTGAAATGTGTGGGGTGGCCTGAAGGGGACTATGCCCTTGCAATCTGCCATATTTGGAGCACTCCTGCAAAGTAAAAGCGGTCCAATAGTTAATATTTTTGTGCATGAGTCTTAGAATTATTTATTTTGGCGTTACTTTTCAACATGATAAAAAAAAATTGCTACGTTTTCGAGTGTAATCATCATGTATTGGATATTTATAAGCCTATGCTTCATCGGCCGCATATAGATGGTCTGCTTCTGATTTTGAATACAATTGCTTTGCTATTTTAGTTTTACCAGCAGACAGACTCCTGGGGTGCGTTAGTAATATTGATCCCTCCGGTCCTCTTCCTCCTCCTCTACTTCAGCAGAGAGAAGGCGATGAAAGATTGAAGCAATAAGGTGGTGGACACATGCCGCATTAAGCCAATAAAGAGAAAGACGCACAGACTTCAGGTCCAGTCGGCAGGGACAATGCAGGAAGGCTTGAGTTATTGTTAGGCTGTAATATAATATAATATATATATATATATATATATATATATATATATATATATATATATATATATATATACAGTGGGGCAAAAAAGTATTTAGTCAGCCACCCATTGACAATCAATGGGTGGCTGACTAAATACTTTTTTGCCCCACTGTATATACACACACATATATTATATATATATATATATATATATATATATATATATATATATATATATATATATATATATATATATATATATATATATATATATATATATATATACACATTATATATATATATATACACATTATATATATATATACATTATATATATATATATATATACATATATATATATATATATATATATATATATATATATATATATATATACACACACATATATATATATATATATACACACATATATATATATATACACACACACACACACACATACATACATATACATATGTATGTGTATATACACACACACACACATATATATATACATATATATATGAATGTGTATATACACACACACATATATACACATTTATAAATATATATGTGTGTATATTACACACACACATATATATATATATATATATATATATATATATATATATATATATATATATATATATATATATATATATATATATATATATATATATATATATATATATATATATATATGTATATACACACACACACATTATATATATATATGTGTGTTTGTGTATGTATGTGTATGTGTGCGTATATATACATATATATGTGTGTGTATATATACACATAAATGTGTATGTGTATACATACACATATGTATATATACACATATATATATATTTGGATATACACACATATATATATGTGTCTGTGTATATACACATACATACATACATACATATATATACACACACACACATATATATACACATCTATACACATATATATGTGTGTATAAATATACGTGTATATACACATACATACATACACACATATATATATATATATATACATACACACACACACACACACACACATATATATACACATCTATACACATATATATGTGTGTATAAATATACGTGTATATACACATACATACA